>NC_090650.1:158508315-158845815 GCF_040937935.1 Hyperolius riggenbachi | reverse complement strand
TCATTTTGAGACATTTGGTTTCAAGACTACTCTTCACGGTTTAGGGCTCCTAAAATGCCAGGGCAGTATAGGAACCCCACAAATGACCCCATTTTAGAAAGAAGACACCCCAAGGTATTCTGTTAGGAGTATGGTGAGTTCATAGAAGATTTTATTTTTTGTCACAAGTTTGCGGAAAATGACACTTTGTGAAAAAAACAATAAAAATCAATTTCCGCTAACTTGTGACAAAAAATAAAACTTCTATGAACTCACCATACTCCTAGCAAAAAAGTGCCACACGTGGTATCGCCGTACTCAGGAGAAGTAGTATAATGTGTTTTGGGGTGTATTTTTACATATACCCATGCTGGGTGGGAGTAATATCTCTGTAAATGACAATTTTTTTATTTTTTTACACACAATTGTCCATTTACAGAGATATTTCTCCCACCCAGCATGTGTATGTGGAAAAATATCTGCCAAAAATATGAAAAAAAGAGGGGAAGGCATCTGCCAGGACATAGGAGCTGCCACCCAAATACGTCCAAACCCACTCAGCTCGTATGCCCTGGCAAACCCGATTTCTCCATTCACACCGATTGATGTGGATGAACAAATCATTGCCAGAGTTATTTTTTGATACAAAGTGCTTGCCAAAGCATAGGAACTCCAACACCGCCCCTCAGCTCATATGCCTCAGCAAACGTATCTTTTTTTTACTGCGGAGGAGAAATCTAATCCTGCAGCGCTGCATGCACCGACTTGTGTGTAATCTGACAATGCTTCTGTCAGGATGCACCATCAGTGCTGCAGGTGGTTGGTCGGTCGCTCGGTCCACCTGGAAGGGTTATGGATGGAAAAAAAGAGAGAACAAAAAAACAACAAACAAAAAAAACAAGCAGGCAGCAAAGCAATAACTTCATTAATATTTATAAACTTTTTCAAACAAAACCTTAACATTGGTAACCAAACATTAACTTTTTTGCTCTCCTGTTTTTTTTGTTTTTGTTTTTTTTAACTTACCTTCCGAAGACAAACCTCTCTTCCCCCAATGGGCAGTGTTCGAAGTGCAAATCGCACAGAGTTGTGGCAAAGTACATTACGCAACCTGTCCCAAGTGAAAGGAGAGGTTTCTGGCAGCCCTGTGTATTAGGGTCTCTCGAAACCAGATACTTGGTTTCACACTGCATATTGACATATCCGGTGGGTTGAGCCCGCCGCACCGTATCGCCCAAAACAGACGTCGAGGGAATACCACAAGAGTAGCATTTGGCCTAGTAATTAACTGCGTCGCCATAGACTAACATGACTTCCGGGCCGACCGAAATTGCCGCAGAAGCCACGCAGTAAAGTAGGCCTGCACTAGCTTTACATCAAACACTTTCAGCGTTGGGGGGGGTGCAAAGTGTGACTTTCGCTAGGCAATTTGCCCTAACGTATCGCACCAGTGTGAAATAGCACTGAGAGACCCTTGTGTGCCTACTGCTGTGTCTGGAGTTCCCTACTCTCTAATAGTGTACCTGCTCATGGTACCTCTCAAAACACTCCCCTAGGCATAGGCCAGGCTGGTCAGGACAGGTGGGACAGTGAACAGTGGTGTCACGCCTTATTCCAGCCTTGCTGCAGACACGACAACGTTTCCTTTGGATGCGATGACCTGGGGTACTCGGAATCGGATAGGCGTAATGCCTTCCATGCAGCCGGCTAGTTGCATCTGGGGGTTGGGGCACAGCACCTCCTGGATACAGGAGTTCCATAACGATCTGTTTCTGAAATGGAAGAAAAGATCCAGTTCTCCCAGCCTTACTGTAGAGAACAAAGCTGTTGTAAACTGCCAATTGAATGAGATAAAATGACACTTTTTTTATTCCAGCGTCTTGTTTTACGGGAAACTAAATAGGGCGCTAACCTCTGGTCATTGAAGTCCACCCCTCCCATGTTAGTTTTATAGTCGTGGACGACAAGGGGTTTTTCAATGACCTCAGTTGCCCATTGAATTTGGACTGTCATGTCTGTGTGAATGGTGAACAGAAAGTAAACGTCCCTCTTGTCCTTCCATTTCACCACGAGCAGGTCGTCAGTACACAAGGCAGCCCTCTGCCCCCGTTGAAGTCTGGTGGTAACGAGCCGTTGGGGGAAGCCCCGGAGACTAGGCCACACGGTGCTACAGCATCAGATTCCTTCTATCTTTAAGTGCTGATAGAGGGTTACACTTGAGTAATAATTGTCCACATAAAGATGGTACCCCTTCTGGAACAAGGGTGACACCAAGTCCCACACAACCTTTCCACTGCTCCCCAGGTAATCAGGGCATCCGACCGGCTCCAATTTGAGTCTTTTCCCTCATAGACCCTAAAATGAGATGTATAGCCTGTGGCCCTTTCACAGAGCTTATACAGAGATGTACTGTTTGATGCCAAGATGTCCGGCAAAACGTATGAGGGACTCGTCTACGCAGATGTTCTGTTCAGCGGTATAAGCATCTGCAAATTTGGATGACAGGTGGTCTATGAGGGGCTGAATTTTGTGGAGCTGGTCATAAGCAGGGTGGTCACTTTGATGACAGGTTTCGTTGTCATTGAAGTGCAGGAAGCGCATGATGTTCTCAAATCGTGTCCTGGACATGGCAGCAGAGTACAAGGGAACGTGATGTGCTGGGTCCATAGACCAATAAGACCGCAGCACATTCTGTTTGACTAGTCCCATGTGAAGGAGAAGGCCCAAAAAAATGTTACGTTTAGAAAATTGGACTGGTTTCCACCGAAAAGGCTGGGCAAGCAAGCGATTTGGATTGGCGGTTATAAATTGTGTGGCGTAACGGTTGGTCTCTGCCATGACTAAGTCTAAGAGATCCTGGGTGATGAACAGATGGAAAAAGTCTAGGGCCAATCCTAGATTATCTGTCTCCATCTGGACTCCAGACTGGGCGGTGAAAGAGGGCAGTACGGGTGCGGCGGAATCAGGAGAAGGCCAATCAGGATTTGCCAGCTCCTCTGGTAAACTAGGGGTAGTACGGGCCCGTCTTCTTGGTGGCTGCGACCAGGGTCTTACTGCACATGCCACCGAACCAGTTTCAACTTCCATGCTGGCGCTCGCCACTTCACCAGGGTATAAGGAAGCACTGGTGCTAAGTCCAGGAGATGCTGTGCTGCTGGTGCCTGCCTCACCGTGAAATATCAGACCAGCACTAGCACCACTCTGCTGCCCTTGAGGCAGACCCTGCGCCACCTGCGGTCCAGTGACATGGGGTGTGGTACGCCTGGCTCTAGCCGGGACCTCAACCTCGTCATCGCTATCGGTCAGCGAGCCACTGCTCTCTACAGGTTCAAACTCTGACCCAGAAGATTCGTCGAATGAGTCGTCCTAATCGTCCTCATCCGACTGGGCCATGTACCTGTACACCTCATCATCGGAATACCCCTTTCTTGCCATGGTGGACTGCTAAATTTAGGGGGTAGTCATCTGAGACTAGCCAGAAAAAAGAGCACCTACCTAGCAAAAGGGAGTACTTGTAACCAGATAGACTTCAGCGCTGCATAGTCTCTTATATTAACACTCCATCACCAACACCCTTCAAAGTGAAGCCCCTGATTACGCAGCAGCAAAACCTAGGTTGGGCGGAACGGATGGCAGATGGGAGAGTGGCACCCTGCTGATATTTTTATACGCTATTTCCATTGAGGGTCCCTGTAACAAGGGCCCTTATGTGAGTATCTGTTACAGTTCTTTTATATGTATAAAAAGTGCTTGTTTTTAAGAAAACGCGGAGAGCACTTAGTTTTTGTTCTTCTCTGGTATTATATCCTCATATGCTGAGAGTACCATCTAAGGAGTGACATCAGGGCTATCTGGAGTCTGAGGACGAGGAGAGTTGCTGATCGTTGTGGAAACTGATTATACGTTTAAACCTTATAATCTGGGTCTTTTTGGAAGCTGGTAAGCCTGCACTTTGAAAGGTGTTGGTGATGGAGTGTTAATATAAGAGACTGCAGTGCTGAAGTCTATCTGGTTGCATGGTTTTATGAAGTCATTTCTGAGGACTTTTTTACTTCTGGGCAGCTCATGGAACTTTTATGACCCTTTGCGCGGAAATTGTTATTGTTTTAAAAGGGAGTACTTGCGGAGCAGAAAGCTGTGGTCACTGAGTTTTGATTAAAAAAAAATCAAAACTGATCTTTACAGTGCCACAGCTATTGTACAGTGTTTTTTGCAGTGATCAGAAAAAAAAATTCTGTCACTGCGGAGGGGCGGCCTGAACGCAAGTGCAGGCGAACGATCAGGCCTGATCGGGCAAACACTGCGTTTTTAGTGGATTCTAGTGACCCTAATATAGATCTGACTGCGATCAGTAATGATCACTTACAGATACTATATAGGCTTCAATTCATCAAGCATTAATTACCGCATTCGGTAATGCTGAAAACAGCTGACTTTACAGAGCACTTAGTAAAATGTTAATTCATCAAAGCAGTTACTGCATGAGAAGCAGACATTCCTGTGCAGAGAGATAAATTACCGACTTGTTAAGTGATTACCTCAACACATGTCAGTAAAATGTCAGCAAATGTTAATTCATCAAGCTCACAGCATTCGATAACATGTGCGGTGTTTATCTCCAGCTCTCCCCTGTCGATAAGGAGCTTGGAATGCCTTCTCCGTGTATGACAGGACCATAGAAACCTCCCCTGTCCCCTGCAAGTGCTGCTGATAGGTTGCCCAGGCTTCTCGGGTGGAACAGACCCCCCCAGGCAGCCAGGGGAGAGAAAAGAATTAAAGTTATTTTCCAGGCACCCTTCTTTTCTAGGCACCCTTCGGTAGTGTAACCCCTTGAGTGCCTGTTTAAATATGCAGGGATGCAAGTGGGAGCTTGTGGCAAAATGACCTAAGCAGGGAATGTGTAATGTTTCTCAGCAGTTCATCTAAGCTGTGGCAAGTAAATAGAAACTTAAGACTAATGAGACAGATTCAGCAAGAGCAGAGGCAGCACAACAAATATAAAAGGCACATGTATAGGGATGTCGGTGCTGCCTCTTTCCTATTGTAATGCCCTCACTGCACGGACCTCTTCGGTAACTTACCGAACATCTACCACATGTGTGAAAATATTGATGAATTAGCACAGTGAAGTGTAAAATACCGAATGCGGTATTTTAAGGACTGGGATTTTGTTATCGAACACCCTTTGATGAATTGAAGCCATAGTACCAAAGTTGATTAGTGACAGTGATGACGCTAATTGGTGACTGTGGTGCAGTGGGTTGAGCACTAACTGACACTAACAAAGGGGCCTAGCTAACTGGCCTAACTGCTAACACCAGTGATACTAAAAAAAGTGACAGTTTTCACTGATCACTGTTTTTAGATCACTAGGATAGTGACAGGGGGGTGATCTGGGGTGTGGGGTGTGGGGGGGGGGGGGTGGCGAGTGGGGAATCAGAGGCAATCAGAAACAATCACGGTACAATCAAAGCCAATCATGAGAAAACAAAGCCAATCAAAGCCAATCACAAAGTAATCAAAGGCAATCACAGGGCAATCACAGGGCAATCGCAGGCCAATCACGGGGCAATCACGGGGCACTCAAATCACGGGACAATCAAAGCCAATCACAGGACAATCAAAGCCGATCACAGGACAATCAAAGCCAATCACGATAAAACAAAGCCAATCACAAGCCAATTACCAGGCAATCACAGCCAATCACGGGGCACTCAAATCACGGGACAATCAAAGCCAATCATGGGACAATCAAAGCCGATCACGAGACAATCGATTACAATTACAGCACAATCAAATCCAATTTTTTTTTTGGGAGGGGGGGTTTGAGGGTGATCTGAGGGTGTGGGGGGTTGATTAGGTGCCCGCATGGGGCAGACTAAGTCCTGATTTGATGGGTGGCAGACACAGGGGGTGACTGATGGGAGATCAGTGAGTGATTACAGGGGAGAATAGATGTAAACAATGCACAGGGGAGGTTATCAGGAGGGGGGTCTGAGGGCAATCTGCGGGTCTGGGCGGGTGATCTGGTGCCCCCAAGGGACAGTTTAGGGTCTACTCTGATGTGTGGTGGTGATAAGGGGTGATAGACAGGTGATCAGTGGGTAAGACAGATGTATACAAATGTATACAGTATACAGGGGGTGGTCTGGGGGGGATCTGAGGGTAGGGGGGGTGATCAGGGGCCCTTAGGGGGCAGTTAGAGACCTAATCTACGGGATAGCGTCAGCAGATAGTGACAGGGGGTGATTGATGGGTTTTTAGGGGGGTGCTTGGGTGCAAACTGTGGTCTACTGGGGTGATCAGGGGGGTCTGAGGGCTGGGGTGGGCGATAAGGGGGTCTGTGTGGGTAAAAGTGTGTGTGTGTGTGTGGTACTCACAGGGCTGCCGTCCTCTCTGATGGTCGTACAAACGAAGAGACCATTGGGGAGGCGGCAGCCTGTATGATACACTTTAAGTAAACAAAGTGTATTATACACTTCTATTGGCCAGATCGTGCGTTTTGAAACCCGCCAGCGCTGCTAATTGGCCGGCGGGTTACGGCTTCAGGTGGGTGGAGCCTATTGCCGGTGGCAGATCGCGTCACCAGTGACACGATTGCCGGCTAAACACACCCCCCGTAGCCGCCGCCGATGGGCATATTGCGGTCGTTCCGGCCACCACTTTGCCGCCACCCATGGGCTGTGGGCGGTCGGCAAGTGGTTAAAGGACTTTTTTCGTCATCGTGTTTTTATTTCACTTAACCCTTTATGGAAATGAGTAAGGGGTACTTTGTACCCCTATACTCATTTCTCCTGAGAAGGGGGTGAGCATCTGGGGGTCCCCTTCTTAAAGCAGACTTCCAAATGCTACCATGAACCAGGGAGTCGTCGCCCCCACCTCTTCCTGGGGCACCGGAAGTAGGGAAGAGCCCCTTGTCCATGTATTGGACAAGGGCTCCGGGGGGGAGGAGAAGGCTTGGCCACCCCAGTCCCCCCATACCATGGACCATGCGGGTTGGTATAGCTCAGGGTGCGAAGCCCCCGTCGGCCGGGGCTCCGCATTCTGGCTATCCCATCTTGCATGGGGGACAAAGGTTAAATATGCTGGGTAGGGGGTACCCCACGTCATTTTTTTTTTTCAAATTTCCCAAACTCTGAACATACAAAAAAATTAGGAAAAGATTATTTTTTCCCACTGTTTTTTGTAACATGACCCGCAAATTTGGTGTTTCTACCATGTAAGGGGGCTTTGCTATTAACTGCTAAAGTCGGCGGGTTTTGCTTCATTAACGAACTGTCATTTACCGTATTTAAATGTAACTTTTTTCCTTTGAAACTTTAAAATCGATTTTCTCAAAAACTATAAGGTACATATTCGGAGTTTTCTGGAACACGTCATGGATAACCTCTATCTCAGAGCCTCCTGTTTAAATTCTTGTTAGCAATTCCTCTTTGAACTGTAAGTTATACACTGTGAAAATAGATGTAATTTGATCCAGGCAGGCAGAGGGAAGGGGAAGGCCGGGGCAGAGGAGGGAGCTAGGCTGGAGGGGAGGGCAACGGGAAAAAAGGGCGCAGGCAGCTAGTGGACAAAAAGGGCGCCGCCATTCTCTCCCATAATAAATAACGTTTAATGGGCGCTGAGCAGGAAAAAAGGGCGCCGGAGATAAATAACGTTTTACAAACAGCGCCCGGAGCTTTTTAATGTTTTATAACTGTGCTTGTGATGATTTACATTTAGAAAATGCACTCGTGACAAATAACGTTTATAAAAATACTAAACATTTTTATCCTATTTAATTAAAATATTATTTAACATTTTATCCCTTACTGTTTGTAAAACATTATTATTCACAAAATAAAGCGATCAGTACGTAATTTAAATTGCAATATATTTTTTACAGTCACTATTTGTAAAACATTATTATCCACATAATAAAGCAATCACTAAGGGGGGTGGTTAGGCACCACCAGGGGGGTCTTAGGTTTAGGCACCTCCAGGGGGGTCTTAGGTTTAGGCACCTCCAGGGGGTCTTAGGTTTAGGTACCACCAGGGGGGTATTAGGTTTAGGCACCCCTAGGGGGAGGTCTTAGGTTTAGGCACCTCCAGGGAGGTCTTAGGTTTAGGCACCTCCAGGGGGGTCTTAGTTTTAGGCAAGACCAGGGGGTCTTAGGTTTAGGCACCACCAGGGGGGGTCTTAGGTTTAGGCACCCCCAGAGGGGTCTTAGGTTTAGGCACCCCCAGGGGGGCTTAGGTTTAGGCACCACCAGGGGGGTCTTAGGGCTAGGCACCACCAGAGAGATCTAGGGGTTAGGGATAGGTACAGGGAGGGTTCTGTGTGAGAGTAGGGTTAGGTATAGTTTTAGTAACATTTTAGTCATACTTACTAATGTTTTACAACACTTATTACGAATGTAGTTATATTTATTTCATTGTTATAAACACATCACATTTTATTATAAGAAGAAACAATAAATGAAGGTTATTCACAATAATGTACAATTATAACGATTAAACATATATTATCGTTTTTTAACAAACGTAATTATAAGTTTCACTTTTGAAACAGGGAAGATTAACGTTTTCACAATTGCCGATTTCATACACATTATTTAATGATTTATAGATTTGTAAAACATTATTTGTAAACGAAATACAAAACAATATTACCGTTTACACCCCGCGCCCTTCTTTCCCGACGCCCTTTTTGTACATACGCGGAGGGGAGGACACAATGCTGAGAGTGTACTTTGGCAAGGCTTCAGCATGAGGAGAAAGAAGGAAGTGCTACTACAGATATAAATGTAAGTCTGTTCTATCCACTATGATGTACCAGATGTAAACTTTGTATGTTCATCTAACTGTACACATAGTGCATAGACTACATACAGTAGCAGTAAAAAGTATGTTAACTGTAATGATAGGTGTCAGCAACCAGAGAGAATCTGATTATTGGTGATCTGCAGAATCACCAAGAATACATATCTATACCTGATTATAGATGATCTGCAGAATCACCAATAATACAGATATAGTACTAACCTCTAGACACCTGAAGCGTGTAAGTGTTTGGTGTAACAGTAGGAATTGAACCACCGGGGTAGCAGGTGGTCCAATTAGTAGAGAAGACTCTACTGCAGTCAAGGGCTCCAGGAGGGAGAGTCCCCGACTGGTTTTGCAGCAGGGCCCCCCTCTGAGGAGCAGGGGACCCCTGCAGGAGGACTGAGCACCCAAAGGTTGGGTGACAGCCAGAAGGGTCGGGCAGGCCGGGTCGACAACACACAGGCAGATAAGGTACAGAGACAGAAGGCTGATTCGGTAACCAGGGACAGGCAGGGTTGGCAACAGGTAATCAGATAAGTGTAGGTACCGAATCAGAAAGCAGAAGGATAGTCAGGAATGCAATAGGTCATAACAGATATCAAACAATGCCTAGTGTTGGGTGGGAGGTCCATGGTCTCAACACGCTGGAACTGGTCTAAGGAATAACACAGATGATATACAATATTCCTAGTCTGGGGTGTGAGGTCCGTGGTCTCTACACCCTGGAACTGGTCTAAGGAATAACACAGATGATATACAATATTCCTAGTCTGGGGTGTAAGGTCCGTGGTCTCTACACCCTGGAACTGGTCTAAAGAATAACACAGATGATATACAATATTCCTAGTCTGGGGTGTGAGGTCCGTGGTCTCTACACCCTGGAACTGGTCTAAGGAATAACACAGATAATAATACAGTGAACTGGCTAAGTGTGGATTCCCAGGTGCTCCTGGTTCCACCACACTGAAGGATCTGACTAAGGTCTGAGTGCTAACACATAGGTATTCGCAACGCCAGACAACCAGCAACTGAACAGCAAGAGATATATATAGTAAAGCGCTCCACAGCGCCGCCCAGCTCCCATCAACCAATCACCTGCTGAGCTGGGATCAGCTGACCGCCTCGATCAGCTGACCCTTCTCCTATTGGCATAAAGAGCCTGTCTTGCGGCGCGCGCGCGCATAGCTCTCCATCTGTGTGCACTACTAGGTCCAGACAAACCAGAAGCATGTTGCTGCGGGGAAACTCCGCAATCCGTCACATTAACCCTTTGGAATTATATGGATTTTGCACCAATTGGTCATAAAATCTGATCTGATCTTCATAAGTCACAACAATAGACAATCACAGTCTGCTTAAACTAATACCACACAAATAATTAGATGTTTCCATATTTTTATTGAACACACCATGTAAACATTCACAGTGCAGGTGGAAAAGGTATGTGAACCCTTGCACTTACTAGCTGGCTGAACTTCCTTTGGCAGCAATAACTTATAAACTTATAAAATAAACGTTTCCTGTAGTTGCAGATCAGACATGCCCAACGGTCAGGAGTAATTTTTGACCATTCCTCTTTACAGAATTGTTTCAAATTCAGCATTATTCTTGGGATGTCTGGTGTAAATCACTTTCTTGAGGTCATGCCACAGCATTTCAATCAGGTTGAGGTCAGGACTCTGAAAGGGCCACTCTAGAAGGCATATTTTCTTCTGTTTAAGCCACTTTAAGCCATTCTGTTGTCGATTTATGTCTAAGCTTTGGGTCGTTGTCCTGTTGCAACACCTGAGCTTCAGCTGGTGGACAGATGGCATTAAATTCTCCTGCAAAATGTCTTGGTAGACATGAGAATTCCTTTTTCTTTCAATGATAGTAATCAATGCCCTGACACAGCAAAGTAGCCCCAATCCATGATGCCCCCACCACCATACTTAACAGTTTGGATGAGGTTTTGATGTTGGTGTACTGTGCCTCGTTTTCTTCTCACATAGGGCTTGATTCACAAGGCGGTGATAATGCATAGCAAGGTCGTGATATGCGTGTAGCGCGCAATGTTACTTGCGCAAAGTTTTACACGTGCACGCTAACAAAGCTCTTCAGGTGTTAACGTGGCACAATGCACGCATTGTGATGTGTTAACATACAAAGAGCTTTGTTAGCGCGTGCATGTAAAACTTTGCATGCGTAAAACTTTGTGCAAGTAACATTGCACGCTACATGCATAGCTATGTGCTATGCATTATCACGGCTTTGTGAATCAAGCCCATAGTGTTGTGTGTTTGTTCCTAACAACTCAACTTTTGTTTCATCTGTCCACTGAATATTTTGACAGTACTGCTGCGGAACATCCAGGTGTTCTTTTGCAAACGTTAAATGTGCAGCAATGTTTTTTTTGTGGGGGGGGGGGCAGTGGCTTCTTCTGTGGTATCCTCCCATAAACTCCAGTTTGTCTTAGCGTTTTACGTATCATAGATTCGCTAACAGGGATGTTAGCATATGCCAGAGACTCTAGAATTCTTCTTTACCTCATTGTGCATTCTGCACTGTGCTTTTGCAGTCATGTTTACAGGATGGCCACTCCTAGGGAGAGTAGCAGCAGTGCTGAACTTTCTTCATTTATAGACAATTTGTCTTACCGTGGACTGATAAACAGCAAGGCTTTTTGAGATACTTTTTATAACCCTTTCCAGCTTTATGCAAGTCAACAATTCTTAATTGTATGTCTTCTGAGAGCTCTTTTGTGCGAGGCATCATTCACATCAGGCAATGCTTCTTGGGAAAAGCAAACCAAAACCTGGTGTGTGTTTTTTATAGGGCAGGACAGCTGTAACCTATACTTCCAATCTCATCTTAATGATTGGACTCCAGTGGGCTAACACCTCACTCCAATTAGCCCTTGAAGATGGCATTAGTCTATGGATTCACATACTTTTTCCACCTGCACTGTGAATGTTTACATGGTGTGTTCAATAAAAACATCAAAACATTTAATTATTTGTGTGGTATTAGTTTAGGCAGACTGTGATTGTCTGTTGTTGTGACTTAGATGAAGATCGGATCACATTTATGACCAATTTGTGCAGAAATCCTTATAATTCCAAATGGTTCTTTTTTACTGCTACTGTACATGTATTGCCATTCAAAACTTTTTTTGACCGGAGGTGCTCTTTAAAAATCCACTCCACCTTGCACTCCAGAAGCCTCCTCTGTAGATCCCCACCCCTTTTTGCCACATTGGACGAATTGACGCATAGAGGGTTGGTAGCACCACAATAATGCTCCCCTATTCTGACTCTTAGTGGTCTAGAACAGGGCTGGGCAAAATTTGCATGGCTCGGGCCTAAAATTATTCCCCTGCTCTCTCCTACCCACCTCACTCCCTGCAGAGCCACGAGCGGGCAGTAGTGGGGGAACGTAAAACTCACCTGATCGCGGATTCCGGCGTCACGTCTCCATAGCAACACGCTGGCATGTCCTGATGTCATGTCATATGATGCCCTGTTGCTATTGAGATGCGAAGCTGGAATTGCCGATCGGGTGAGTTTTAAGTTCCCCCTGTTATTGCATGCTCTTAACTTTGGAGGGGGATGGGGGGTTGTGAGGAGAAGAATCCAGCTGCCTGTCAGTGTAACTGTAACTGATTCTTTAATTAATGTAACAAATACAACTAGTTTCAGGAGGCCATTCCTCCTTTCCTCAGCCACTTCGGTGCTACTGCTCACCAGTGTCACCCAGCCACCACTGAAAACAAATATCTGAAAACGCCACAGTACACAGAAGTGAAAGACATACCACTGTTATCTTTTTTGTTGACAGAAGAGTAAATTATTATGCAGGCTGAGAGGAGTTCCCAAAATGTTTCATACAGTCATGGCCAAAATTGTTGGCACCCAGAAATATTTCCAGAAAATCAAGTATTTCTCACAGAAAAGTATTGCAGTAACATGTTTTGCTATATACATGTTTATTCCCTTTGTGTGTATTGGAACAAAACAAAAAAAAAAGGGAAGAAAAAAAGCAAGTTGGACATGTCACACAAAACTCCAAAAATCGTCTGGACAAAAATATTGTTACCCTTTCAAAATTGTGGATAAATAAGATTGTTTCAAGCATGTGATTCTCCTTTAAACTCACCTGGGGCAAGTAACAGGTGTGGGCAATTTAAAAATCACACCTGAAAGCAGATAAAAACGAGAGTAGTTCACGGAGAGAACTGTAATGCAGACATCATCAAACCAACAAACGGTGATTCCGGTGATACTTTTAATGACTAACTGTACATGGTTTATTGCAAGCTTTCGAGATGTTACATTTCTTCTTGGTTCTGATACAGTTCTGTATAATGCCTGAAGAAGAAACGTAATGTTTCGAA
This sequence comes from Hyperolius riggenbachi, assembly GCF_040937935.1. Taxonomy (NCBI): domain Eukaryota; kingdom Metazoa; phylum Chordata; class Amphibia; order Anura; family Hyperoliidae; genus Hyperolius; species Hyperolius riggenbachi. The sequence continues at coordinate 158,832,659 of NC_090650.1, read as the reverse complement.
AGCTTGCAATAAACCATGTATGGTTAGTCATTAAAGGTATCACCAGAATCAACGTTTGTTGGTTTGATGTCTGTTTTTCTGCTCCTCGACTAACACTGGACCACATTTCACTTGCTAGAGAGAACTGCCTGAGGACTTGAGAACCAAAATTGTGGAAAATATCAACAAGCTTAAGGTTCCAAGTCCATCCCCAGAGATCTAGATTTGCCTTTTTCCACAGTGGGCAACATTCTCAAGAAGTTTGGAACCCATGGCACTGTAGCTAATCTCCTTGGGCATGGAGGGAAGAGATAAATTTATGAAAGGTTGCAACGCAGGATAGTCGGGATGGTGGATAAGCAGCCCCAAACAAGTTCCAAAGAAATGCAAGCTGTCCTGCAGGCTCAAGGAGCATCAGTGTCAGTGTGAACTATCCATCGACATTTAAATGAAATGAAACGCTATGGCAGGAGATACAGAGATACATAAAAAAGCAAGACTACTGTTTGCCAATATGTACTTGAGTAAGCCAAAATCCTTCTGGGAAAACGTCTTGTAGACAAATGAGACCAAGATAGAGCTTTTTGGAATGAGGCCTACAAAGTAAAGAACACAGTACCTACAGTGTAATATGGTGGATGTTCAATAATGTTTTGGTGCCAGAAGTATAAAAAAGGTAAAAACTTTAAAAGAATGGGGGGTTAGTGGTGGACTTACCTCCCCAAGGCAGACACAAGATGCTGTTATTTCAACAAAACTATTTATTTACATACTCCAGACAAGTGCAGCGCGTTTCATGGGCATATCCCACTTCATCAGGCTATAAACAGGCGTACAACAACTCATGCGTTCAAATAGGAAGCTTAGCACCTCTGTGCCCTTTGACACAGAGGTGTTACGCTTCCTATTTGAACGCATTAGTTGTTGTACTCCTGCTTATAGCCTGATGAAGTGGGATATGCCCACGAAATGTGTTGCACTTGTCTGGAGTATGGAAATAAATTGTTTTGTTGAAATAATCAACAGCATCTTGTGCCTGCCTTGGGGAGGTAAGTCCACTACTAACCCCCTAGCCTTTTAAAATGTTTACCTTTTTTATACTTCTGGCACCTCTGTACAACTGTACTATTATCGTGTCCACCCCTGATGGAGGGAAAATGGCCCCTTTCTTCCGATCGACAGAGAGCGACTTCTTAATCCTGAGTGAGAGCAGGTCTAATACTCTCCACCTACCTACACAGTGGTTGCCTGGATGGTAACCCAGACTTGTGAGTACAACATTATACTTACCCTTTCATTCCCAACATTTCCAGTACATACTACACTATATTGGGCTTTTGGTGTCCCCACTTTTATCCAATAATGTTTTCGGGGTGTTTCGCTGCCTCTGGCACTGGGTGCCTTGAACATCTGCAAGGCATCATGAAATCTGAGGATGACCAAACAATTTTGGGTCGCACTGTAAAGCCCAGTGTCAGAAAGCTGGGATTGCGTCCAAGATCTTGGGTCTTCCAGCAGGACAATGACCCCAAACATATGTCAAAAGGCACCCAGAAATGGATGGCAACAAAGTGCTGGAGAGTTGTGAAGTGGCTAGCAATAAGTCCAGATCTAAATTCCATTGAACACCTGTGGAGAGATCTTAAAACCGCTGTTGGGAAAAGGCCCCCTTCCAATAAGAGAGACCCGGAGCTGTTTGCAAGAGTCGTCCAAAATTCCAGGTGAGATGTGTAAGAAGCGTATTAATGGTTATAGGAAGCAACAGATTTCAGTTATTTTTTCCAAAGGTAAATATTTAACACCAAATATTAACTTAAGGGTGCCAATAATTTTTGTCCAGCCCATTTTTGGAGTTTTGTGTGACATTATGTCCAATTGGCTTTTTTTCTCTCTTTTTTTTGTTTTGTTCCAGTACACATGTATAGCAAAACATGTTCTAATTGCAATACTTTTCTGTGAGAAATATTTCTGGGCTGCCAACAATTTCGGCCATTACTGTATGACTGTATGTCACATGTTAAGGTGGTCCTTTACTTGGACAACTATGACAAAGAGGCGGTAAACCTGATAACACACCTCCACAGTCATAAAGATATTCCCATAGTGAGGGAAAACTCAGGTAGAATGATAGGCAGGATACAAAGAAAGACTGCCCCATGACCCCAAACAACTCCTATGTGACTCAATATAACTTGTTCCTAACACAAACCTCAACCCTAAAACTTACTTGACCCTACTGTTGCACTAATTCTCCCTTTAAGTGTACTCATAATGACATGTGACATGACGAGACAGACATGTGTATGTCCAGTGCCAACAATACAAATAACTACTCTGTGTTCCTTTTCTTCTTTTTTTGCTTGAAAGAGTTAAACTTTCAGATATGCAATTGACAGTTTTCCTCCAGTCTGGACTTAGTGTAACACTGTTACGCTATAGTGTAACCCTCACTGATAAGAAATGTAAGCCATAAAACACTTGCAAAGAACAGCTTCCAATGCAAGGGATAGATAAAAAGGTCAATGCCCATATGCAATTCATTTTTTCACCTGAGTTTTCTCCTGGGTGATATTTTTAAATTTGTCAATAAAATGCATTTTAAGCCATCAGAAAGCAAGAAAATGCTCAAAATACTTTTGATAGTACTTTTTCATTTACTTTTTGGTACTTCTTTAGTTGAAAGGTGCTGGGAAGTTATTTTAATTTGAAGATGAAAAATTATCTCCTAGGAGAAAAGTCAGGTGAAAAAGTGAATTGCATATGGCCCAATAGCTCATATGTTTTAGTTTCTGTGACACTGAAACACAGGCCCATGTGCAATTCACTTTTTCACCTGAGTTTTCTCCTAGGTGATATTTTCACAACTTGTAATTAAAATGCATTTTAAATCCCAAGCAAGCAAGAAAGTACTCAAAATAATTTTGGTAGTAGTTTTTCAACTACTTTTTTGGTATTTTTTCTATTGCTAAATCCTGAAAAGTCATTTTAAATACAGTTCAAGATGAAAAATTATCTCCTAGGAGAAAACGCAGGAGAAAAAGTTAATTGCATATGGGCCACTATGTCAGTCATTGGACATTACAACATTAAAACTACTTTTTAGCTTTTAAAGTGAAGAAAAACTCTGGGATTCTAAGGAAAATTATTTTCAGGAGAAGTAGGATAGATACTATTCTTTACCTTATCTGTTTATTTTTACTTTGGCTTCCTTTAGGACCAGCCTTAACAATCTTTTCTCAACCACCTCCTGAAGGAGATGAATTAAACTGAGGTTTTAATATTTTATCTAAACACTTAATATCTGAAACTATGTATTCTATGCCTGGGCTGTAAATGAAATTTATGTATTCTTTGTTATTTTGTAGAAAATCATGAAAAAGGTTTCTGGAGTTCTGATCAAGTCATGTTCACTTCCAGTGTTCAGAAATATCTGTAATGCCATATTCTCGTAAGTATTCCTGTTGACAGATTAAAAGCATGATTACTTCCAGTCCACAGCAAAGAACATTAGCTAATAATCTAACACTATTAGCTTGGGAGCAATTGTTATTGCTTAAAAAGTGTGAAATATACTCTGTGGTTTCTAGTGCTTATGCAGTCAATCTTACCAGCAAAGTGCTAAAGATAAGTATAATGTATTCTCCATAATATCTTATTAACTAATTCATTTGTTCTTGTTCTGCATGTCTGATTAGCGTAGGAGTGATGGAAGTACAAATTGAGATAAGGCAATTATTATTTTGACATACAACAACACTAAATTTTTGTTAGCTTAAACCAGTGTTCTTGTTTAGTTTATATAGAAAATTAAATTAGAATACATTAATAAGACACTTCAAAGGCCTCTAATTTGAAAGAGGGGCCACAATATATGTTCTGTTTTTTTAATTGTTTGAAATTATATTTATAAATAATAAATTGCCAGATGTAAAAGAGCTTTTGATTATTTTGTCAGACTTTATCAGACACTGAAACTACAATTTCCTTATTATACATGCTGCTTATTTATTGGATAGTGAGGCATAATGTTGGTATGAACATATACTGTATAACCTTTACTCACCATGTACACATGGTTTATATACAGTGGGATGCAAAATGTCAGTTAAATATATCATATTGGAGACACACACAGTGATATCTGAAAAGTGAAATGAAGTTTATTGGATTTACAGAAAGTGTGCAATAATTATTTAAATAACATGAGGCAGGTGCATACATTTGGGCACCACAAAAAGAAATGAAATTAATATTTTGTAGATCCTCCTTTTGCAGAAATTACAGCCTCTAAACGCTTCCTATAGGCTGCAATGAGAGTCTGGATTCTGGTTGAATGTATTTTGGACCATTCCTCTTTACAAAACATCTGTAGTTTATTCAGATTTGGTGGCTTCCGAGCATGGACAGCTCTCTTTAACTCACACCACAGATTTTCAATTATATTCAGGTCTGGGAACTGAGATGGCCATTCCAGAACATTGTACTTGTTCCTCTGCATGAATGCCTTAGTGGATTTTGAGCAGTGTTTAGGGTCGTTGTCTTGTTGAAAGATCCAGCCCGGGTGCAGCTTCAGCTTTGTCACTGATTCCTGGACAATGGTTTCCAGAATCTGCTGATACTGAGTGCAATCCATGCATCCCTCAACTTTGACAAGATTCCCAGTCCCTGCGCTGGCCACAAAGCATAATGGAGCCACCACCACATTTTACTGGAGGTGTAGCAGGTATTTTTCTTGGAATGCTGTGTTCTTTTACATCCATGCATAACACCCCTTGTTATGCCCAAATAACTTAATTTTAGTTTCATCAGTCCAAATGTGCTTGTCCAAATGTGCTTTAGCATATCTCAAGCGGCTCTGTTTGTGCTGTGGGCGTAGAAAAGGCTTCCTCTGCATCACTCTTGCATGCAGCATCTCCGTGTGTAAAGTGCGCCAAATGGTTGAACGATGCACAGTGACTTTATCTGCAGCAAGATGATGTTGTAGTTCTTTGGTGCTGGTCTGTGGGTTGACTCTGACTGTTCTCACCATTCGTCGCTTCTGTTTATCCAAGATTTTTCTAGGTCTGCCACTTCGAGCCTTAACTTGAACTGAGCCCGTGGTCTTCCATCTCCTCAATATGTTCCTAACTGTGGAAACAGACAGCTGAAATCTCTGAGACAGCCTCCTGTATCCTTCCCCTAAACCATGATGGTGAACAATCTTTGTCTTCAGGTCATTTGAGAGCTGTTTTGAGACCCTCGTGTTGCTACTCTTCAGGGAAAATTAAAAGAGGAGGGAAACTTTAATTGACCCCTTAAATACTCTTTCTCATAATTGGATTCACCTGTGCATGTAGGTAAGGGGTCACTGAACTTACCAAGCCAATTTGAGTTCCAATAATTAGTTCTAAAGGTTTTGGAATCAATAAAATGACAACAGTGTCCACATTTATGCACCTACCTAATTTTATTTGAACAATTATTGCGCACTTTCTGTAAATCCAATAAACCTAATTTCAGTTCTCAAATATCACTGTGTCTCCTATATGATATATTTAACTGACATTTTTTTATCATAACAACCAACGATTTATACAGGAAAATTATAACAATCAACAAGGTTGCCCAAACTTTCGCATCCCACTGTATGTATTTATGTACTGTCAAGTATCCCAGTTGTTATTATTCCTAACAATTGGTTGAAGAAGAGTGTGACTTTCAGAGTTGTGAGGTACCATATAGTAAATGTGGATATTGGCTACCATAAATCCAGGTCAGGCAAAGTCATTGTAAGTCTCTAGATACCTTTATTGACGATTAAAGCCATGCAAAGTTATAGGGTAAAAAACTGCACATATTATTGATGGAGGTTCTCCACTTCATAAAGTAAATGCAATTTACACATTGCCAAGATTACTGTAGAATTAGCCATTAACCTATCACATAATTTAGGTATACTTACATTATCCAAGAAGTCTAATAACTGATGTTTTCTATGTCAATTATGGATTTTTGCACATACTGTGGGCAATGCAGTATTGTCCAATTACAACTTCTTTAGCTTCAAGCTCTAGTTTAGCACATAAATGTAATGTACTTCCTTCCTTGCATCACATTCAAGGTTACTACATGTAGTAATTTCCTTCTGACTATTGTAATGATCGCTCATACCCTTCTAGGGCACATCCAGCTGAAGATTTTGACCAAGATTTGTTCAGTGCTTTACCAGTAAGTTGGAATAATTATTCACAAAATACTGTATATATTTGTACCACTATCATTGAAATAAAATGTATAAAATGCAGTTTCTACATCATACTTTTTTACAGTCACATTTGTAAGGTGCTCACTTCACAAACCTTAAAACTCATAAACCACATTTCAAAGTTGATAGCTTGAACGTCAGAGCTTGTGTGAAAGATTGGCAGGGACAGGAGTAACATTACAGGCAAGTTGCTTCTGTGTGATGTGGCTACACAACAGATAAACTATCTGCTCCATCTCAGTCTCTCTACTCCTCCTCTTTCCCTCATTCACCCTTGTTTCCCTCCATCTCTTAGTGCTGGCTGGATGTGTCTTCTTGCTATACAGGAAAGCTAAATAAGTGCAATCCATGTGAGGCAAATATCTTCTTCCCTCTCTTCCAGCTTTTCTCCCCTCTCTCTTCGCTCTCTCTCCCCTTTCAAACAAACAAACAAACACAGAACATTTATATTGCACTTTTCTCCTGGCGGACTCAAAGCACCAGAGCTGCAGCCACTAGGACGCGCTCTATAGGCGGTAGCAGTGTTATGGAGACTTGCCCAAGATCTCCTACTGAATAGGTGCTGGCTTACTGAACAGGCAGAGCCGAGATTCGAACCCTGGTCTCCTGTGTCAGAGGCAGAGCTCTTAACCATTACACTATCCAGCCACTACTTTCCTTTCCTCTGTCACTCTCTACTTTTACCCCCATCTTACCCTCACAATTTAATCACCCCAATCTTATTAGTAACCCTAACCTAAAGCATACATGCATCAATTTTTACAGACAGATTCTTTCACTATGATCGAATCATAATGGCTTTTCCACCTGTCAGTACTGAGTATATACAGTACAGTGGTTTGCAAAAGCATTCGGCCCCCCTTGAAGTTTTCCACATTTTGTCATATTACTGCCACAAACATGAATCAATTTTATTGGAATTCCACGTGAAAGACCAATACAAAGTGGTGTACATGTGAGAAGTGGAATGAAAATCATACATGATTCCAAACATTTTTACAGATAAATAACTGCAAAGTGGGGTGTGTGTAATTATTCAGCCCCTTTGGTGTGAGTGCAGTCAGTTGCCCATAGGCATTGCCTGATGAGTGGTTATGACTAAATAGAGTGCACCTGTGTGTAATCTAATGTCAGTACAAATACAGTTGCTCTGTGACGGCCTCAGAGGTTGTCTAAGAGAATATTGGGAGCAACAACACCATGAAGTCCAAAGAACACACCAGACAGGTCAGGGATAAAGTTATTGAGAAATTTAAAGCGGGCTTAGGCTACAAAAAAGATTTCCAAAGCCTTAAACATCCCACGGAGCACTGCTCAAGCGATCATTCAGAAATGGAAGGAGTATGGCACAACTGTAAACCTAGCAAGACAAGGCCGTACACCTAAACTCACAGGCCGAACAAGGAGATCGCTGATCAGAAATGCAATCAAGAGACCCATGGTGACTCTGGACGAGCTGCAGAGATCTACAGCTCAGGTGGGGGAATCTGTCCATAGGACAACTATTAGTCGTGCACTGCACAAAGTTGGCCTTTATGGAAGAGTGGCAAGAAAAAAGCCATTGTTAACAGAAAAGCATAAGAAGTCCCATTTGCAGTTTGCTACAAGCCATGTGGGGGACACAGCAAACATGTGGAAGAAGGTGCTCTGGTCAGATGAGACCAAAATGGAACTTTTTTGCCAAAATGCAAAACGCTATGTGTGACGGAAAACTAACACTGCACATCACTCTGAACACAACATCCCCACTGTCAAATATGGTGGTGGCAGCATCATGCTCTGGGGATGCTTCTCTTCAGCAGGGACAGGGAAGCTGGTCAGAGTTGATGGGAAGATGGATGGAGCCAAATACAGGGCAATGTTGGAAGAAAACCTCTTAGAGTCTCCAAAAGACTTGAGAGTGGGGCGGAGGTTCACCTTCCAGCAGGACAACGACCCTAAACATAAAGCCGGGGAAACAATGGAATGGTTTAAAACAAAACATATCCATGTGTTAGAATGGCCCAGTCGAGGTCCAGATCTAATTCCAATCGAGAATCTGTGGCAAGATCTGAAAACTGCTGTTCACAAACGCTGTCAATCTAATCTGTCTGAGATGGAGCTGTTTTGCAAAGAGGAATGGGTAAGGATTTCAGTCTCTAGATGTGCAAAGCTGGTAGAGACATACCCTAAAAGACTGGCAGCTGTAATTGTAGCAAAAGGTGGTTTTACAAAGAATAGACTAAGGGGGCTGAATAATTACGCACACCTCACTTTGCAGTTATTTATTTATAAAAAATGTTTGGAATCATGTATGATTTTCATTCCACTTCTCACGTGTACATCACTTAGTATTGGTCTTTCACATGGAACTCCATTAAAATTGATTCATGTTTGTGGCAGTAATGTGACAAAATGTGGAAAACTTCAAGGGGGCCGAATACTTTTGCAAACCACTGTATGTGGCCTGTAGGATTTCATATTATAGTGAAGTGGGTCATGGGCAGACAGTGATGCACTGCCACTGACCACCAATAAAAGCAGATAAGCAAGGCGAAGATGTTAGGGAGTGATGGGAGGAGGGGTGTTAAAACTTCGGGAATTAGCAGAGCAGAGATCATGATGTCATGAGGGAGGTTAGTAAAGATGTGTTGAGGGAGATGGTGGTCTGGTAAAGGAGAAGGGGCATATCAGAGATGGAAGAGAGGCATATTTGAGGGATTAGTAGAGATGTGTGAAGGGGAGGACATAAGCGTGGAGGGGGGGGGGGGAGCCTTAGGGAATTAAAGTGGCCATACATCTGTCAACTTGATGGCCAAGCGGTCAACCAAATCGATAATTATTATCGAAATGTATGAAAATCTGTGCTGCCACAAGCATATCCAGTTGACGATTTGACTGAATTTGAGCAGAAATTGGTTTAATGCATTGATCTGAGATGCTCGGAAGTCTCAGAACGATGTGGTCGATCGAGTGCGATACTCACGATTGATGACCGCAACAGAAAACCTGGCCATTGTCCCTAAAAATGTATCATGTGCCTGTGTATTTATACTTTACCTGTTGCTCTGTCAGTCAAGTGTCCTTGCTGTATTTCCGTATTGGCGCTTCAAGTGACTACCGGCATATAGCATGTGGGGCGTGTGTGTTGCCTTGATAACGGGCCTCTAGTTTGTGTTTTCCCGCCAGGCCAAAAGGTCCCAGTCCTTCCCTGTTCCTGATTCATACATCTGGCCACAACCTCACACACATTATGCCCTTGCCATAATGGTTACCCCTCCTCCCAAACCTCTCACAGAGTGGCCTCTGTACTAAAACAGAGGTCAAGCAGCTGTCACATTGAGAGCTTGGCAGTAAGATCCATAAATAGATTCTCATGCAATTTTTGTGACCTGCTTGTTCTCAGTGGAGCTCTCTTTGTGACATAAAAAATTACTGCTGCGATAATAAGGCTCCTTTGTATGCAGCCCAATCATATATCCTATACAATAAAACCTAACTGTCCCTGCGACATCCTGTCCCTGTGTCTGTGCGTTTGACAGTCGTTGGGACAGGAGGACTGGGCCAGGGAGCTGGGTGGATGGGTGCGTGTGCGTGGTGGACAGGTGTGCGCGCATGCACAGAGGATGCGCACTGACTGGCGACGGTGTCGGTGTGAAGAGACCTAGAGCTCGTTTTTAAACGGGCTTAGGTCAGCTAATGCAGCAATAAAGTATAAGAATGCTTTAAAAATAGTATGTCAATTATATATACAGTATGTTACAACAAATAAGGTGGCTAAATCATCCAAAGTTATTCCTTGAATTGCCCATCTTTAGACTATTAGCAAACAGTTAAACAGTAATACTGTATATGCAAACTATCTTACATGTGAAGGTAGCCATATATGATTCATTTTCTTTCTTTCTTTCTTTTTTTTTTTTCTCATTATAAGATTTTTATTATTTTATGAAATCTGCCATACACCATTCAATTTTTTTTCAAAGCAATCAACCTTATTTTTCCAACACATTTGATCAGATTTTTATTTAAAAAAACAGTATAATGAATCATTTTTTGTATCGATCTGAATTTTTTTTTTTTATTTCTTCTCTAGTCGATAGTTTTGGTTGATTAAACTGGAAAATTGAACTATTTAATTGTACCTTGTATGGGCACCTTTAGAGGGACAGTTTATGTTTACTGTTTATGGATATAACCTAGTTGGAGAAGAGCAATCCTCATAAACTCTTCAGTGACGTGCTCAAAAAAGTTTATACTCAGATCTAAACAATATTTATATATCTCTGCAAACTAAAGCGTTGCGCTGCCTGAACTCTTGCATGATGCTTTGAAACATTAATTATTAACTCAATATTAAAAATCGGAGTTACAAGTTACATATTTTGCACCCTATTAGAAACTGCGTAGCACTATTAATGTGGCTAGGTCAAACTGATCAAAAGGGGCCTTACACTTCATTAAATGAGTCAACTTTATGGTAGATTCATTTTCGGCAGCAATCTCTCTACTCACACAGTTAACCAAGACCCATTGTCCCTTCCACTGGTCGAAATAGGCCCAGACACCATTTGACAAACTCAGCAATTCATTATGTACAAACACTCCAAAACTAATCATCCACACCATGCACAACCTTTAGTACAAAGGTGGATGTCTCTAATCAATTGGCAGGCAGGCGCGTAGCTAGGGGGGTCGGGGTAGGGCAAGTGCCCCAGGCGGCGGGTCCCCAAGGGCGCCCGGCTGAGCTGCAGTGTTTTTTTTTGTTTGTTTTTTTTGGGGAGGGGAGCAGCGCAGAGAAGAGGGAGAGCTGTGAGCAGCGGTAGGGAAGGGGTGCCATCTCCACCCTCCTTCCCTCACCTTAGGGTGCTCTCCCTCCCTCGCTGTCCCCTCCATTAATGTCCGGGTGTCTGGCGCAGCGGACAGAACTCACCTCCATTTCGCTCCAGCGCCGGAAGTTCGGGTGCCGCAGCAGCTGCTCTAGTCTGGACCAGACGGAGGTAAGACGTCTGCGATGAGACGGAGGTAAGTTCTGCCCGCTGTGCCAGACACCCGGACATTAATGGAGGGGACAGCGAGGGAGGGAGAGCACCCTAAGGTGAGGGAAGGAGGGGGAGATGGCCCCCCTTCCCTACCACTGCATACAGCTCTCCCTCTTCTCTGCGCTGCTCCCCTCCTGCTGGGGAGGGGGACACCTGGCTACCTACTCTGGGGACATATACCCCTGCCTACATATACTGGGACATATACATCTGGCTACATATACTGGGCACATTTATCCCCTGACTACATATACTAGGACATATATCCCTGGCTACATATACTGGGACATATACCCCTGCCTACATATACTGGGGACATATACCCCTGGCTATATATACTGAGAACATATACACCTGGCTACATATACTGGGCACATATACCCCTGCCTACATATACTGGGCACATATACCCCTGGCTACATATACTGGGCACATATACCCCTGGCTACATATACTGGGCACATATACCCCTGGCTACATATACTGGGCACATATACCCCTGACTACATATACTGGGCACATATAACCCTGGCTACATATACTGGGCACATATACCCCTGGCTACATATACTGGGCACATATACCCCTGGCTACATATACTGGGGACACATACCTCTGCCTACATATACTGGGCACATATACCCCTGGCTACCTATTCTGTGGACATCTCTACCCCTGGCTACCTGTTCTGGGGACATCTATACCGCTGGCCACCTATTCTGGGGACATCTTTACTGCTGGCCACCTATACTGGGGACATCTTTACTGCTGGCCACCTATTCTGGGGACACCTATAAACCTGGGGCTACCTATTTTTGGGGAACCACTGCTGTCAGATTGAGTGTATTTTCGAAAACTGCTGCCAGGTGAGAGGTGTCTACCATATTAAGGGGGCATGCTGCCTATTTATGTGAAATGCTGTCTATTTATGTGCCTCATGACTGCTGAATTTGTCTTGTTTGGGGCCTCGTGGTTACTGAATTTGTCTTGTTGGGGGCCTCATGATTTGTTGGGGGCCTCATGATTGCTGAATTTGTCTTGTTGGGGGCCTCATTATTGCTGAATTTGTCTTGTTGGGGGCCTCATGATTGCTGAGTTGGTCTTGTTGGGGGCCTCATGTTTGCTCATGATTGCTGAATTTGTCTTGATGGGGGGGGGGTCATGATTGCTGAATTTGTCTTGGAACTTGCTGGAAGGTACATACTGAGGGAGGGTGGGTGAGCGTGAGGCTGCTAACCTCCATGTACATTTGGCTCCACCCATAACCACGCCCACATTTATTATGTGCCCGCGCCACAACCTTCACCTTAGGGGGCGCATTAATAGTCTTTGTCCCCGGGCGCGGAAAACCCTAGTTTCGCCTCTGTTTGCTGGGGCAGTTTTATCTGAAGGCCATGCTACATCTGATCATTGTTTTCTCCCAAGCAACTTTAGTTAAGATATTGGATACAATGAAATGCTGGCAGTTAAAGAGAACCGGTAAAGACTCATAGAACATAAACAATGTTTCAGGATAACCATTTTTATATTAATTATCCCGGTTTCAGCATCAGAAACCATTCTTATAACTGTATATTGTTGTATATTAGTATGCAGCCCTGCCTTCCAGTGATGTCTATCCTAGGCTATGATGTCATGCAGTCTGCTGTCCCAGAGCACTCTGGGAGATCAACTGATATAGTAAAATAGTAATAGTAAACCCTGTCTAGTTACATACATAGTTATTTTGGTTGAAAAAAGACATGCGTCCATCGAGTTCAACCAGTACAAAGTACAACTCCAGCCTGCTCCCTCACATATCCCTGTTGATCCAGAGGAAGGCGAAAAAACCCTTACAAGGCATGGTCCAATTAGCCCCAAAAGGGAAAAATTCCTTCCCGACTCCAGATGGCAATCAGATAAAATCCCTGGATCAACATCATTAGGCATTACCTAGTAATTGTAGCCATGGATGTCTTTCAATGCAAGGAAAGCATCTAAGTCCCCTTTAAATGCAGGTATAGAGTTTGCCATAACGACTTCCTGTGGCAATGCATTCCACATCTTAATCACTCTTACTGTAAAGAACCCTTTCCTAAATAAATGGCTAAAACGTTTTTCCTCCATGCGCAGATCATGTCCTCTAGTCCTTTGAGAAGGCCTAGGGACAAAAAGCTCATCCGCCAAGCTATTATATTGCCCTCTGATGTATTTATAAATGTTAATTAGATCTCCTCTAAGGGGTCTTTTCTCTAGACTAAATAAACCCAGTTTATCTAACCTTTCTTAGTAAGCGAGACCTTCCATCCCACGTATCAATTTTGTTGCTCGTCTCTGCACCTGCTCTAAAACTGCAATATCTTTTTTGTAATGTGGTGCCCAGAACTGAATTCCATATTCCAGATGTGGCCTTACTAGAGAGTTAAACAGGGGCAATATTATGCTAGCATCTTGAGTTTTTATTTCCCTTTTAATGCATCCCAACATTTTGTTAGCTTTAGCTGCAGCGGCTTGACATTGAGTACGATTATTTAACTTGTTGTCGATGAGTACTCCTAAGTCCTTCTCCAAGTTTGATGTCCCCAACTGTATCCCATTTATTTTGTATGGTGCTAGACCATTGGTACGACCAAAATGCATGACTTTACATTTTTCAACATTGAATTTCATTTGCCATGTATGTGCCCATATAGCCATCCTATCCAGATCCTGTTGCAATATGACACTATCTTCCTGAGAGTTGATGATTCTGCACAATTTTGTATCATCTGCAAAAATAGCAACATTGCTCACTACTGCATCTACTAGGTCATTAATAAATAAATTGAAGAGCACTGGACCCAGTACAGACCCCTGTGGGACCCCACTGCTAACAGTCTCTTATTTTGAGTACGATCCATTGACCACAACTCTTTGTTTTCTGTCCATTAGCCAGTTCCCTATCCATGCACACAGACTCTTCCCCAGTCCTTGCATCCTCAACTTTTGCACCAGACTTTTGTGGGGAACAGTGTCGAAGGCCTTTGCAAAGTCTAAGTATATCACATCTACAGCATTCTCAATATCCATATTAGCATTGACTACCTTATAAAAGCTGAGCATGTTAGTCAAACAGGACCTGTCTTTAGTAAACCCATGTTGATGCTGAGAAATAAGATTCTTTTCTACTATGAAGTCATGTATAGAATCTCTTAGTAAACCCTCAAATAGTTTGCATACAACTGATGTTAAGCTTACAGGTCTATAATTTCCTGGATCTGATTTTTTGCCCTTCTTAAATAATGGGAAACGTGGGCTGTACGCCAATCCACTGGGACTCTGCCCGTTGAAAGAGAGTCACAAAAGATAAGATAAAGGGGTTTATCTATAACTGAACTTAATTTCCTTAGGACCCAAGGATGCATGCCATCCGGGCCAGGTGCCTTGTCTATTTTTAATTTATTTAGTCTTGCCTTCACTTCTTCCTGCGTTAAGTATTTAATATTATAGATAGAAGATTGAGACTCTTCTGCCTCTGTAATTTGCAACAGTGCTGTTTCCTTTGTGAAGACAGAAGCAAAGAAAGCATTTGATAACTCTGCCTTACCTTGGTCATCCACCATTGAATTCCCACCCTCATCCTTTAGGAGTCCTATACAGTCAACCTTTCATTTTTTTTTAGAGTTGATGTACTTGTAAAACTTTTTTGGGTTAGATTTGATATCCCTAGCGATTTGATTTTCAGCTTCGATCTTTGCCAGCCTAATTTCTTTTTTATAATTTTTATTGCACTCCTTATAATTGCTTGGTGCAGCCTCGGTCCCCTCCTGTTTTAGGACTTTATAGGCATTCTTTTTCCTCTTCATTTTATTCCTAACCTTTCTATTCACGAATAGAGGCCTTTTTTTATTCCTAGACATTTTGTTTCCATATGGGATATACATACTACAATATTGATTGAGAATAAGTTTAAAAGCTTGCCATTTCCCTTCAGTGTCCTCCCCTTGTAGTACATTATCCCAGTTCACCAAACTTAGTGCCTGCCTAATTTGATTGAACTTTGCTTTTCTGAAATTCATAGTTTTAGTGGTCCCGCTGCCCCGTGGCCTATGAGTCACCAGATCAAACGTTATCATGTTGTGATCACTATTTCCCAAATGTTCTTGAACCTGCACATTTGATACATTATCTGGTCTAGTAGAAATGATCAGATCCAGTAACGCATTCCCCCTAGTTGGTTCCATTACCATTTGAGTCAAGTAATTGTCCTGTAGTGCTGCCATAAATCTGCTGCTTTTACCAGAATGGGTAGCCTCAATACCCCAGTCAATGTCTGGAAAGTTAAAGTCGCCCATAACTATGACCTAATTTTTACGTGCAGCTTTTTCAATCTGCTGTAGTAATCGCAGTTCTGCAGCTTCATTAATATGAGGTGGTCTGTAGCATACCCCAATAAGCAATTGGCAACTTTTATTTCCACCATGAATATTTACCCAAACGGACTCCACATCTTCGCAATCTTCTTCCATCTCATCGTTGAGGACAGCTGTAAAAGAATTCTTAACAAAGAGACAAACCTCTCCACCTTTTTTCCCTGTTCTATCCCTCCTAAACACATTGTATCCTTTTAAATTAGCTATCCAGTCATGACTTTCATCCATCCATGTCTCGGTTATTCCCACAATGTAATAGCCTTTGTCATTCAGAATGAACTCTAGTTCGTCTATTTTATTTGCAAGGCTCCGAGCATTGGTTACCATGCACTTTATATTTTTACCACCACATTTACCAATTTTGTTTACATGAAATGGGCTACTTGAAGTTTTACCAACCTCCTTAATCTTTACACTGTCCCCACCCCCCTCTCCACCCCCCATAATGTTAGGCTCCCACTGTCTTTTTACCTTATCTTGTCTACATATTGAAACTTTATCCTCCCGCCTCCCCCCAGATCCTAGTTTAAAATCTCCTCCAACCGTTTAGTCATCTTCTCCCCCAATGCAGCTGCACCCTCCCCATTAAGGTGCAGCCCATCCCTGCTGTAGAACCTGTAGCCGACTGCAAAGTCTGCCCAGTTCTCCAGGAACCCAAACCCTTCCTTCCTACACCAATTTCTCAGCCACTTATTTAACTCCCTAAGCTCCCTCTGTCTCTCAGATGTAGCACGTGGCACTGGCAGTATTTTAGAGAACACCACCTTGGAGGTCCTTGCTTTAAGTTTATCTCCAAGTACCTGAAAATCATTTTTAAGGGCCTTCCATCTCCAACTAACTTTGTCATTGGTGCCAATGTGTACCATGACAGCTGGGTCTTCCCCAGCCACACCCAATAATCTGTCAATTCTTTCCGCTACATGCCGAACCCGAGCACCCATTCATGGTTTCTTCGACAGATTACCCTATCTGTGCGCCTAATAATTGAATCCCCTACCACCAGTACCTGTCTAGCCTAGGCTGCACTCCTATTCCCTTTCTCGTTACAGCAGTCTGCCCCTTGGTTTCTAAGGAGCACATCCTGCTGCAGCATTGCTACTCCTGAATCATCCTCCTCAATATTACGCAAACAAGCATACTTATTAGTGAGGGACAACTCGGGACTAGCTTCCCTGCCACTTTTTCCCCTACCCCTTCTAACTGTGACTAGATCCTGCATAATTGCCAGTTGACCCAGGGGAAGGCGAAACACTTTTCAAGGTCTGGGCCAATTAGCCTTAAAGGGGAAACATTCCTTCCCAACTCCAGATGACAGTCAGATAAATCCCTAGATAAACTCTCCTGGCAATTACCTAGTAATTACAAGATAGCTGTGAATGTCCTTAAATGCAAGGAAAGCATCCAAGTCCTCTTTAAAGCAAAATTGAGCTGAAGCTCAGGTTCAAAATCTGGCGCTTACTATTTTGAGAGGGAAGCCTCAAGAGCCTAATAAAGCTTCCCTTGGTTATCGCAAGCTCCCTGTTGCTCCATGCTACTGCGCATGTGTGGGCGGGCTCAGTGGGCTATTGGGTGCACTTGATCCAGGAAGAGGAGCTGCACAGCCCCGATGTGATTAGAGACAATGCATTGTCGCTAATCTTCCGGGGGGCCGCACTCAGCAATGGGGGACCACACAGTAGTGACGGAAGCCTCATTAGAATCCTGAGGCTTCCCTCTCTTAACCAGTTCACGCCCTAGGGTTTTTACCCTAACAGACCAGAGCAATTTTCCCCTGTCAGTGCTCCTCCCTTTTATTCCCTAATAATTTTATTACTACTTATCACAACAAAATGATCTATACCTCGTTTTTTGTCGCCACCAATTATGCTTTATGTGGGTACTACATTTTGCTAAGAATTATTTTGTTCTAAATGCGTTTTAACGGGAAAACTAAGAAAATAATGGAAAAAATTAGTTATTTCTCAGTTTTCGGCCATTATAGTTTTAAAATTAAACTTTCTCTCATGGTTAAAACCAACACATTTTATTTGCCCAGTTGTCCCGATTATTAAACTGTTTAAATTATGTCCCTATCACAATGTATAGCGGCAATATATTATTTGGAAATATAGGTGTTATTTTTCTGTTTTATTTTTTTTTTTTGTTCGGTCCATAATTACAAGCCCCTATGTAGTAAAGTAAAAGTAATTTTCCCTCATAATATATAGATTAAAAAAGCTGGGTCCCTAAGGCAACTATTTATTAATTTTTTTTTAAAGATATTTTTACAAGTTTTTTTTGGGGGGGTGGGGGGCTTTGGAAGTATAAGTTATTCATTTTATTAATATTGTATATGTATGTATGTGCCTGTATGTGTAATTATACTTTTTGGCCCTAAGATGGCGCTAGCGAACACGTTCCCGTTTGATAGGAAGTGTTCACTTTTTTTTTTTTTTTTACATTTAACTACACTGTGACGGCTTCCTGTTTTATGGACATTGCAATTGGGTAGAGGACCGCTCAGTCCTCTTCCCCATCACTGAACACGGAATCCTGACGGAAACGGCGGTGGGAGCGGCGCACACCCGTGCGGAGCAGCGGTAGGAATGAGCGACCTATTAAAACGTCCTGTTGCCGTTAACGGGCTCAAACAGGACGTTTTAATAAGTCAGGATGCCATTAACTGGTTAAGGTAAGTATATGATTTTGTGCCTGAGCTTTTGGCTCGAGTACAGTTTAAATGTGGATATAAAGTTTGTCATAACTACTTCCGGAGGTAAGATATTCCAGGTTTTGACTACTCTTACTGTGAAAACCCCTTTCTAAATGACAAAAACTTTTTTGTTCCATATCCCCTTGTCTTTTGTTCAACCCTAGGGACAAAAACGCCCATATGCCAAGCTTTTGTATTGCCCTCTGATTAATTTAGTTGCCCATCTTTGTACCTGTTCTAGAAGGTCAATGTCCTTCTATAGTGTGGTGACTAAAACTCAGGGGCGCCTTAAGGCATAGGCAGTACAAGCATTGGCCTGAGGCGGCATGCTGGGGAAGGCGCTGCGGCGGGACCGAGGCCACCCGCCGCTACTACTGCGCAGAACAACTCATATTTATTTATTCTCCGGCTGGCACCATCTCCGGTGCCTGAGCCATCAGCAAGCCCCCATTGCCGCCTCTACACACGCCCCCTCCTTCCGCTCCTGGCCAATAGAAGCAGTGTTCAACACTGCTCTTCCCACTCCTCCTCCTTTAGTCCGGCCCACTCTTCATAGCAGCAGCCGCATGGTACAATGTTTACCAAGTGCGGTGCCGCCTCTAACTCCGCCCACTGCCAACCAGGAGTCACCAGAGCATTTTGGCTCCTGCTGCCCAGACTATGCCCCGTCCTGCCCCTTGGCCCTGCGTGGCACACTGGCAGCTTCCCACAGACATGTGGCTGCGTCCCCCTCCCCACGCACAGACACTCTTCCAGTCGGCAGAAGAAGGACCACCAGGAAAGCCTCAGTAGAGTGTGTCTGTGACTCAGGCACTGCCAGACAGCCAGCCTCAGCGCAGCCTCGCTGGAGAGAGGAAGTCAGTGGGACCGGATGGAGGGAGTGTTCTGAACACAGGCACAGCAGAGCAGCCAGCGTTATCTGACCTGGAGTGGAGCTGCATGGAGAGCCTGTGAGTACAGAGGACTGGCAGTAACGTGTGTGAGGCAGGCCTTGTTTACATCTTTAGACACACACAGCGCTAGTGACTCCCCTCCCAACCCCCTCTCCTTCCCACCCCTCCCTCTCCTCCCCCCCCCCTTCTGTAGTGAAAGGAGCAGAGACAGGATCGGAAGCACTGTATGAGGTATCTGCAGTGCTTCCGATCCTGTCTCTGGTCCTTTCACTACAGAGGAGGGGGAAGTGTGTGTGTGTGTGTGTGCGTGTGTGTACTGCATATATGTGTGAGTGTGGTGTTTGTACTGTATATATGTGTGTGTGTGTGTGTGTGTGTGTGTACTGTATATGTGTATGTTTGTGTGTGTGTGTACTGTATATGTGTATGTGTGTGTGTGTGTGCGCGCGTGTACTATATATGTGTGGTGTGTGTACTGTATATATGTGTGAGTGTGGTGTGTGTACTGTGTGTGTGTGTGTGTGTGTACTATATATGTGTGGTGTGTGTACTGTGTGTGTGTGTGTGTGTGTGTGTGTGTGTGTGTGTGTGTGTGTGTGTGTACTGTATATGTGTGTGTGTGTGTGTGTACTGTATATGTGTGTGTGTACTGTATATATGTGTGTGTGTGTGTGTGTGTGTGTGTGTGTGTGTTTTCACTGCAAAGTTTCTTTGTCTGACTGCCCTGTGATTATCCTGCAGGACATACGTTTCCCATATGCTCCATCCTCTATCTGCCTTCTCCTATGATTATTTTCTGGTGAGACATTCCCACATTACGATTACTTTCTGGTGGGACATTGCTGCATTACGATTACTTTGTGGTGAGACATTCCCACATTACGATTACTTTCTGGTGAGACATTGCCGCATTACAATTACTTTCTGGTGAGACATTGCTGCATTACTATTACTTTCTGGTGAGACATTGGCGCATGACGATTATTTTTGGGTGAAATGCTGCCGTATTACGATTATTTTCTGGTAAAACGCTGCCGCATTACGATTATTTTAGGGTGAAACGTTGCTGCATTATAATTATTTTCTGGTGAAACGCTGCCACATTACATGGGGCAGGGCACCGGGGGGGGGGGGGGAGGGGTCGCCAAAGGTTTTCTCGCTTGGAGTGACAAAATGGCTAGAGGCGCCCCTGCTAAAACTGTATCTTGTACTCCAGATGCAGCCTCACAAGTGATTTATACAGAGGGAAAAGTATACTAGCATATTTCCAGGTTTATGCTTTCCAGAATTTTATTAGATTTAGCTACTGCTGCTTAGCATTCAATACGGGCATTTAACATGTTATCAACTAGTATTCCCAAGTCCTAAGACAAGCCAAGTTCCCAGCTGTATGCCATCTATTTTATATGGTGTACTACCATTGGTACATCCAAGGTGCATGACATTTTTAACATTACATATCATCTGCTATGTGCCTGCCCATATGGTTATGTTGTCAAGATCCTGTTGCAGTATGTCACTATCCGTCATAATGATGATCATTTTGCATAATTTTGTATCATTTGCAAATACAGTATGGCTTCATTACTCTGTTTTCTGTCTACTAAACCAGTAATAAACACATTGAATCGATCGAATTGGACCAAGTATTGACCCTTATGTTACCCCACTGCTAACAGTTTGTCATTTTGAGAATATTCAGTTTACCACCACTCTTTGCCTTCTATCATTTAAAGAAAACCTGAACTCAAAATAAAAAGTCAAAATAACCATACACAAGTCATACTTACCTCCGGTGTAGTCTACTCATCAATCTCTTTCTCCTCTCCCTCATCCTCTTTGTCCACTGTGATCAAGGGAATTATCTGTCCTCCATTTTGAAAATGGCCATTACCCCATAACAGCTTTATGGTCAGCACACTGTTGAACTGTCATATCGCCCACTTGAGCCATAGGAAAACATAGACATTACTTGGCACATCAGTTGTCCTCTCAGCTATAACTGACAGCAACTGATAAATAACTGACAGCAACTGATATATTTAAATTCTGACAAAGTGTTGTCAGAACTCAAAGTGATCACTGTCAGAAGAAAATGGTGCACTTCTGAGAGGAACTAATAGCAAGGTAACTATGTAATGTTCATTTGAAGTTACCTCATGTGTTTATTTTAAATAATTTTACTCAGTACAGGTTCCCTTTAAGTGATGTTACCTTGCCAGCAGTAAAGATTCTAGCACCACTGATATATGTAAACCTAGTTGAGGTAAGATTTTACAATTGGCAAAATGTAAACTTACTTGAGGTAAAATTTTACAATGGGCAAACATTAACTAAATAATTTTTGAAACAGTGATGCTCGGATGGAGGTTGTGATCATGACTTGCAGTGATTCCAAGACCATTTTTCAGCTATCCACCACGGGTATTCATTACTGTGGATCAATTTTCATTCACTAAAATCTGCTTCGACAGACCGTGAATGAACGCATTCACGCTCGTGAAAACGGCGCAGAACTCGTGGTTAGTTCGTGAATAGTGGAAGTAGGTGAAAGTGACTTCCCTGGCCCAATCAGAGGTCCCCAGCCAGGCCCTAGCAACCAATCATGGGAGGGGAGGCTATGCCCTCCCCTCCTGCATAAAGCGGCGGCCATGATGGAAAAGCTCCGTTCTTGCTACACTCTGGTACTGAGAGGATCATCTCCAGGCCATTGTTCCTTCAGCAAGCGCATTTCCTGTGTCAAAACCCAGCGTTTTTACTGCTAACAGTGCTTTTATATTGTACTTGTCAGTTGTATTCGGTAGATAGACAGTGAGTCATTGATGTAGTCAGTCTAGTCAGAGTGTACTGTTGATTAGTGTGTTTAGTGCAGGCTGGCAGGTTCAGAGTGCTCACTTGGATTCAGCTAGCCAGTCATACACTTCAGCTACTACTTACAGACAGTCACACTGCCACTGCTGGTCATTCATTAAGTTTCGTGAGTGACATTGTGTACTGTGCTCACTGCTCACTGCTATTATTCATCTCATTTGGCAGTGATACCCTTCACTTAGGTTGTACTCTGCTCACTGCTCACTGCTCACTGGTATTATTCATCTCATTTGGCAGTGATACCCTTCAATCAGGTTGTACTCTGCTCACTTCTCACTGGTATTATTCATCTCATTTGGCAGTGATACCCTTCAAAAAATATACATGTATATATCCGCGCTAAAGGATCTGTGATAGTCCACAAAGCAGCCAAGAAGTTTAAAGTCCTCAGATAGACTTCCCCAGCATGTACTCTTCAAAAAACTTCAGTGCTGACTGGCATCACAATTTCAAATCCACCACCAACACCCTTTAAAGTGCAGGCTTACCAAATGGATGAAAGACCCAGATTATAAGGTCTAAGCGTTTACAGTAACCATCATACGATCATTGCTTCTCCAATGAATATCAGAAGAGTCCAACCTTGTTCATCCGTCACAATATTTCCTCAGTATAAAACCATGATCAAAAAAAGGAAGATCTAAGTGTACTCCATTAAAAAACACAACCTTTAATTGCTACAAAAAAATCTAATAAAATACTCACATCCGGGCCCTTTCAACAGGGACCCACAATGTACAAGCACTTTAATAATCATAAGATGCCGTTCTTACATCAACCATTCGTAGGCCCAGGCCCGACTGGTTTCGCTATGGCGTCATCAGGGGCTAGCTTATCGAATGGTTTGAAAAGGCTGTTTAAATAGTGGCCGACTCCCAACTTGGAACTTTCTGCCGCGATCCCGTCTCCGTATCGCGCATATGCGAGCGACGTCATTTACACCGCTGCGTCATCACCTTTCCGTCACTTGAAGCGCATTCACGCTACCGCTAATCCTAACGGGGCATCATTTCCGCTTCTACGTCAGAACACTTCCGCCGCTTGGAACGCTAGGAAGGTAATGTATAACATATCTTTTCCTATTATGGTTGGACCGCACGGATGCAAATTGATTCCTCTCCTTCCGTGCTATAAAGAATGGTGAATGTAACACGGCACCTCATTTACAATGTAAAGCACTGATCATACAAAACATATAAATATAAAAGGATTAAGTATAAGATAAAAATTCATAGAACACAGTACCCCTAATTCATCAGCCATCGAGTGGTCAAAAAACCTAACTGTACCCTCAACACTCTGTTAGAACTCTCAATGATCTGTCTAATTAATTAAAATAAATGAAAATAAAATGAATTAAAATAAAAATAAATATAAAGAAAAATATATATAATAATAAAAAAAAAATAATAATAATAATAAAAAGCGTCCCTATACATCTGAACCCAAAAGCCACTCTAATCATCTGTTAAAAAACAATTGAGGTCAATTGAGGAAGTTCAATATTCAACCCATTAGGCTCCATACAATTCAAAACAAAAATCCATTTATTCTCAGCCTTTGAGATGTCCCTAATCCTATGAGAACCCCTCCAATTCCCCAAATTCCTTTGTATCCCACAGAATTTGAGGCCTAAAGTGCTCAGAGACTGAATGCTCCTTAAAACCATTCCTTATATTAGTGTTCCCCCACTCTCTCTTTAAGGGTCCTTTTTGTTCTCCCCACATAATATTTCCCACAGGGCCAAGTCAATAAATATATAACATAACTTAGTTTCACAGGAAATGAACTGTTTTATTTCAAAATCTTGATCTCCAAAATTATGTTGAACCCTGGGGGTCAATATGCAGGTCCTACAGGGTAAACATTTCCTGCATTTATAAAAACCTATTGCCCCAAAGGAACTGACCCCTTTATACTGAGGGGTATCTATTGCACTGGGCGTTAAAATATTCTTAAGGCCCTTCTATATATCACCTCTGGACTTATCGGCAAAAATGAACATAACACTGGATCCTCCTTGAGAAGCGACCAGTGTCTGGAGATAATTCTTTTGACCTTTTTGTACTGTCTACTATATTCTGTTATGAAAGGGCATACCATCTTACTCTCTATCCTCTCTTTATCCCTCAGAATGCTTGCTCTATCTGTTTGGGCTACTTCATTCTGTACTTCTATCAGCTTTCATATTTCATACCCCTCATCCTCAAATTTCTTTTTTAAAATCTCACTTTCTCTCTGATAGTCCTCAATCTCCCCACAATTCCTCCTCATTCTCAAAAATTGCCCCTTGGGAATAGCACGCAGCCAATTGGGATGATGACAACTATTTACCAGTATACAGGGGCGTAGCAATAGGGGGTGCAGAGGTAGCGACCGCATCGGGGCCCTTGGGCCAGAGGGGCCCCGAAGGGCTCTCCCTCAACTACATTATTAGCTCTCTATTGGTCCTGTGCTCATAATAATCACTCCTATAGATGCTTTGAATAGTGGTAATCACTAACACACTGTTCCCCATCCCCTTCTTGCACCTCTGACACTGTAGTTGCCATTGGCAGGTTTTGGTGCGCCGTATCAATTGTTATGTATAGAGTGCTTGGGGGGGGCCCCAATGTAAGACTTGCATCGGGCCCACAGCTCCTTAGCTACGCCACTGCCAGTATAAAGCTATTTCTGTCTGTGGGTTTCAAAAAAGTAGTGGTCCAAATCATCTCATTAGAATTATTTATATTTAAATCCAAAAAATGAATCTCAGATTTGCTATATTCACAGGTGAATTTTAAATTCCCCCCTTTCACATTAAGATTTTCAATAAAACCCAACAAAGAGTTCTCATCCCCCCCCCCCCCACACACACACACACACATAAACAAAATATCATCAATAAACCTTTTGCATACTATCAATGCATTACTAGATTCATTGTATATAAAGGTTTCCGCCCATAGGGCCACATATAAGTTTGCCATACTCGGAGTAAATTTTGCCCCCATGGCCACACCCACTTTCTGGATATAGAACTCACCACCAAACCAGAAATAGTTGTGCTCTAGAGCAAATCTGGTGCAATTAACAATAAATGTAATTTGTTTGTAACTCAGACGTCCATCTTCAACATAAAATGCTCTATTGCCCTTAAACCTTCCTCGTGGGGTATCACAGTGTAGAGTGTTGTAACATCTGCAGTTACTAAAAATAGGGGTACCTCAAAGTTAAGATCCTTTAAAATATTGTTTCGAATCTTTCAGATATGAATTTGTTTTAATTACCAAAGGCTGCAAAAATGTGTCTACATATTCACCTAACCTATAAGTAACTGATCCAATCCCACTAACAATGGGTCTCCCTGGGGGATTAACTGCATTTTTATGAACTTTAGGTAAATAATATATAACAGGGGTTCTGATTACAGACGGCTTCAAATACTTTGCCTCTTTTTCATTCAAGATACCATCTCTTACCCCCTGATCAATCAACTTCTCCAGCTCTTTTTTAAATACAATACCAGGATCTCCCCTTAATTTCTCATAGGTACTCCCATCACCCAATAATCTATTCATTTCCTGATTATAATCCTCTCTATCTAAAACTACAATACCCCCCCCCCCTTATCCGCAGCCTTAATTACCACATTATGATTATCTTTGAATTCTCTAATTCCATTCTTAATCTTCGTATCCAGATGTAATCTGGGGATATTGAATTCCCGTAAGTCCTTAACTACCATCTTTTTAAAAGCCTCTATTTGATGATTATTGGTGGAGCGTGGTTTAAATATGGATTTATTTCTTAGACCACTATGACAAATTTCTTCCCTCTTTAAACTAATGTCAACTGTGTTGTTAGATGGGCTTGTTTGGGATAAAAAATATTTCTTAAGACTCGGTTTTCTCGTAAACTTCTGGACATCAATAAAGGTGCTAAACCTGTCCATATTTTTCTGTGGGGCAAATTTTAGTCCCTGATCCAACAGAGATATCTTATCCGATCTTAGTTGGACTTTACTTAAGTTGTATATTCCTTCACCTACTACTCTTTCCATTTTTTTGAGGCGCTGTTGTAATCTTCTTCCTCCTCTGTTTCCTCTCCTCCTCCCGGTTTCCTCCTTTTTTCCCTGGTGCCTACCTTTGGATCTATAAAAGAGTACGACTCCACAGGAGTCGCTGGAACGTCTGATTCAGATTCAACATAATAATTTAACGCCTCAAATCTATTCTGAATGGGGATTTGATTGGGGTTATGCCTAATTCTAGGTCTATATTGTGGAGAATGAGGAGGTGGTCGTCTGTGATAATTTCGAGAATGGTATGGGCTATTACTCCAACCTGGTACTTCTCTCTACCTCCTATATTTATTAACTTGTTCCCATCTTGGTTTCAAGTCACCCTTCACAGTCTCTCTAACATCTGTCTTCCCCACCACCCCCTTCCTCCTCAGCTCCTTTATCTTCCTGGTTCTTTTTTTGCCATTTAAATACATGTCCTTCCTTATAATCTCTCTGAAATTTCTTCTGTTTTTTCTTTTTTAGGTCCTCATCAGTTTTTTTCAGACAATTGCTTATATTCCATCATTCCCTTAAAAGGTTCCTGTGAAGAAACGCGGAAAAGCCGCCGCATGGACGCAGGATGAGGCGGCTGTTTCCGCGGCTGGCATAGCGGAACGCGGAGAAACCGCCGCGTCTGACGCAGCGGTTTGCGCGCACAAGCCTGCTACTGACAGTCTTACCAGGTGCGGGGAGGCCACCGCATGTGCTGATACCCCGTGTGCAGGCCAGCAGAGACATTGCAAAGCGTGACTGGTGTGGCTGGGACTGATAGTCCACACAGGTTCAGAATGACACGCGCGCGCGCCGAGAGGCAGAGTTTATATGACAGCCAGAAGAAGGTCAGCTGACCAAGCTGGTCAGCTGACATTTCCACCACTTTTCATTGGCCCAGCACTTAAGGGTGGTGCTGGAGAGCGCTATAGTATATTCTTCTGAACTCTGATCCTGTACCTTGCTATTTCTGATATCCTGTTGCTAATCTCTGCTCGTTCCTGGACTCTGTACCTGCCTCCTGATTCTGTACCTTGTTATTCTGATTCTCCGTTGCCTGACCCTGCCTGTTATTGGATTTCGTATCTGCCTTCTGATTCTGTACTTTATCTGTCTGTGTGTTGACGACCTGGCTTGGCCGACCTCGAGAACTAGCCTTACTGTTAGAGGCAGTTCCCAGATCTGTTAGTGACACTTGCTCATTGGTGTCACTCACGCTCTGTCCTTCCCACATTCTGCTTAGCTCCTCCCCCGGGAGAGTCTAGGCTTACGGAAGGAGCATACTTCTGTGCAGTATTCCTTACTGCCTCTGTACCTACTCCTTAGGTACAGTCCACTAGTGTTACTGTTACACCCAATCACTCACTTCTCTCTCAGGTGTCCAGAGGTTAGTAGATATATCTGATTATCGGTGATACTGCAGATCATCAATAATCGGGTATATTCTGCATTCTCAGTGATACTGCAGATCACCGGTAATCAGACCCTCTCTGTGTTACACCGATCGTTACAGAACAACAGACCAAAATGCAAATGGACGCACACACTGATTGTCTGGGCGCACTTGCCACTTCGGTGGAAAACATCAACCAAGTGCTGGGTAGCCACAAGACTATGATTGAAGCCTTGTCTGGTTCTTTACAAACCCTCCAGACAGCAGTAGATGAGGTGCGATTGCCTCCTAGTTCTGACATACGTTTGCCTGTACCTGAGAAATTTTCTGGTCACAGATCTGACTTCCGAAATTTTAGAAGTAGAGTGTTATCTTATTTTGAGTTGAGACCCCGATCTTCTGGAACTGTGGCCCAAAGGGTCACATTTATTAAGACTTTGTTATCAGGCGATTCTCAGACGTGGGCGTACAGTTTTCCCACCGGAGACTTAGCCCTCACTTCAGTGGATGAATTTTTTAAAGCTATGGCAGTAATTTACGACGACCCAGACCTTGCTGCAGCTTCTGAGCGGAAGCTCAAGCTTTTGCGTCAAGGCAAGGGTCCGGTCGAGGATTACGCAGCAGAATTTAGGAGGTGGTCAGTTTCAGCCAGGTGGGACACTTATGCCCTCTTAGATTGTTTCTTATCGGGACTGTCAGATGAAGTCTCAAATCTTATGTTGAGTCTGCCTGAACCTAAAACAGTCGATGAGGCCATTTCATCGGCCATTCGAGTCGACCGCAGGCTACGTTATCAGAAACAGACCCGGGGTAGTAGTCAGGTAAAGATGGTGTCCTACGCTGCGCCCACAGTAACTCCACCTCCTCCCGTCTCGCCTCCACCCGAACCTATGCAAATTGGTCGGTCGTAACTATCCCAAGTGGAGCGAAAACGTAGGATGTCTGAGCAGCTGTGTCTTTACTGCGCAGATGGGGGTCATAGAGTACGTAATTGTCCCAATAAGTCGGGAAACGCTACCGCCTAGGAGTTGTAGGGGGTAACACCCTAGGCGCGCGTCTCTTACCCCTAGAAGATAAACGGTTACTTCTTCCTTGTACTGTTACATGGGAAGATAAAACCGAGCATTCCGAGGCCTTTGTTGATTCAGGCTCTGCAGCAAATTTTATGGATTTCGAATTTGCAAAGAAATTAGGTATTCCGCTCACCCCGGTAAAACCACCCATTCAGGTTACGGCAGTAGATGATTCCCCCCTGCAAAGTAATCATCCGCTGTCCCAGACACCAGAGGTAGAAGTCACTATAGGGGTACTACACACTGAAAAATTACAGTTTTTTGTATTACACATGACCACCTCCACAGTCATCCTTGGCATGCCATGGTTGCACCTTCACTCCCCACAGATCAATTGGACCACTGGACAGTTAACTAGCTGGTCAACCCATTGTTTCCAGCAGTGTTTAGGGAAGGTGACATTGGGCCAGACCAAGATTCATGTGGAGGGGGTACCAGTACAATATTCCGAGTATTCAGATGTGTTCTGTTCCAAGGCTGCTGATATGTTACCTCCACATCGCCCGTTTGATTGCCCCATCGATCTCCGTTCTGGTTGTATGCCCCCAAGGGGTCATCTCTACAATTTGTCTGGGCCAGAGAAAGTGGCCATGCAGGAGTGCATTCATGAGAATTTAGCCAAGGGGTTTATTCGCCCCTCTCGGTCGCCCGCTGGCGCAGGGTTCTTTTTTGTTAAGAAAAAAGACGGAGGCCTGCGGCCATGCATAGATTACCGGGGCCTGAATAAAATCACAGTGAAGAGTCGCTACCCTTTGCCCCTGATAGATGACCTGTTCACACAAGTTACCAACGCTAAGATATTTTCGAAATTAGATTTACGGGGTGCATACAACCTGGTGCGAATTAGAAAGGGCGATGAATGGAAGACGGCCTTTAACACGCCCGACGGACATTACGAGTACTTGGTGATGCCCTTCGGGCTGTGTAACGCCCCTGCCGTCTTCCAGGAATTAATCAATGAGGTATTCAGAGAGGTGTTGGGCAAATTTGTGTTAGTATACCTGGATGACATACTTATTTTTTAAAACAACCTCCCTGAGCACAGGTCACATGTCAAATTTGTATTGGACAAACTCAGACAAAACATGCTTTACGCTAAATTGAAGAAATGCATCTTCGAGGTGACATCTGTCACCTTTTTAGGGTACATAATTTCCACCTCGGGCCTGTCTATGGACCCTGCCAAGGTCTCTGCTGTGCTGGAATGGCCTCAACCTGTGGAGTTGAAATCTCTTCAGAGACTCTTAGGCTTCGCCAATTACTATAGAAGGTTCATAAAGGGGTACTCCACGGTCATTGCACCCCTCACCAGTCTCACTAAAAAAGGGGCAGATACTACCCATTGGTCTCCAGAAGCTCTGCAAGCATTCTCCACTTTAAAAGACTTGTTTTGCTCTGCACCCATCCTAAGACACGTTGACACTTCCTATCCCTTTATTGTTGAGGTGGACGCCTCGGAGGTCGGGGTAGGGGCTGTGCTGTCTCAGCGATCAGGGTTGCAGGGTAGATTACACCCATGTGCCTATTTTTCCCGTAGGTTCTCTCCGGCAGAGAGAAACTACGACATAGGCAACAGGGAGCTTCTGGCCATCAAGTTGGCTTTTGAAGAATGGCGTCATTGGTTGGAAGGAGCAGAACATACGATCACAGTTTACACTGATCACAAAAATTTGGAATACATCGAGGGAGCTAAGAGATTAAGCCCCCGTCAGGCTCGATGGTCTTTGTTCTTCTCGAGGTTCAGATTTATAATTACGTACACTCCAGGTAGCAAGAACATTAAGGCAGATGCCCTGTCCAGATGCTTTGAGCCAGAGACAGCACAGCCCTCTACCCCAGAGACCATTGTCCCACAAAGACTGGTACTAGCAACAACTGAGACATGGAAAGACTGGACGGAGACGTTAGGGCCCTTTCAGCAGGACGTCCCGGAGGGGAAGCCTGAAGGGGTTATGTTTATACCACTGCCATTCAGTCTTCAGATGTTACAGATGTTCCATTCACACAAAAATGCGGGACACCCTGGGGCCTCCAGAACACAGGATCTTGTTGCTAGGTGCGCTTGGTGGCCTTCTCTGGCAACGGATTGCAAGGAGTATGTTAGAGAGTGTGCGGTGTGTGCAAAAAGTAAGCCCTCCCGGCTGGCACCTGTGGGAACGTTGCAGCCCTTGCCCACCCCGAGTGAGCCGTGGACCCACCTGTCTATGGATTTTGTGGGTGAGCTTCCCAGGTCTGAGGGCATGTCGGTCATTTGGGTGGTAGTCGACCGCTTTAGTAAAATGGCCCATTTTGTGCCCTTGAAAGGACTCCCCTCGGCCCAGGAGCTGGCCGATTTGTTCATCATCCACGTTTTCCGATTGCATGGCATTCCGGAAAACATTGTGTCAGATCGGGGAGTCCAATTTGTTTCGAGATTTTGTAGGGCATTTTGTCACCAAATGGGCGTGGAACTGTCATTTTCATCGGGCTACCACCCACAGACCAATGGTCAGACTGAGAGAGTCAACCAATCATTGGAACAATTCCTGAGGTGTTACGTTGCAGAAGCGCAAAATGATTGGGTTAAGTTTTTGCCCTTCGCAGAATTTGCGCACAATAATTTGAAAAGTTCTTCCACGGGATTCTGTCCATTTCAGATAGTTACTGGGAAGCTGCCCAAATTTTCCCCATTGCCAACCGCTTCCACTCCGTTTCCAGCTCTGGAGGCCTGGCAAAAGTCATTTAAGGACGTGTGGTGGATCGTGAAAAATAATTTGGAGAAGGCGTTTCAGAGTCAGAAAGGTCAAGCTGACAAAAGACGTTCCTTAGAGTGGAAGTTTCAACCAGGAGACTTAGTCTGGGTGTCCACACGTCACTTGACCTTGAAACAGCCTTCAGCCAAGTTGGGGCCCAGGTTTGTGGGTTCATTTCCAGTAACTAGAAAGATCAACAATGTTACTTATGCCATTGATCTTCCTGCCAGTATGCGTGGCGTAAGATCCTTCCATGTGTCTCTGCTTAAGCCAGCAGTCCATGTGGGTCCCACTCCTCCTCCTCCTGTGATGATAGATGATCAACCTGAGTACGAGGTAGAGAAGATTTTAGACTCACGCATAATTCAGAACTCAGTACAATATCTGGTTCATTGGAAAGGGTATGGTATTGAGGAGAGATCATGGGTACCTGAATGTCGCATGCATGCTGACAAACTGAGAAGGGAATTCCAAGCTTTACATCCTGAGAAGCCTGGAAGGAGCTGTCCGGAGTCCACTCCTCAAGGGGGGGGGGTACTGTGAAGAAACGCGGAAAAGCCTCCGCATGGACGCAGGATGAGGCGGCTGTTTCCGCGGCTGGCATAGCGGAACGCGGACAAAACCGCCGCGTCTGACACGGCGGTTTGCGCGCACAAGCCTGCTACTGACAGTCTGACCAGGAGCGGGGAGGCCACCGCATGTGCTGATAGCGGTGCGTCTCAACCCGCGTGCAGGCCAGCAGAGACATTGCAAAGCGTGACTGGTGTGGCTGGGACTGATAGTCCACACAGGTTCAGAATGACGCGCGCGCTAAGAGGCAGAGTTTATATGACAGCCGGAAGAAGGTCAGCTGACCAAGCTGGTCAGCTGACATTTCCACCACTTTTCATTGGCCCAGCACTTAAGGGTGGCGCTGGAGAGCGCTATAGTATATATACTGGGTGCTGGTCATTTCTCTGGTGTCTGTCGTTGCGATCACTACGTGGTAGCACTCAGGCCTTGTCTGTTTCTGTGTTCTAGTTTCCAAAGGTGTTGACATCAAGGAGCTCACACCTTAGCATTAGGAATATTGAATTGTATTATTTGTTATGACCTTCTGCCTGCCTGACTATTCTTCTGAACTCTGATCCTGTACCTTGCTATTTCTGATATCCTGTTGCCAATCTCTGCTCGTTCCTGGACTCTGTACCTGCCTCCTGATTCTGTACCTCGTTATGCTGATTCTCCGTTGCCTGACCCTGCCTGTTATTGGATTTCGTATCTGCCTTCTGATTCTGTACTTTATCTGTCTGTGTGTTGACGACCTGGCTTGGCCGACCTCGAGAACTAGCCTTACTGTTAGAGGCAGTTCCCAGATCTGTTAGTGACACTCGCTCATTGGTGTCACTCACGCTCTGTCCTTCCCACATTCTGCTTAGCTCCTCCCCCGGGAGAGTCTAGGCTTACGGAAGGAGCATACTTCTGTGCAGTATTCCTTACTGCCTCTGTACCTACTCCTTGGGTACAGTCCACTAGTGTTACTGTTACACCCAATCACTCACTTCTCTCTCAGGTGTCCAGAGGTTAGTAGATATATCTGATTATCGGTGATACTGCAGATAATCAATAATCGGGTATATTCTGCATTCTCGGTGATACTGCAGATCACCGGTAATCAGACCCTCTCTGTGTTACACCGATCGTTACAGTTCCATTCTATTTTTGATTTCATCTATATCTTTGTCAATCTTTTCCAATTTGACTCTCTTCCCTTTCATCAATAAACTTAATAACTCCTTTCCACATTTATTGAAAAAAATATACCAGTCCTCATCAGAAACCGTTGTTCTTTCACTTTCATTGGGACAGAACTCCCATCTGCATCTCCGTGGGACATATCCCGCCTTATAATATCTGTCCAGGGTTGCTATGTCCCACCATATAGATAGCTTCTTCTCACATGTCTGCCCCAATATCTTAAATTGGTTCTCTAAGTTATCATCATTATTATCTATATGAAATTAAATGAAAATAAAATGAATTAAAAGAAAAAGAAATATAAAAATAAAATATAATAATATATATTTCTTTATTTTTTTTATTTTATTTTTTTTATTTTATTTTTTTATTTTTTTTTAATTCATTTTATTTTCATTTAATTTTAATTTATTAGACAGATCATTGAGAGTTCTAACAGAGTATTGAGGGTACAGTTAGGTTTTTTGACCACTAGATGGCTGATGAATTAGGGGTACTGTGTTCTATGAATTTTTATCTTATGCTTAATTATTTTATATTTATATGTTTTGTGTGATCAGTGTTTTACATTGTAAATGAGGTGCAGTGTTACATTCACCATTCTTTATAGCATGGAAGGAGAGGAATCAATTTGCATCCAACCATAATAGGAAATGATATGTTACACATTACCTTCCTAGCGTTCCAAGTGGAGGAAGTGTTCTGACGTAGAAGCGGAAATGACGCCTCCGTTAGGGGGTGTGAATGCGCTGTGAATGCGCTTCAAGTGACGGAAAGGTGATGACGCAGCGGCAGAAATTACGTCGCTCGCATATGCGCAATACGGAGACGGGATCGCGGCAGGAAGTTCCAAGTTGGGACTACTATTTAAACAGCCTTTTCAAACCATTCGGTAAGCTAGCCCCTGATGACACCATAGCGAAACCGGTCGGGCCTGGGCCTACGAATGGTTGATGTAAGAACGGCATCTTATGATTATTAAAGTGCTTGTACATTGTGGGTACCTGTTGAAAGGGCCCGGATGTGAGTATTTTATTAGATTTTTTGAAGCAATTAAAGGTTGTGTTTTTTAATGGAGTACACTTAGATCTTCCTTTTTTTGATCATGGTTTTATACTGAGGAAATATAGTGACGGATGAAGAAGGTTGGACTCTTCTGATATTCATTGGAGAAGCAATGATCGTATGATGGTTACTGTAAACGCTTAGACCTTATAATCTGGGTCTTTCATCCATTTGGCAAGCCTGCACTTTAACCTCCTTAGCGGTAACCCCGTGTGTGACACGGGGTAAGCCGCCGGAGGGTGCCGCTCAGGCCCTGCTGGGCCGATTTACTTAATTTTTTTTTTGCTGGACGCAGCTAGCACTTTGCTAGCTGCGCCAGCACCCCGATCGCCGCCGCCGCGCGCCCGATCGCCGCTATCCGGTGCGGCGCGCGGCCCCCCCCCCCCCAGACCCCGAGCGCTGCCTGGCCAATCAGTGCCAGGCAGCGCCGAGGGGTGGATCGGGTCTCCCAATGACGTCCCGACGTCGCTGACGTCGGTGACGTCATCCCGCCCCGTCGCCATGGCGACGGGGGAAGCCCTCCAGGAAATCCCGTTCTTTGAACGGGATTTCCTGATCGCCTATCGCCGGAGGCGATCGGCGGGGCTGGGGGGATGCCGCTGAGCAGCGGCTATCATGTAGCGAGCCCTCGGCTCGCTACATGATAAAAAAAAAAAAAATTTAAAAAAAAACTGTTGCGCTTCCCCCTGGCGGTATTTTTCATACCGCCAAGGGGGTTAAAGGGTGTTGGTGGTGGATTTGAAATTGTGATGCCAGTCAGCGCTGAAGTTTTTTGAAGAGTAAGTGATACCATTCACTTAGGTTGTACTGTGCTCACTGCTCACTGGT
The DNA here is from genome assembly GCF_040937935.1 of Hyperolius riggenbachi. Lineage (NCBI taxonomy): Eukaryota > Metazoa > Chordata > Amphibia > Anura > Hyperoliidae > Hyperolius > Hyperolius riggenbachi. The sequence continues at coordinate 158,797,704 of NC_090650.1, read as the reverse complement.
ATCAATCACCTTATTACCCAGTGATACCCTTCAGTTACGTTGTACTCTGCTCACTGGTATTAATCATCTCATTACCCAGTGATACCCGTCACTTAGGTTGTACTGTGTTCACTGGTATTAATCATCTCATTACCCTGTGATACCCTTCACTTAGGTTGTACTGTGCTCACTGCTCACTGTTATTAATCATCTCAATTCCTAGTGATACCCTTCACTTACATTGTACTCTGCTCACTGATATTAATCATCTCATTACCCAGTGATACCCTTCACTTACATTGTACTCTGCTCACTGGTATTAATCATCTCATTACCCAGTGATACCCTTCAGTTACGTTGTACTCTGCTCACTGCTCACTGGTATTAATCATCTCATTACCCAGTGATACTCTTCAGTTACGTTGTACTCTGCTCACTGCTCACTGGTATTAATCATCTCATTACCCAGTGATACCCTTCAGTTAGGTTGTACCGTGCTCACTGCTCACTGGTATTAATCATCTCATTAACCAGTGATACCCTTCACTTACATTGTACTCTGCTCACTGGTATTAATCACCTCATTACCCAGTGATACCCTTCACTTATGTTGTACTCTGCTCACTACTATTAATCCTCTCATCACCCAGTGATACCCTTCAGTTAGGTTGTACTGTGCTCACTGGTATTAATCATCTCATTAACCAGTGATACCCTTCACTTCGGTTGTACTGTGCTTACTGCTCACTGGTATTAATCATCTCATTATCCAGTGATACCCTTCACTTAGGTTGTACTGTGCTCACTGCTCACTGTTATTAATCATCTCAATTCCCAGTGATACCCTTCACTTACATTGTACTCTGCTCACTGGTATTAATCATCTCATTACCCAGTGATACCCTTCACTTACATTGTACTCTGCTCACTGGTATTAATCATCTCATTACCCAGTGATACTCTTCAGTTACGTTGTACTCTGTTTACTGCTCACTGGTATTAATCATCTCATTACCCAGTGATACCCTTCAGTTAGGTTGTACCGTGCTCACTGCTCACTGGTATTAATCATCTTATTAACCACTGATACCCTTCACGTAGGTTGTACTGTGCTTACTGCTCACTGGTATTAATTATCTCATTTCCCAGTGATACCCTTCACTTATGTTGTACTCTGCTCACTGCTATTAATCCTCTCATCACCCAGTGATACCCTTCAGTTAGGTTGTACTGTTCTCACTGCTCACTAGTATTAATCATCTCATTACCCAGTGATACCCTTCACTTAGGTTGTACTGTGCTTACTGCTCACTGGTATTAATCATCTCATTACCCAGTGATACCCTTCAGTTAGGTTGTACCGTGCTCACTGCTCACTGGTATTAATCATCTCCTTAACCAGTGATACCCTTCACTTAGGTTGTACTGTGCTTACTGCTCACTGGTAATAATCGTCTCATTACCCAGTGATACCCTTCACTTAGGCTGCACTGTGCTCACTGCTCACTGGTATTAATCATCTCATTTCCCAGTGATATCCTTCAGTTAGTTTGTACTCTTCTCACTGGTATTAATCATCTCATTACCCAGTGATACCCTTCAGTTACGTTGTACTCTGCTCACTGCTCACTGGTGTTAATCATCTCATCACCCAGTGATACCCTTCACTTAGGTTGTACTGTGCTCACTGCTCACTGGTATTAATAATCTCATTAACCAGTGACACCTTTCACTTAGGTTGTACTGTGCTTACTGCTCACTGGTATTAATCATCTCATTACCCAGTGATACCCTTCACTTAGGTTTTACTGTGCTTACGGCTCACTGCTATTAATCATCTCATTACCCAGTGATACCCTTCACTTAGGTTGTACTGTGCTCACTGCTCACTGGTATTAATCACCTCATTACCCAGTGATACTCTTCACTCACATTGTACTCTGCTCACTGGTTTTAATCATCTCATTACCCAGTGATACTCTTCAGTTACGTTGTACTGTGCTCACTGGTATTAATCATCTCATTACCCAGTGATACAGTTCACTTAGGCTGTACTGTGCTCACTGCTCACTGGTATTAATCATCTCATTTCCCAGTGATATCCTTCAGTTAGTTTGTACTCTGCTCGCTGGTATTAATCATCTCATTACCCAGTGATACCCTTCAGTTACGTTGGACTCTGCTCACTGCTCACTGGTGTTAATCATCTCATCACCCAGTGATACCCTTCACTTAGGTTGTACTGTGCTCACTGCTCACTGGTATTAATAATCTCATTAACCAGTGATACCCTTCACTTAGGTTGTACTGTGCTTACTGCTCACTGGTATTAATCATCTCATTACCCAGTGATACCCTTCACTTAGGTTTTACTGTGCTTACGGCTCACTGCTATTAATCATCTCATTACCCAGTGATACCCTTCACTTAGGTTGTACTGTGCTCACTGCTCACTGGTATTAATCACCTCATTACCCAGTTATACTCTTCAGTTACGTTGTACTCTGCTCACTGCTCACTGGTATTAATCATCTCATTACCCAGTGATACCCTTCAGTTGAGTTGTACCATGCTCACTGCTAACTGGTATTAGTGATCTTATTAACCAGTGATACCCTTCACTTAGGTTGTACTGTGCTTACTGCTCACTGGTATTAATCATCTCATTACTAGAGTTGGGCCGAACGGTTCGCCTGCGAACGGTTCCATGCGAACTTCAGTGGTTCGCGTTCGCGTCCCGCAGGCGAACCTTTGCGGAAGTTCGGTTCGCCCCATAATGCACATGGAGGGTCAACTTTGACCCTCTACATCACAGTCAGCAGGCCCAGTGTAGCCAATTAGGCTACACTAGCCCCTGGAGCCCCACCCCCCCTTATATAAGGCAGGCATCGGCGGCCATTACGGCCACTCGTGTGCCTGCATTAGTCAGAGTAGGGCGAGCTGCTGCAGACTGTCTCTCAGGGAAAGATTAGTTAGGCTTAGCTTGTTCCTGTCTGGCTGCATACCTGTTCTGTGAACCCACCACTGCATACCTGTGCTGTGAACCTACCACTGCATACCTGTGCTGTGAACCCACCACTGCATACCTGTTCTGTTCAGTGGACCCGCCACTGTATACCTGTTCATTGAACCCACCACTGCATACCTGTGCTGTGAACCCACCACTGCATACCTGTGCTGTGAACCCACCACTGCATACCTGTGCTGTGAACCCACCACTGCATACCTGTTCTGTTCAGTGGACCCGCCACTGCATACCTGTTCTGTTTAGTGAACCGCCACTGTATACCTGTTCTGTTTAGTGAACCCGCCACTGCATACCTGTTCTGTTCAGTGAACCCACCGCATCAGTGCGCATACCTGTGCAGTTAAGTGAACCCGCCACTGCATACCTGTTCTGTTCAGTGAACCCACCGCATCAGTGCGCATACCTGTGCAGTTAAGTGAACCCGCCACTGCATACCTGTTCTGTTCAGTGAACCCACCGCATCAGTGCGCATACCTGTGCAGTTAAGTGAACCCGCCACTGCATACCTGTTCTGTTCAGTGGACCCGCCACTGCATACCTGTTCTGTTTAGTGAACCGCCACTGTATACCTGTTCTGTTTAGTGAACCCGCCACTGCATACCTGTTCTGTTTAGTGAACCCGCCACTGCATACCTGTTCTGTTCAGTGAACCCACCGCATCAGTGCGCATACCTGTGCAGTTAAGTGAACCCGCCACTGCATACCTGTTCTGTTCAGTGGACCCGCCACTGCATACCTGTTCTGTTTAGTGAACCGCCACTGTATACCTGTTCTGTTTAGTGAACCCGCCACTGCATACCTGTTCTGTTCAGTGAACCCACCGCATCAGTGCGCATACCTGTGCAGTTAAGTGAACCCGCCACTGCATACCTGTTCTGTTCAGTGAACCCACCGCATCAGTGCGCATACCTGTGCAGTTAAGTGAACCCGCCACTGCATACCTGTTCTGTTCAGTGAACCCACCGCATCAGTGCGCATACCTGTGCAGTTAAGTGAACCCGCCACTGCATACCTGTTCTGTTCAGTGGACCCGCCACTGCATACCTGTTCTGTTTAGTGAACCGCCACTGTATACCTGTTCTGTTTAGTGAACCCGCCACTGCATACCTGTTCTGTTTAGTGAACCCGCCACTGCATACCTGTTCTGTTCAGTGAACCCACCGCATCAGTGCGCATACCTGTGCAGTTAAGTGAACCCGCCACTGCATACCTGTTCTGTTCAGTGGACCCGCCACTGCATACCTGTTCTGTTTAGTGAACCGCCACTGTATACCTGTTCTGTTTAGTGAACCCGCCACTGCATACCTGTTCTGTTCAGTGAACCCACCGCATCAGTGCGCATACCTGTGCAGTTAAGTGAACCCACCTACCTACGTGAGTGCACGCAGTGTGATATACCACTCCGTGCATACCCGATATGGACAAAACAGGTAGAGGAAGAGGTAGTGGCAGAGCCAGAGGAAGGCCACCCGGCAGGTCTGCACGAGGTCGTGTAAATGTAATTTCGTGTGGACCTGGCCCACAGTACAGTGCTCGGAAGAAGGCACGTCCCATCACCTCCCAAGATTGTCAGGACGTGGTTGAGTATTTAGCGACACAGAACACCTCATCTTGCTCAGCCACCAGTGCTACTACTAGCACCACTTCCGCTGCATTTGACACTTCGCAAGAATTATTTAGTGGTGAAATCACTGATGCACAGCCATTGTTGTTACAGCCAGATGAATTTTCACCAGCTCATATGTCTGAGTTACGCGGCAACATTATGGATGTAACGTGTAAGGAGGATGAAGGACCTACTGATGTTGGTGCATGTTTGGATTTGTCTGAGGCAAGCGAAGCTGGGCAGGATGATTACGATGATGACGATGATAGGGATCCTCTGTATGTACCCAATAGAGGAGATGAAGAGGGGGACAGTTCAGAGGGGGAGTCAGAGAGTAGGAGGAGGAGAGAAGTTGCTGAAAGAAGCTGGGGCAGCTCTTCGTCAGAAACAGCTGGTGGCAGTGTCCGGCACCATGTATTGCCACCTATGTACAGCCAGCCAACTTGCCCTTCAGCATCAGCTGCTGAGGTCCCCATAGTGCCCACATCCCAGGGTGGCTCAGCGGTGTGGAAATTTTTTAATGTGTGTGCCTCAGATCGGACCAAAGCCATCTGCTCGCTCTGCCAACAAAAATTGAGCCGTGGAAAGGCCAACACTCACGTAGGGACAAGTGCCTTACGAAGGCACCTGGAGAAGAGGCACAAACAGCAATGGGATGGCCACCTGAGCAAAAGCAGCAGCAGCACACAAAAGCAAAGCCACCCTCCTTCTCCTCTTCCTCCTCCATCAGGTGCATTATCTGCTTCTGCCGCTTTCTCCCTTCCACCTTCACAGGCACCCTCCTCCACTCCGCCTCTGCCCTTGAGCGCTTCCTGCTCCTCTGCCCACAGCAGCAGTCAGGTGTCTGTGAAGGAAATGTTTGAGCGGAAGAAGCCAATTTCGGCCAGTCACCCCCTTGCCCGCCGTCTGACAGCTGGCGTGGCGGAACTGTTAGCTCGGCAGCTGTTACCATACCGGCTGGTGGACTCTGAGGCCTTCCGTAAATTTGTGGCCATCGGAACACCGCAGTGGAAGATGCCAGGCCGCACTTATTTTTCGAGAAAGGCCATACCCCAACTGCACCGTGAAGTTGAGAGGCAAGTGGTGTCATCTCTTGCGAAGAGCGTTGGGTCAAGGGTACACCTGACCACGGATGCCTGGTCTGCCAAGCACGGGCAGGGCCGCTACATTACGTACACAGCCCATTGGGTGAACCTGGTGGTGAACGATGGCAAGCAGGGCGCAGCGGACCAAATTGTGACACCTCCACGGCTTGCAGGCAGGCCTCCTGCCACCTCCTCTCCTCCTGCTACATGCTCTTCGCTGTCCTCCTCCTCCTTGGCTGAGTGGCAGTTCTCCTCTCCAGCTACACAGCCCCAGCTCCGCAGGGCCTATGCTGCATGCCAGGTACGACGGTGTCACGCCATCTTAGACATGGCTTGTCTCAAAGCGGAGAGTCACACTGGAGCAGCTCTCCTGGCTGCTCTTAAGAAACAGGTGGATGAGTGGCTGACCCCGCACCACCTGGAGATAGGCAACGTGGTGTGCGACAACGGCAGCAATCTGCTTGCCGCTTTGCATATGGGGAAGCTGACACACATACCCTGCATGGCACATGTCATGAATCTAGTGGTTCAAAGATTTGTGGCAAAGTACCCTGGCTTAGCGAATGTCCTGAAGCAGGCCAGGAAGTTCTGTGGGCATTTGAGGCGGTCTTACACAGCCATGGCACGCTTTGCGGAAATTCAGCGCAAAAACAACATGCCGGTGAGACGCCTCATTTGCGATAGCCCGACTCGCTGGAACTCGACCCTGCTCATGTTCTCCCGCCTGCTAGAACAGAAGAAAGCCGTGACCCACTACCTCTACAACTGGAGTAGAATGAAACAGTCTGGGAAGATGGGGATGTTCTGGCCCGACAACTGGACACTGATGGAGAATGCATGCAGGCTCATGCGGCCGTTTGAGGAGGTGACCAACCTGGTGAGCCGCAGTGAGGGCACCATCAGCGAATTAATTCCCTACGCTTACTTCTTGGAGCGTGCTGTGCGTAGAGTGGCGGATGAAGCTGCGAATGAGCGTGACCAGGAACCGTTACGGCAGGAACAGGCATGGGACCAATTTTCATCAGACCCAGCTGTTTCCTCAACACCTGCGGCAGCACAGAGGGGGGAGGAGGAGGAAGAAGAGAAGTCGTGTGCAGAAGACGAATCAGACTCAGAGGATGATGAGCAAGGTGTTTCTTTGGGGGAGGAGGAGGAGGGGACAGCGGCAGGAGAACAACCTCAGCAGGCATCGCAAGGGGCTTGTGCTGCTCAACCTTCCCGTGGTATTGTTCGCGGCTGGGGGGAGGAGGTTGACTTACCTGACGTCACTGAGGAAGAGCAAGAGGAGATGGAGGGTACTGGATCCGACTTTGTGCAGATGTCGTCTTTTATGCTGTCCTGCCTGTTGAGGGACCCCCGTATAAAAAACCTCAAGGGGAATGAGCTGTACTGGGTGGCCACACTACTAGACCCTCGGTACAGGCACAAAGTGGCGGACCTGTTACCAACTCACCGGAAGGTGGAAAGGATGCAGCACATGCAGAACCAGCTGTCAACTATGCTTTACAATGCCTTTAAGGGTGATGTGACGGCACAACGCCAGCAAGGTACCACTGCCACTAATCCTCCTCCCGTGTCCACGCAGTCAAAGACAGGACGCTCCAGCGATCTCATGGTGATGTCGGACATGCGGACGTTCTTTAGTCCAACGCCTCGCCGTAGCCCTTCCGGATCCACCCTCCACCAACGCCTGGAACGGCAGGTAGCCGACTACCTGGCCTTAAGTGTGGATGTAGACACTGCTGTGAACAGCGATGAGGAACCCTTGAACTACTGGGTGCGCAGGCTTGACCTGTGGCCAGAGCTGTCCCAATTTGCCATCCAACTTCTCTCCTGCCCTGCCGCAAGCGTCCTCTCAGAAAGGACCTTCAGCGCAGCTGGAGGCATTGTCACAGAGAAGAGAAGTCGCCTAAGTCACAAAAGTGTTAAGTACCTCACCTTTATCAAAATGAATGAGGCATGGATCCCGGAGGGCTGCTGCCCGCCCCAAGACTAAGTCAGTCCCCGCACATACAGCATCTCTGCCTGCACGCCGTGTGACTGGCTGCCTGGCCTGCCCCAAGAAGACTAAGTCGCTCCCAGTCCCTCCACACAGCATGTCTGCCTGCAGGCCGCTTGACTACCTTCTCCGCCACCACCAACAGGGTCCGGGACTCCAGGCGGATTGCTGAATTTTTTAGGCCGCTGCTAGCAGCGGCCGCTGTAATAATTTTTCGGGTGCGTGTACATGACTGCCTAATTTTTCTGGCTGCACTGCGGGCAGCTGCAACAACAAAAGAAAAGGCATGTACATGCGCCCATTCCCCTTCGTGATCATTACCTTGCCGTGGTGAAGGGGCTTGCGTATCACAATGGAGCAATGACCGGCGCCTAGATGAGTGTCTCGGTGGGCACACCCACGATAATAAGGTCGTTGCCTCATTGTGGTCAGACCAAATTTGATCAGCTGGACAGTCACTGTTCTGTCATTCAGCTACATCAGCCAGGTGACCATATGGGCTGTAAAGCCACCAAAACCTGCACTCTCGCCATGGTGCGCACCAGTAAAGCACGGCCGTCACTACACAAACAGCTGTTTGCGGTGCGTTACACGATGAGTTTGGTGTGTCAGTGTGAAGCAGTACCTTAATTACACTACCTGATTGATGTATACACATGCAAGATGTTTGAAAGCACTTTAGGCCTGTCATTTAGCATTCAATGTGATTTCTGCCCTTAAAACGCTGCTTTGCGTCAAATCCAGATTTTTCCCGGGGACTTTTGGCATGTATCCCACTCCGCCATCCCCCCCTCCAGGTGTTAGACCCCTTGAAACATCTTTTCCATCACTTTTGTGGCCAGCATAATTATTTTTTTTTTCAAAGTTCGCATCCCCATTGAAGTCTATTGCAGTTCGCGAACTTTAACGCGAACCGAACCTTTCGCGAAAGTTCGCGAACCCGGTTCGCGAACCGAAAATCGGAAGTTCGGCCCAACTCTACTCATTACCCAGTGATACCCTTCCCTTACATTGTACTCTGCTCACTGGTATTAATCATCTCATTACCCAGTGATACCCTTCACTTATGTTGTACTCTGCTCACTGCTATTAATCATCTCATCACCCAGTGATACCCTTCAATTAGGTTGTACTGTGCTCACTGCTCACTGGTATTAATCATCTCATTACCCATTGATACCCTTCACTTAGGTTGTACTGTGCTTACTGCTCACTGGTATTAATCATCTCATTACCCAGTGATACCCTTCAGTTACGTTGTACTCTGCTCACTGCTCACTGGTATTAATCATCTCATCACCCAGTGATACCCTTCACTTAGGTTGTACTGTGCTTACTGCTCACTGGTATTAATCATCTCACTAACCAGTGATACCCTTCACTTAGGTTGTACTGTGCTTACTGTTCACTGGTATTAATCATCTTACTACCCAGTGATACCATTCACTTAGGTTTTACTGTGCTTACTGCTCGCTGGTATTAATCATCTCATTACCCAGTAATACCCTTCACTTAGGTTGTACTGTGCTCACTGCTCACTGGTATTAATCATCTCATCACCCAGTGATACCCTTCAGTTGGGTTGTACCATGCTCACTGCTCACTGGTATTAATCATCTCATTACCCAGTGATACCCTTCACTTAGGTTGTACTGTGCTTACTGCTCACTGGTATTAATCATCTCATTACCCAGTGATACCCTTCACTTAGGCTGTACTGTGCTCACTGCTCACTGGTATTAATCATCTCATTACCCAGTGATATCCTTCAGTTAGTTTGTACTCTGCTCACTGGTATTAATCTTCTCATTACCCAGTGATACCCTTCAGTTACGTTGTACTCTGCTCACTGCTCACTGGTATTAATCATCTCATTACCCAGTGATACCCTTCACTTAGGTTGTACTGTGCTTACTGCTCACTGGTATTAATCATCTCATTAACCAGTGATACCCTTCATTTAGGTTGTACTGTGCTTACTGCTCACTGGTATTAATCATCTTATTACCCAGTGATACCCTTCACTTAGGTTTTACTGTGCTTACTGCTCACTGCTATTAATCATCTCATTACCCAGCGATACCCTTCACTTAGGTTGTACTGTGCTTACTGCTCACTGGTATTAATCATCTCATTAACCAGTGATACCCTTCACTTAGGTTGTACTGTGCTTACTGCTCACTGGTATTAATCATCTTACTACCCAGTGATACCATTCACTTAGTTTTTACTGTGCTTACTGCTCGCTGGTATTAATCATCTCATTACCCAGTGATACCCTTCACTTAGGTTGTACTGTGCTTACTGCTCACTGCTATTAATCATCTCATTACGCAGTGATACCCTTCACTTAGGTTGTACTGTGCTCACTGCTCACTGGTATTAATCATCTCATCACCCAGTGATACCCTTCAATTGGGTTGTACCATGCTCACTGCTCACTGGTATTAATCATCTCATTACCCAGTGATACCCTTCACTTAGGTTGTACTGTGCTTACTGCTCACTGGTATTAATCATCTCATTACCCAGTGATACCCTTCACTTAGGCTGTACTGTGCTCACTGCTCACTGGTATTAATCATCTCATTACCCAGTGATATCCTTCAGTTAGTTTGTACTCTGCTCACTGGTATTAATCTTCTCATTACCCAGTGATACCCTTCAGTTACGTTGTACTCTGCTCACTGCTCACTGGTATTAATCATCTCATCACCCAGTGATACCCTTCACTTAGGTTGTACTGTGCTTACTGCTCACTGGTATTAATCATCTCATTAACAAGTGATACCCTTCACTTAGGTTGTACTGTGCTTACTGCTCACTGGTATTACTCATCTTATTACCCAGTGATACCCTTCACTTAGGTTTTACTGTGCTTACTGCTCACTGCTATTAATCATCTCATTACCCAGTGATACCCTTCACTTAGGTTGTACTGTGCTTACTGCTCACTGCTATTAATCATCTCATTACCCAGTGATTCCCTTCACTTAGGTTGTACTGTGCTCACTGCTCACTGGTATTAATCATCTCATCACCCAGTGATATCCTTCAGTTAGTTTGTACTCTGCTCACTGGTATTAATCTTCTCATTACCCAGTGATACCCTTCAGTTACGTTGTACTCTGCTCACTGCTCACTGGTATTAACCATCTCATCACCCAGTGATACCCTTCACTTAGGTTGTACTGTGCTCACTGCTCACTGGTATTAATCATCTCATTACCCAGTGATACCTTTCAGTTACGTTGTACTCTGCTCACTGGTATTAATCATCTCATTTTGCAGTGAATCATTAGCAACAGTCTGGCAGGGTTTGTGGGGGTGTCAGGAAAGGGAGTTCCATTGCTTCAGCCACTTCAGGGACTGCTCCACGGCCAGGGAGAGGACACCCAGCTGTACGGGGTCGTGGTGCAGCAGAAAGGGCAGCACAGCCTGGGCCGAGTCAGCGGACGCTGTTATCACAATATTTTAAAGCTTCTGGTCCCCGTGTGGTGGTTGAGCAGATGGAACCTGACGTATTGATGGACATCATGACTGCATCCCAGACCTCTACTGTGAGTAGCACTCCAAGCAGCAGCAGCAGCAGCAGCAGCCAACGCCCCACACTTGCTGTGACATCCACCCCAGCAGCCAGTGGTCAGCAGCCCTCCCAGGACAACAGCGCTCTGTCTCTCAGTCCGGCATCTGGGAACATATTGATGGCTGAAGCTCACGACCTACTGGGGACTGATATGGAGGAGATTCAGCTCGGGACAGAATCACAACTGTTATTGGACGATGTTGATGAGGAGGGGGTTGATGAGGAGGGGTCTGTGTCTGGAGATGTAGGGGCGGAAGAGGAGGTGGGGGTACAGTCAGAGGAAGAGCTTGATTATGATGATGACGATGATGATGTTGTGGACCCTCCGTATGTACAGCCTGAGTCCGGGGAAGAATGGTCAGACCAGGATGACGAGTCGCCTAGGCAAGGATATCGCCATATGTCAGGCAGGGGCAGGTGCAGCAGTGGGCATGGAGGAAGTAGACAGGACACTGCTTCAGCCGGCACCACGATCATGCAACCCCCAAGCACAGATTGTACCGCTCAGCACAGTAAATTGAAGTCACCGTTATGGAACTTTTTTGAGGTGTCAAGCCAGAACAAAAAATATCCGGTCTGCAACTTATGCAGCAAACAATTGAGCCGTGGGAAAAATATGTCCAAGATGGGTACCTCATCCCTCTAGGGCCACCTGAAGAGCTGCCACTGCTCTCAGTATGAGGAGTTCAAGAGGAGGCAGGCACTGCAAGCAGGGGGTGCTGAGAGCACAAGGCCCACCACCACAGCAGCATCATCCCTCTCTCAGGGTCGTGAATCCCCCGCCGCAGCAGCAGTACTAGCACGCAAGCGCTATTCCACCTCGGCTACTCAGAACACAGACATTGAGGCTGGCAGCCTCTCCTCTGTCTCCCCTGCGTCACATCGTCGTCAGACCCTGCTGAGTGACACCTTTCAGGGTCTGACCAAGCCTCTGCCTCCAAGCCACAGGTGCATCCGCAAACTAAATGGCTTGCTGACCCGGGCCATGGCATCACAGCTCCTTCCCTACTCCCTGGTGCAGGAGGGGAGCGATATGCGGACACTGCTCTAATTTGGCTTCCCCGAGTGGCAAATGCCCAGTCGCCACTATTTTTCCAGAGACGCCATCCCAGCACTTCACAAGTTTGTGGTGGCAAACGTGGCCCGTTCGCTCGACTACTCTGTGGGCAAGCGGGTCCACGTGATCATGGACTCGTGGAGTAGCCGATTTGGGACAGGTTGCTACCTGTCCTTTATGGCTCACTAGGTGACACTGTTGGAAGGGAGGGAAGACAACAGCGCAGCAGCCCAGTTAGTGGTGCCACCACGCGGGATCGGGGGGATGCAGCAGGCTCATCTCATCCCACTCCCTCCACACCGGCAAAGCAAGCCCGCCTCGGCAGCAGCAGCGCCAAGCCTTGCCGCTGCCAAGCGCTGCTAAAATTGGTGACCCTGGGGAAGGAGAAGCTTATGGCCGCCAACGTCCTGGCCGCCCTCAGGAAGCAGGAGCGGAGATGGCTGACCCCCAGAGGCCTGGAAGTGGGGTATGTGGCAGCCGATAACGGGGCCAACCTGGTGGCCGCAGTGCAGCAGGGAAACCTCCAGCACATCTCCTGCTTGGCCCACGTGCTGAATCTTGCGGTGCAGCACTTCCTGCGCACCTACCAGGGGATGAACGACCTGCTGCAAGATGCCCGGGAGGTGGTGCAGTTTTTCCGCCGCTCAGCCACTGCCTCTGCACTCCTGTCCACCTTACAGCAGCAATATGGCAAGCCACACCGCCTGATAACAGATATGCCAACTTGCTGGAATTCAACTCTGGCCATGTTGGAGCGTCTGTGTCAGCACAGGCTGGCTGTTAGGGCCTACATGTTAGACCAAACTGTCCCCAGCAACCAGCAAGTCCCCTTCATCAGTGCAAGTCAGTGGACACAGATGCGGCAAGTATGCCTGGTGCTGAGTCCCTTCCTGGAGGCAACCAAGATGGTCAGTGAGGAGCGGGCCTCCGTGTGTCAGTGGGTGCCCATGGTTTGCCTGCTGGAGCAGGCAATGTGCAATTTAATCGATCATGGGGAAGAAGCCCTGAGGCAGCTGGAAAAGGAGCAGATGGCAGCACAAGAGGGCTCACAGGTAGTGGAGGAGGTGGAGGAGTTGGAGGTTCCTAACCTGAATGCTGAGGAGGAGGAGCAGAGCACCGCAGGCATTGTACGGGGATGGAGGCTTGGGGAGGACGACACAGCACAGGAAGAGGACAGGCATGTGATATGGGACAACGGGGCCGATGAAGATGTTGTTGCCAATGCCCACTTGTTTCCCATGACTGTGCACATGTTGCGTTGCCTTTGCAGGGACCCCCGGGTGATCCAGATGCGTTCAACGGAGGACATCTGGATCACCTTGATGCTGGAACCACGTCTGAAGGGGAAGCTGGGAGAGTTCATGACGCCATCCACCACCTAGCAACACACAAGGGAGTTGCAGGGGGCCCTTGTGCGCAGACTACTGGAAGCATTCCCCCAGCCTTCCACCCCCACTGTAACTGCTCTGCAGCCAACCCAGCAACAGGTGCCCGACATCGCCACCAGCAGAACAACAACTACCACCAGCAGCAGCATCTGGCGCCCCAGAGGTCTGAAGAGCCTAAGCAAGAGCCTGTATGCAGTGCAGCAGCCAACAGCAGAGGTGCCAGCCACAGCATCCACCTCCACCCAGCACCAGCAGCGACTAACCAGCATGGTGGCTGACTACATGGGGTCATTCAGCGGGCTCAATGACACCAACAGCCCCATGAACCCCTTGGAGTACTGGGTCAAGAGACTGGACATCTGGAGGGGGCTTGCTCAGTATGCCCTGGAACTCCTGTCCTGCCCCCCTACCAGTGTCCTCTCTGAGAGATTCTTCAGTGCAGCCGGTGGCGTGGTCACCAAAAAGCGCTCTCTGCTCTCCCACACCTCTGTGGACAAACTCGCCTTCCTGAAAATCAACCAGGCTTGGGTGGAAGGTGAGTTCCTGGCCCCTATTGTCAGACACAGGGGGAAATGAAGTGGCTGCTGCCATGTGTTAACCATGCCTGCCTTTCTAAAGAAAGTTACTACCTGGCTACTTTGGTTCATTTTTCGGCTGTGGTACTACCATTGAGTTGCCACGGTCCTCCTGTGCTGCCGAACTGACTGTCCGCTTTGTCCTCCTAACTCAGTCGCTACTACACTCTGCATTCACACTGCCCGGATCACCAGACGCATTTAATTTTTTGAGCAGCACTATGACACTGTGGTACTACCAGTGAGTTGCCATGGTCCTTCTGTGCTGCCGAACTGACTGTCCGCTTTGTCCTCCTGACTCAGTCGCTACTACACTCTACGTTCACACTGCCCGGGTCACCGGACACATTTAATTTTTTGGGCAGCACTATTACACTGTGGTACTACCAGTGAGTTGCCATGGCCCTTCTGTGCTGCCGAACTGACCGTCCGCTTTGTCCTCCTGACTCAGTCACTACTACACTCTGCGTTCACACTGCCCAGGTCCACTGACGCATTTAATTTTTTGTGCTGACACTGTATTGGATTACTTCCATAATTAAAGTTTGCCACAGGGATACCGGGGGTCGTTCTGGGGAGAACCACTTTAATATCATAGTTTTCCTGGCCAGGAAGAGAGATAAATAATATACGATAATAATGCTGACTGTCAATTTCATCCATCAAACCGAAAAGACACAATTCGAGGTCTGGAGTGAGCACATTATCTCCAACAGTTGACAGTAATGACACAACTTGATGCCAAAAGTCCATTATCACAGGACACTGCCAAATGAGATGGAAAAAAATCTGCTCCTGAACTGCCGTATTTTGGACATGTGTCATTCTGACGTAGTTGCTTAGCAAACATTGAAACTGGTGACCAGTAAGTTCAGTTTTCCCATTCAGTAAGTGAGTGTATAAGTATGAAATCAGCCCCTGGGCTCCCTGTGTTCTAAGTACTCCAATCAGTGGGTATTCAGATATGGGCAAATGGTGTGATCTAAATTGGGCTCTGAGGCCGTGTCTAAGTTGAAAGGCTTGGAATTCTGCAGGGCCAGGCACTTGAAAATTATGCATAATTTCAGATATAGATAGTATACAGCCATTAAAATGCGAAAAGGTTGGGTTGGACCATAGAGAGGTTTCAGGGGGTAAACCAGAGTATTTATAGTTCTTTTTGCTGCTTCACATACCTGTATAGCCAGTTTATGCAAAGGGACAAGAGCCAGGGAGGCCCCTTTAGCACCAGTTTCTAATAATGTAAATAGCATTTGATCAATAGCATATTGTGCCAGAAATAGTTCTGAGGGGATGGGTGTTTGATCGGGCCTCCAAGATTGTAAAAATCTCAACTGTCCAGCTAGATAATAAAGATGGAAATCAGGAAGGGCTAGACCCCCATCAGAGATAGGTCTTATGAGAGTTTGAAGTTTCAAACTGGCTCTTTTGTTCCCCCATATAAATGAGGAAATTATACTGTTTAGTCGGGAAAACATTTTTTTTATGGTAGGAATGGCAGAGTGCTGAATGACATATAAAATCTTAGGTGAAGAATTCATTTTGAGAAGATGAACTCTTCCAATGACTGCTAGTGGGAGATTCCCCCATGTTTTGCATTTATGTTTTAATTTGGTTATTAATGGGATAAATTAGCAGAGTAAAAGTCTTTAGGTGATTTAGTGATAATTGCTAAGTACTTGAATTGTTGTGCTATTTGTAGTGGGCATTCCTCCTGAGACAGACTTATTGAGTTTTTATCTAATGGGAGGATACAGAACTTGTCCCAATTAACCTGTAATCCTGAGCGATGGCCGTATCTGTCTATAATTGTCATTGCTTCCCTTAAAGAGGAGAAAGAATCTTCTAAATATAAAATGATAACATCCGCGTATAGGCCGATGATATCTAAGTGTGGACAAAAATGGAGATAGCAGGCATCCCTGGCTATGAAAAACATGGCCATTAATTCCTATCCTATCCTAGCTTGAGGTGCGTTATACAGTGTCTTAACCCAATTATTACATTTTGGTCCAAAACCGAAATGTTCCATACGGACAAAAAGAAATTCCCATTCTATGGAATCAAAGGCTTTCATAGTGTCTAAAGACACCAGAGCTCTGACTCCTGTTGTATTATGACCAATTTGAGAGTAAACAAGAGTGCGTCTTATATTAATGGATGTACTTTTACCTAGCATAAAGCCTTTCTGATCTGGATGTATGATGTCTAATGTGTTCTTATGGAGTCTATTAGTGAGGTGTTTGGCAAAAATCTTAAAATCTGCATTGAGCAGGGAAATGGGCCTAGCTATGAAAAACATGGCCATTAATTCCTATCCTATCCTAGCTTGAGGTGCGTTATACAGTGTCTTAACCCAATTAAGTAACCATTTCAGCCCGCGGGGATTTTTCACCTTATGCATCGGAGCAATTTTCACCTCCCATTCATTCGCTAATAACTTTATCACTATTTATCACAATTTATTGATCTATATCTTGTTTTTTCCGCCACTAATTAGGCTTTCTGTGGGTGGTAAATTT
This sequence comes from Hyperolius riggenbachi, assembly GCF_040937935.1. Lineage (NCBI taxonomy): Eukaryota > Metazoa > Chordata > Amphibia > Anura > Hyperoliidae > Hyperolius > Hyperolius riggenbachi. The sequence continues at coordinate 158,780,879 of NC_090650.1, read as the reverse complement.
TGCTAAGAGCCACTTTACCGTAAATGCATTTTAACAGGATTAATAAGAAAAAAATTGAAAAAATTCATTATTTCTCAGTTTTCGGCCTTTATAGCTTTAAAATAATCCACGCTACCATAATTAAAACCTATGTATTTTATTTGCTCGTATGTCTCGGTTATTATACCATTTAAATTTTGTCCCTATCACAATGTATGGCGACAATATTTTATTTGGAAATAAAGGTGCATTGTTTCCGTTTTGCGTTCATCGCTATTTACAAGCTTATAATTTAAAAAATGTTTGTAGTATACCCCCTTCAAATGCATATTTAAAAAGTTCAGACCCTTTGGTAACTATTTATGTCTTTTTTTTTTTTTTTTTTTTTAATTGTAATTTTTTTTTTTTCCATTAAAATTTTTATTTGGGGAATATTTTGGTGTGGGGCATAAACAGTTAATTTTTAATGTTGTTCTCTGTGTAAATTGTAATGTTTAAATTTTTTGCTGTAGTTTTACTATTTGGCCACAAGATGGCCACCTTCATTTTTGTTTTCAATCCTTGTACTTCCTGCTAAGCGGAAGTACAAGGGCGATGCGGAACTCTCTCCGGGCAGAAGAACTGAAGCCTCACAGGTGAGCGCTTCGGTTTTTCTGCGGGGGAAAGGGATCGGTGATCGGGAACCATGTTCCCTTTCACTGATCCCAGGGCTACCGGGCGGCACAGCGGGGATGCGGGGGCGCGCCCGCGATCGCGGGCGGGAGCGCGCCCAAGCGCGGGAGCGCTGCAGAGCTGCCGCCCGGACGTGAGCTTCACGTCCGGGCGGCGGAAATGGTTAATACATTTTGGTCCAAAACCGAAATGTTCCATACGGACAAAAAGAAATTCCCATTCTATGGAATCAAAGGCTTTCATAGTGTCTAAAGACACCAGAGCTCTGACTCCTGTTGTATTATGACCAATTTGAGAGTAAACAAGAGTGCGTCTTATATTAATGGATGTACTTTTACCTAGCATAAAGCCTTTCTGATCTGGATGTATGATGTCTAATGTGTTCTTATGGAGTCTATTAGTGAGGTGTTTGGCAAAAATCTTAAAATCTGCATTGAGCAGGGAAATGGGCCTATAGGACCCACAACATAGGGAATCTTTACCTGGTTTCAATAAAACAATGATGGTTGCCTCATTCCAAGTGCTGGGGATTTGTGATTCTGAGTTTATGTTTAGAAAGCATTTGAGTAATTCTGGAGCTACCTGATCCTTATATCGTTTAAAAAAGTCTGCTGGGATCCTGTCAGGGCCTGGGGGTTTATTTGCCTGTAGGGAGGAAAACCAGTGGTTTGCAAAAATATTTGGCCCCCTTGAAGTTTTCCACATTTTGTCATATTACTGCCACAAACATGAATCAATTTTATTGGAATTCCACATGAAAGACCAATACATAGTGGTGTACATGTGAGAAGTGGAACAAAAATCATACATGATTCCAAACATTTAAAAAAAAAAATAACTGCAAAGTGGGGTGTGCGTAATTATTCAGCCCCCTGAGTCAATACTTTGTAGAACCACCTTTTGCTGAAATTACAGCTGCCAGTCTTTTAGGGAATGTCTCTACCAGCTTTGCACATCTAGAGACTAAAATCCTTGCCCATTCTTCTTTGCAAAACAGCTCCAGCTCAGTCAGATTAGATGGACAGTGTTTGTGAACAGCAATTTTCAGATCTTGCCACAGATTCTCAATTGGATTTAGATCTGGACTTTGACTGGGCCATTCTAACACATAGATATGTTTTGTTTTAAACCATTCCATTGTTTCCCTGGCTTTATGTTAGGGTCGTTGTCCTGCTGGAAGGTGAACCTCCGCCCCAGTCCCAAGTCTTTTGCAGACTCCAAGAAGTTTTCTTCCAAGATTGCCCTGTATTTGGCTTCATCCATCTTCCCATCAACTCTGACCAGCTTCCCTGTCCCTGTTGAAGAGAAGCACCCCCAGAGCATGATGCTGCCACCACCATATTTGACAGTGGGGAGTGTGTGTTCAGAGGGATGTGCAGTGTTAGTTTTCCGCCACACATAGCGTTTTGCATTTTGGCCAAAAAGCTCCATTTTGATCGCATCTGACCAGAGCACCTTCTTCCACATGTTTGCTGCGTCCCCCACATGGCTTGTGGTAAACTGAAAACGGGACTTCTTATGCTTTTCTGTTAACAATGGCTTTCTTCTTACCACTCTTCCATAAAGGCCAACTTTGTACAGTGCACGACTAATAGTTGTCCTATGGACAGATTACCCCACCTGAGCTGTAGATCTCTGCAGCTCGTTTCTGATCGGCCTTGTCTTGGTAGGTTTACAGTTGTGCCATACTCTTTCCATTTCTGAATGATCGCTTGAACAGTGCTCTGTGGGATGCTCAAGGCTTTGGACAGGGGCGTAGCAATCAGTATAGCAACTATAGAGGTTGCTATGGGGCCCGCGACAGCCCTACGTCACAGAGGGCCTGTAGCTCAGTCATAGGACTTTTTTTTTTAATTATTGTAATGCCGGCCCCCCCCCCCCCCCCCCGAATAATTATAAAAGAGCGGGCCCCCCAGCCGCCCCCCTCATCTTGTAAAGTGACTGGTGTGAGGAGTGGGACTACTTCCAGCCAGTGCGCATTGATACAACCTGGCGGCCGGTCCGGCAATTACTCTATAGTTCCGGGCTTCCGGCCAGCCAGGGAGGAAGGAGAAGGAGGGAGCGGACCGTGGACTGGCTGCCTCTGGAGCCGGAGCGGAGGAGCATGCCCTGGAGCCGGAGGCCTACCTGGATTGGACCCGCCACCGTGCATCACCCAAGGAGGAGCGACCTGCACCCGACCCGTCACCCGACCCCACGCCAGGCAAGCTGCAGGATTGTGTGTAAGTATGTATGTATTTACCTGGTGCTGGCTGCTGTGGATGGAGGTGCGAGGGGGACGGGGGAGATGGGGGCCGGGGGGAGAGAGAGAGTTGCTGACATACCAACCACCACCCTATAAAGCGGACTGGCTGCGTCTGGAGCCGGAGCGGAGGAGCATGCCCTGGAGCCGGAAGCCTACCTGGATTGGACCCGCCACCGTGCATCACCCGAGGAGGAGCGACCCGCACCCGACCCGTCACCCGACCCCACGCCAGGCAAGCTGCAGGATTGTGTGTAAGTATGTATGTATTTACCTGATGCTGGCTGCTGTGGACGGAGGTGCGAGGGGGCCGGGGGGGATGTTGTACCATGCTCACTGCTAACTGGTATTAGTGATCTCATTAACCAGTGATACCCTTCACTTAGGTTGTACTGTGCTTACTGCTCACTGGTATTAATCATCTCATTACCCAGTGATACCCTTCACTTACATTGTACTCTGCTCACTGGTATTAATCATCTCATTACCCAGTGATACCCTTCACTTATGTTGTACTCTGCTCACTGCTATTAATCATCTCATCACCCAGTGATACCCTTCAATTAGGTTGTACTGTGCTCACTGCTCACTGGTATTAATCATCTCATTACCCAGTGATACCCTTCACTTAGGTTGTACTGTGCTTACTGCTCACTGGTATTAATCATCTCATTACCCAGTGATACCCTTCACTTAGGCTGTACTGTGCTCACTGCTCACTGGTATTAATCATCTCATTACCCAGTGATACCCTTCACTTAGGTTGTACTGTGCTTACTGTTCACTGGTATTAATCATCTTACTACCCAGTGATACCATTCACTTAGGTTTTACTGTGCTTACTGCTCGCTGGTATTAATCATCTCATTACCCAGTGATACCCTTCACTTAGGTTGTACTGTGCTCACTGCTCACTGGTATTAATCATCTCATCACCCAGTGATACCCTTCAGTTGGGTTGTACCATGCTCACTGCTCACTGGTATTAATCATCTCATTACCCAGTGATACCCTTCACTTAGGTTGTACTGTGCTTACTGCTCACTGGTATTAATCATCTCATTACCCAGTGATACCCTTCACTTAGGCTGTACTGTGCTCACTGCTCACTGGTATTAATCATCTCATTACCCAGTGATATCCTTCAGTTAGTTTGTACTCTGCTCACTGGTATTAATCTTCTCATTACCCAGTGATACCCTTCAGTTACGTTGTACTCTGCTCACTGCTCACTGGTATTAATCATCTCATTACCCAGTGATACCCTTCACTTAGGTTGTACTGTGCTTACTGCTCACTGGTATTAATCATCTCATTAACCAGTGATACCCTTCATTTAGGTTGTACTGTGCTTACTGCTCACTGGTATTAATCATCTTATTACCCAGTGATACCCTTCACTTAGGTTTTACTGTGCTTACTGCTCACTGCTATTAATCATCTCATTACCCAGTGATACCCTTCACTTAGGTTGTACTGTGCTTACTGCTCACTGGTATTAATCATCTCATTAACCAGTGATACCCTTCACTTAGGTTGTACTGTGCTTACTGCTCACTGGTATTAATCATCTTACTACCCAGTGATACCATTCACTTAGGTTTTACTGTGCTTACTGCTCACTGGTATTAATCATCTCATTACCCAGTAATACCCTTCACTTAGGCTGTACTGTGCTCACTGCTCACTGGTATTAATCATCTCATTACCCAGTGATATCCTTCAGTTAGTTTGTACTCTGCTCACTGGTATTAATCTTCTCATTACCCAGTGATACCCTTCAGTTACGTTGTACTCTGCTCACTGCTCACTGGTATTAATCATCTCATCACCCAGTGATACCCTTCACTTAGGTTGTACTGTGCTTACTGCTCACTGGTATTAATCATCTCATTAACAAGTGATACCCTTCACTTAGGTTGTACTGTGCTTACTGCTCACTGCTATTAATAATCTCATTACCCAGTGATACCCTTCACTTAGGTTGTACTGTGCTTACTGCTCACTGCTATTAATCATCTCATTACCCAGTGATTCCCTTCACTTAGGTTGTACTGTGCTCACTGCTCACTGGTATTAATCATCTCATCACCCAGTGATATCCTTCAGTTAGTTTGTACTCTGCTCACTGGTATTAATCTTCTCATTACCCAGTGATACCCTTCAGTTACGTTGTACTCTGCTCACTGCTCACTGGTATTAATCATCTCATCACCCAGTGATACCCTTCACTTAGGTTGTACTGTGCTCACTGCTCACTGGTATTAATCATCTCATTACCCAGTGATACCTTTCAGTTACGTTGTACTCTGCTCACTGGTATTAATCATCTCATTTTGCAGTGAATCATTAGCAACAGTCTGGCAGGGTTTGTGGGGGTGTCAGGAAAGGGAGTTCCATTGCTTTAGCCACTTCAGGGACTGCTCCACGGCCAGGGAGAGGACACCCAGCTGTACGGGGTCGTGGTGCAGCAGAAAGGGCAGCACAGCCTGGGCCGAGTCAGCGGACGCTGTTATCACAATATTTTAAAGGTTCTGGTCCCTGTGTGGTGGTTGAGCAGATGGAACCTGACGTATTGATGGACATCATGACTGCATCCCAGACCTCTACTGTGAGTAGCACTCCAAGCAGCAGCAGCAGCAGCAGCAGCCAACGCCCCACACTTGCTGTGACATCCACCCCAGCAGCCAGTGGTCAGCAGCCCTCCCAGGACAACAGCGCTCTGTCTCTCAGTCCGGCATCTGGGAACATATTGATGGCTGAAGCTCACGACCTACTGGGGACTGATATGGAGGAGATTCAGCTCGGGACAGAATCACAACTGTTATTGGATGATGTTGATGAGGAGGGGGTTGATGAGGAGGGGTCTGTGTCTGGAGATGTAGGGGCGGAAGAGGAGGTGGGGGTACAGTCAGAGGAAGAGCTTGATTATGATGATGACGATGATGATGTTGTGGACCCTCTGTATGTACAGCCTGAGTCCGGGGAAGAATGGTCAGAGCAGGATGACGAGTCGCCTAGGCAAGGATATCGCCATATGTCAGGCAGGGGCAGGTGCAGCAGTGGGCATGGAGGAAGTAGACAGGACACTGCTTCAGCCGGCACCACCATCATGCAACCCCCAAGCACAGATTGTTCCGCTCAGCACAGTAAATTGAAGTCACCGTTATGGAACTTTTTTGAGGTGTCAAGCCAGAACAAAAAATATCCGGTCTGCAACTTATGCAGCAAACAATTGAGCCGTGGGAAAAATATGTCCAAGATGGGTACCTCATCCCTCTAGGGCCACCTGAAGAGCTGCCACTGCTCTCAGTATGAGGAGTTCAAGAGGAGGCAGGCACTGCAAGCAGGGGGTGCTGAGAGCACAAGGCCCACCACCACAGCAGCATCATCCCTCTCTCAGGGTCGTGAATCCCCCGCCGCAGCAGCAGTACTAGCACGCAAGCGCTATTCCACCTCGGCTACTCAGAACACAGACATTGAGGCTGGCAGCCTCTCCTCTGTCTCCCCTGCGTCACATCGTCGTCAGACCCTGCTGAGCGACACCTTTCAGGGTCTGACCAAGCCTCTGCCTCTAAGCCACAGGCGCATCCGCAAACTAAATGGCTTGCTGACCCGGGCCATGGCATCACAGCTCCTTCCCTACTCCCTGGTGCAGGAGGGGAGCGATATGCGGACACTGCTCCAATTTGGCATCCCCGAGTGGCAAATGCCCAGTCGCCACTATTTTTCCAGAGACGCCATCCCAGCACTTCACAAGTTTGTGGTGGCAAACGTGGCCTGTTCGCTCGACTACTCTGTGGGCAAGCGGGTCCACGTGATCATGGACTCGTGGAGTAGCCGATTTGGGACAGGTCGCTACCTGTCCTTTACGGCTCACTAGGTGACACTGTTGGAAGGGAGGGAAGACAACAGCGCAGCAGCCCAGTTAGTGGTGCCACCACGCGGGATCGGGGGGATGCAGCAGGCTCATCTCATCCCACTCCCTCCACACCGGCAAAGCAAGCCCGCCTCGGCAGCAGCAGCGCCAAGCCTTGCCACTGCTAAAATTGGTGACCCTGGGGAAGGAGAAGCTTATGGCCGCCAACGTCCTGGCCGCCCTCAGGAAGCAGGAGCGGAGATGGCTGACCCCCAGAGGCCTGGAAGTGGGGTATGTGGCAGCCGATAACGGGGCCAACCTGGTGGCCGCAGTGCAGCAGGGAAACCTCCAGCACATCTCCTGCTTGGCCCACGTGCTGAATCTTGCGGTGCAGCACTTCCTGCGCACCTACCAGGGGATGAACGACCTGCTGCAAGATGCCCGGGAGGTGGTGCAGTTTTTCCGCCGCTCAGCCACTGCCTCTGCACTCCTGTCCACCTTACAGCAGCAATATGGCAAGCCACACCGCCTGATAACAGATATGCCAACTTGCTGGAATTCAACTCTGGCCATGTTGGAGCGTCTGTGTCAGCACAGGCTGGCTGTTAGGGCCTACATGTTAGACCAAACTGTCCCCAGCAACCAGCAAGTCCCCATCATCGATGCAAGTCAGTGGACACAGATGCGGCAAGTATGCCTGGTGCTGAGTCCCTTCCTAGAGGCAACCAAGATGGTCAGTGAGGAGCGGGCCTCCGTGTGTCAGTGGGTGCCCATGGTTTGCCTGCTGGAGCAGGCAATGTGCAATTTAATCGATCATGGGGAAGAAGCCCTGAGGCAGCTGGAAAAGGAGCAGATGGCAGCACAAGAGGGCTCACAGGTAGTGGAGGAGGTGGAGGAGTTGGAGGTTCCTAACCTGAATGCTGAGGAGGAGGAGCAGAGCACCGCAGGCATTGTACGGGGATGGAGGCTTGGGGAGGACGACACAGCACAGGAAGAGGACAGGCATGTGATATGGGACAACGGGGCCGATGAAGATGTTGTTGCCAATGCCCACTTGTTTCCCATGACTGTGCACATGTTGCGTTGCCTTTGCAGGGACCCCCGGGTGATCCAGATGCGTTCAAGGGAGGACATCTGGATCACCTTGATGCTGGAACCACGTCTGAAGGGGAAGCTGGGAGAGTTCATGACGCCATCCACCACCTAGCAACGCACAAGGGAGTTGCAGGGGGCCCTTGTGCGCAGACTACTGGAAGCATTCCCCCAGCCTTCCACCCCCACTGTAACTGCTCTGCAGCCAACCCAGCAACAGGTGCCCGACATCGCCACCAGCAGAACAACAACTACCACCAGCAGCAGCAACTGGCGCCCCAGAGGTCTGAAGAGCCTAAGCAAGAGCCTGTATGCAGTGCAGCAGCCAACAGCAGAGGTGCCAGCCACAGCATCCACCTCCACCCAGCACCAGCAGCGACTAACCAGCATGGTGGCTGACTACATGGGGTCATTCAGCGGGCTCAATGACACCAACAGCCCCGTGAACCCCTTGGAGTACTGGGTCAAGAGACTGGACATCTGGAGGGGGCTTGCTCAGTATGCCCTGGAACTCCTGTCCTGCCCCCCTACCAGTGTCCTCTCTGAGAGATTCTTCAGTGCAGCCGGTGGCGTGGTCACCAAAAAGCGCTCTCTGCTCTCCCACACCTCTGTGGACAAACTCGTCTTCCTGAAAATCAACCAGGCTTGGGTGGAAGGTGAGTTCCTGGCCCCTATTGTCAGACACAGGGGGAAATGAAGTGGCTGCTGCCTGGTGTTAACCATGCCTGCCTTTCTAAAGAAAGTTACTACCTGGCTACTTTGGTTCATTTTTCGGCTGTGGTACTACCATTGAGTTGCCACGGTCCTCCTGTGCTGCCGAACTGACTGTCCGCTTTGTCCTCCTAACTCGGTCGCTACTACACTCTGCATTCACACTGCCCGGATCACCAGACGCATTTAATTTTTTGAGCAGCACTATGACACTGTGGTACTACCAGTGAGTTGCCATGGCCCTTCTGTGCTGCCGAACTGACCGTCCGCTTTGTCCTCCTGACTCAGTCACTACTACACTCTGCGTTCACACTGCCCGGGTCCACTGACGCATCTAATTTTTTGTGCTGACACTGTATTGGATTACTTCCATAATTAAAGTTTGCCACAGGGATACCGGGGGTCGTTCTGGGGAGAACCACTTTAATATCATAGTTTTCCTGGCCAGGAAGAGAGATAAATAATATACGATAATAATGCTGACTGTCAATTTCATCCATCAAACCGAAAAGACACAATTCGAGGTCTGGAGTGAGCACATTATCTCCAACAGTTGACAGTAATGACACAACTTGATGCCAAAAGTCCATTATCACAGGACACTGCCAAATGAGATGGAAAAAAATCTGCTCCTGAACTGCCGTATTTTGGACATGTGTTATTCTGACGTAGTTGCTTAGCAAACATTGAAACTGGTGACCAGTAAGTTCAGTTTTCCCATTCAGTAAGTGAGTGTATAAGTATGAAATCAGCCCCTGGGCTCTCTGTGTTCTAAGTACTCCAATCAGTGGGTATTCAGATATGGGCAAATGGTGTGATCTAAATTGGGCTCTGAGGCCGTGTCTAAGTTGAAAGGCTTGGAATTCTGCAGGGCCAGGCACTTGAAAATTATGCATAATTTCAGATATAGATAGTATACAGCCATTAAAATGCGAAAAGGTTGGGTTGGACCATAGAGAGGTTTCAGGGGGTAAACCAGAGTATTTATAGTTCTTTTTGCTGCTTCACATACCTGTATAGCCAGTTTATGCAAAGGGACAAGAGCCAGGGAGGCCCCTTTAGCACCAGTTTCTAATAATGTAAATAGCATTTGATCAATAGCATATTGTGCCAGAAATAGTTCTGAGGGGATGGGTGTTTGATCGGGCCTCCAAGATTGTAAAAATCTCAACTGTCCAGCTAGATAATAAAGATGGAAATCAGGAAGGGCTAGACCCCCATCAGAGATAGGTCTTATGAGAGTTTGAAGTTTCAAACTGGCTCTTTTGTTCCCCCATATAAATGAGGAAATTATACTGTTTAGTCGGGAAAACATTTTTTTTTATGGTAGGAATGGCAGAGTGCTGAATGACATATAAAATCTTAGGTGAAGAAATCATTTTGAGAAGATGAACTCTTCCAATGACTGCTAGTGGGAGATTCCCCCATGTTTTGCATTTATGTTTTAATTTGGTTATTAATGGGATAAATTAGCAGAGTAAAAGTCTTTAGGTGATTTAGTGATAATTGCTAAGTACTTGAATTGTTGTGCTATTTGTAGTGGGCATTCCTCCTGAGACAGACTTATTGAGTTTTTATCTAATGGGAGGATACAGAACTTGTCCCAATTAACCTGTAATCCTGAGCGATGGCCGTATCTGTCTATAATTGTCATTGCTTCCCTTAAAGAGGAGAAAGAATCTTCTAAATATAAAATGATAACATCCGCGTATAGGCCGATGATATCTAAGTGTGGACAAAAATGGAGATAGCAGGCATCCCTGGCTATGAAAAACATGGCCATTAATTCCTATCCTATCCTAGCTTGAGGTGCGTTATACAGTGTCTTAACCCAATTAATACATTTTGGTCCAAAACCGAAATGTTCCATACGGACAAAAAGAAATTCCCATTCTATGGAATCAAAGGCTTTCATAGTGTCTAAAGACACCAGAGCTCTGACTCCTGTTGTATTATGACCAATTTGAGAGTAAACAAGAGTGCGTCTTATATTAATGGATGTACTTTTACCTAGCATAAAGCCTTTCTGATCTGGATGTATGATGTCTAATGTGTTCTTATGGAGTCTATTAGTAAGGTGTTTGGCAAAAATCTTAAAATCTGCATTGAGCAGGGAAATGGGCCTATAGGACCCACAACATAGGGAATCTTTACCTGGTTTCAATAAAACAATGATGGTTGCCTCATTCCAAGTACTGGGGATTTGTGATTCTGAGTTTATGTTTAGAAAGCATTTGAGTAATTCTGGAGCTACCTGATCCTTATATCGTTTATAAAAGTCTGCTGGGATCCTGTCAGGGCCTGGGGGTTTATTTGCCTGTAGGGAGGAAAACCAGTGGTTTGCAAAAATATTTGGCCCCCTTGAAGTTTTCCACATTTTGTCATATTACTGCCACAAACATGAATCAATTTTATTGGAATTCCACATGAAAGACCAATACATAGTGGTGTACATGTGAGAAGTGGAACAAAAATCATACATGATTCCAAACATTTAAAAAAAAAAATAACTGCAAAGTGGGGTGTGCGTAATTATTCAGCCCCCTGAGTCAATACTTTGTAGAACCACCTTTTGCTGAAATTACAGCTGCCAGTCTTTTAGGGAATGTCTCTACCAGCTTTGCACATCTAGAGACTAAAATCCTTGCCCATTCTTCTTTGCAAAACAGCTCCAGCTCAGTCAGATTAGATGGACAGTGTTTGTGAACAGCAGTTTTCAGATCTTGCCACAGATTCTCAATTGGATTTAGATCTGGACTTTGACTGGGCCATTCTAACACATGGATATGTTTTGTTTTAAACCATTCCATTGTTTCCCTGGCTTTATGTTAGGGTCGTTGTCCTGCTGGAAGGTGAACCTCCGCCCCAGTCCCAAGTCTTTTGCAGACTCCAAGAAGTTTTCTTCCAAGATTGCCCTGTATTTGGCTTCATCCATCTTCCCATCAACTCTGACCAGCTTCCCTGTCCCTGTTGAAGAGAAGCACCCCCAGAGCATGATGCTGCCACCACCATATTTGACAGTGGGGAGTGTGTTCAGAGGGATGTGCAGTGTTAGTTTTCCGCCACACATAGCGTTTTGCATTTTGGCCAAAAAGCTCCATTTTGATCGCATCTGACCAGAGCACCTTCTTCCACATGTTTGCTGTGTCCCCCACATGGCTTGTGGCAAACTGAAAACGGGACTTCTTATGCTTTTCTGTTAACAATGGCTTTCTTCTTACCACTCTTCCATAAAGGCCAACTTTGTACAGTGCACGACTAATAGTTGTCCTATGGACAGATTACCCCACCTGAGCTGTAGATCTCTGCAGCTCGTTTCTGATCGGCCTTGTCTTGGTAGGTTTACAGTTGTGCCATACTCTTTCCATTTCTGAATGATCGCTTGAACAGTGCTCTGTGGGATGCTCAAGGCTTTGGACAGGGGCGTAGCAATCAGTATAGCAACTATAGAGGTTGCTATGGGGCACGCGGCAGCCCTACGTCACAGAGGGCCTGTAGCTCAGTCATAGGACTTTTTTTTTTAATTATTGTAATGCCGGCCCCCCCCCCGAATAATTATAAAAGAGCGGGCCCCCCAGCCGCCCCCCTCATCTTGTAAAGTGACTGGTGTGAGGAGTGGGACTACTTCCAGCCAGTGCGCATTGATACAACCTGGCGGCCGGTCCGGCAATTACTCTATAGTTCCGGGCTTCCGGCCAGCCAGGGAGGAAGGAGAAGGAGGGAGCGGACCGTGGACTGGCTGCCTCTGGAGCCGGAGCGGAGGAGCATGCCCTGGAGCCGGAGGCCTACCTGGATTGGACCCGCCACCGTGCATCACCCAAGGAGGAGCGACCTGCACCCGACCCGTCACCCGACCCCACGCCAGGCAAGCTGCAGGATTGTGTGTAAGTATGTATGTATTTACCTGGTGCTGGCTGCTGTGGATGGAGGTGCGAGGGGGACGGGGGAGATGGGGGCCGGGGGGAGAGAGAGAGTTGCTGACATACCAACCACCACCCTATAAAGCGGACTGGCTGCGTCTGGAGCCGGAGCGGAGGAGCATGCCCTGGAGCCGGAAGCCTACCTGGATTGGACCCGCCACCGTGCATCACCCGAGGAGGAGCGACCCGCACCCGACCCGTCACCCGACCCCACGTCAGGCAAGCTGCAGGATTGTGTGTAAGTATGTATGTATTTACCTGATGCTGGCTGCTGTGGACGGAGGTGCGAGGGGGCCGGGGGGGATGTTGTACCATGCTCACTGCTAACTGGTATTAGTGATCTCATTAACCAGTGATACCCTTCACTTAGGTTGTACTGTGCTTACTGCTCACTGGTATTAATCATCTCATTACCCAGTGATACCCTTCACTTACATTGTACTCTGCTCACTGGTATTAATCATCTCATTACCCAGTGATACCCTTCACTTATGTTGTACTCTGCTCACTGCTATTAATCATCTCATCACCCAGTGATACCCTTCAATTAGGTTGTACTGTGCTCACTCCTCACTGGTATTAATCATCTCATTACCCAGTGATACCCTTCACTTAGGCTGTACTGTGCTCACTGCTCACTGGTATTAATTATCTCATTACCCAGTGATACCCTTCACTTAGGTTGTACTGTGCTTACTGTTCACTGGTATTAATCATCTTACTACCCAGTGATACCATTCACTTAGGTTTTACTGTGCTTACTGCTCGCTGGTATTAATCATCTCATTACCCAGTGATACCCTTCACTTAGGTTGTACTGTGCTCACTGCTCACTGGTATTAACCATCTCATCACCCAGTGATACCCTTCAGTTGGGTTGTACCATGCTCACTGCTCACTGGTATTAATCATCTCATTACCCAGTGATACCCTTCACTTAGGTTGTACTGTGCTTACTGCTCACTGGTATTAATCATCTCATTACCCAGTGATACCCTTCACTTAGGCTGTACTGTGCTCACTGCTCACTGGTATTAATCATCTCATTACCCAGTGATATCCTTCAGTTAGTTTGTACTCTGCTCACTGGTATTAATCTTCTCATTACCCAGTGATACCCTTCAGTTACGTTGTACTCTGCTCACTACTCACTGGTATTAATCATCTCATTACCCAGTGATACCCTTCACTTAGGTTGTACTGTGCTTACTGCTCACTGGTATTAATCATCTCATTAACCAGTGATACCCTTCATTTAGGTTGTACTGTGCTTACTGCTCACTGGTATTAATCATCTTATTACCCAGTGATACCCTTCACTTAGGTTTTACTGTGCTTACTGCTCACTGCTATTAATGATCTCATTACCCAGTGATACCCTTCACTTAGGTTGTACTGTGCTTACTGCTCACTGGTATTAATCATCTCATTAACCAGTGATACCCTTCACTTAGGTTGTACTGTGCTTACTGCTCACTGGTATTAATCATCTTACTACCCAGTGATACCATTCACTTCGTTTTTACTGTGCTTACTGCTCGCTGGTATTAATCATCTCATTACCCAGTGATACCCTTCACTTAGGTTGTACTGTGCTTACTGCCCACTGCTATTAATCATCTCATTACGCAGTGATACCCTTCACTTAGGTTGTACTGTGCTCACTGCTCACTGGTATTAATCATCTCATCACCCAGTGATACCCTTCAATTGGGTTGTACCATGCTCACTGTTCACTGGTATTAATCATCTCATTACCCAGTGATACCCTTCACTTAGGTTGTACTGTGCTTACTGCTCACTGGTATTAATCATCTCATTACCCAGTGATACCCTTCACTTAGGCTGTACTGTGCTCACTGCTCACTGGTATTAATCATCTCATTACCCAGTGATATCCTTCAGTTAGTTTGTACTCTGCTCACTGGTATTAATCTTCTCATTACCCAGTGATACCCTTCAGTTACGTTGTACTCTGCTCACTGCTCACTGGTATTAATCATCTCATCACCCAGTGATACCCTTCACTTAGGTTGTACTGTGCTTACTGCTCACTGGTATTAATCATCTCATTAACAAGTGATACCCTTCACTTAGGTTGTACTGTGCTTACTGCTCACTGGTTTTACTCATCTTATTACCCAGTGATACCCTTCACTTAGGTTTTACTGTGCTTACTGCTCACTGCTATTAATCATCTCATTACCCAGTGATACCCTTCACTTAGGTTGTACTGTGCTTACTGCTCACTGCTATTAATCATCTCATTAACCAGTGATTCCCTTCACTTAGGTTGTACTGTGCTCACTGCTCACTGGTATTAATCATCTCATCACCCAGTGATATCCTTCAGTTAGTTTGTACTCTGCTCACTGGTATTAATCTTCTCATTACCCAGTGATACCCTTCAGTTACGTTGTACTCTGCTCACTGCTCACTGGTATTAATCATCTCATCACCCAATGATACCCTTCGCTTAGGTTGTACTGTGCTCACTGCTCACTGGTATTAATCATCTCATTACCCAGTGATACCTTTCAGTTACGTTGTACTCTGCTCACTGGTATTAATCATCTCATTTTGCAGTGAATCATTAGCAACAGTCTGGCAGGGTTTGTGGGGGTGTCAGGAAAGGGAGTTCCATTGCTTTAGCCACTTCAGGGACTGCTCCACGGCCAGGGAGAGGACACCCAGCTGTACGGGGTCGTGGTGCAGCAGAAAGGGCAGCACAGCCTGGGCCGAGTCAGCGGACGCTGTTATCACAATATTTTAAAGCTTCTGGTCCCCGTGTGGTGGTTGAGCAGATGGAACCTGACGTATTGATGGACATCATGACTGCATCCCAGACCTCTACTGTGAGTAGCACTCCAAGCAGCAGCAGCAGCAGCCAACGCCCCACACTTGCTGTGACATCCACCCCAGCAGCCAGTGGTCAGCAGCCCTCCCAGGACAACAGCGCTCTGTCTCTCAGTCCGGCATCTGGGAACATATTGATGGCTGAAGCTCACGACCTACTGGGGACTGATATGGAGGAGATTCAGCTCGGGACAGAATCACAACTGTTATTGGACGATGTTGATGAGGAGGGGGTTGATGAGGAGGGGTCTGTGTCTGGAGATGTAGGGGCGGAAGAGGAGGTGGGGGTACAGTCAGAGGAAGAGCTTGATTATGATGATGACGATGATGATGTTGTGGACCCTCCGTATGTACAGCCTGAGTCCGGGGAAGAATGGTCAGAGCAGGATGACGAGTCGCCTAGGCAAGGATATCGCCATATGTCAGGCAGGGGCAGGTGCAGCAGTGGGCATGGAGGAAGTAGACAGGACACTGCTTCAGCCGGCACCACCATCATGCAACCCCCAAGCACAGATTGTTCCGCTCAGCACAGTAAATTGAAGTCACCGTTATGGAACTTTTTTGAGGTGTCAAGCCAGAACAAAAAATATCCGGTCTGCAACTTATGCAGCAAACAATTGAGCCGTGGGAAAAATATGTCAAAGATGGGTACCTCATCCCTCTAGGGCCACCTGAAGAGCTGCCACTGCTCTCAGTATGAGGAGTTCAAGAGGAGGCAGGCACTGCAAGCAGGGGGTGCTGAGAGCACAAGGCCCACCACCACAGCAGCATCATCCCTCTCTCAGGGTCGTGAATCCCCCGCCGCAGCAGCAGTACTAGCACGCAAGCGCTATTCCACCTCGGCTACTCAGAACACAGACATTGAGGCTGGCAGCCTCTCCTCTGTCTCCCCTGCGTCACATCGTCGTCAGACCCTGCTGAGCGACACCTTTCAGGGTCTGACCAAGCCTCTGCCTCCAAGCCACAGGCGCATCCGCAAACTAAATGGCTTGCTGACCCGGGCCATGGCATCACAGCTCCTTCCCTACTCCCTGGTGCAGGAGGGGAGTGATATGCGGACACTGCTCCAATTTGGCATCCCCGAGTGGCAAATGCCCAGTCGCCACTATTTTTCCAGAGACGCCATCCCAGCACTTCACAAGTTTGTGGTGGCAAACGTGGCCCGTTCGCTCGACTACTCTGTGGGCAAGCGGGTCCACGTGATCATGGACTCGTGGAGTAGCCGATTTGGGACAGGTCGCTACCTGTCCTTTACGGCTCACTAGGTGACACTGTTGGAAGGGAGGGAAGACAACAGCGCAGCAGCCCAGTTAGTGGTGCCACCACGCGGGATCGGGGGGATGCAGCAGGCTCATCTCATCCCACTCCCTCCACACCGGCAAAGCAAGCCCGCCTCGGCAGCAGCAGCGCCAAGCCTTGCCACTGCCAAGCGCTGCTAAAATTGGTGACCCTGGGGAAGGAGAAGCTTATGGCCGCCAACGTCCTGGCCGCCCTCAGGAAGCAGGAGCGGAGATGGCTGACCCCCAGAGGCCTGGAAGTGGGGTATGTGGCAGCCGATAACGGGGCCAACCTGGTGGCCGCAGTGCAGCAGGGAAACCTCCAGCACATCTCCTGCTTGGCCCACGTGCTGAATCTTGCGGTGCAGCACTTCCTGCGCACCTACCAGGGGATGAACGACCTGCTGCAAGATGCCCGGGAGGTGGTGCAGTTTTTCCGCCGCTCAGCCACTGCCTCTGCACTCCTGTCCACCTTACAGCAGCAATATGGCAAGCCACACCGCCTGATAACAGATATGCCAACTTGCTGGAATTCAACTCTGGCCATGTTGGAGCGTCTGTGTCAGCACAGGCTGGCTGTTAGGGCCTACATGTTAGACCAAACTGTCCCCAGCAACCAGCAAGTCCCCATCATCAGTGCAAGTCAGTGGACACAGATGCGGCAAGTATGCCTGGTGCTGAGTCCCTTCCTGGAGGCAACCAAGATGGTCAGTGAGGAGCGGGCCTCCGTGTGTCAGTGGGTGCCCATGGTTTGCCTGCTGGAGCAGGCAATGTGCAATTTAATCGATCATGGGGAAGAAGCCCTGAGGCAGCTGGAAAAGGAGCAGATGGCAGCACAAGAGGGCTCACAGGTAGTGGAGGAGGTGGAGGAGTTGGAGGTTCCTAACCTGAATGCTGAGGAGGAGGAGCAGAGCACCGCAGGCATTGTACGGGGATGGAGGCTTGGGGAGGACGACACAGCACAGGAAGAGGACAGGCATGTGATATGGGACAACGGGGCCGATGAAGATGTTGTTGCCAATGCCCACTTGTTTCCCATGACTGTGCACATGTTGCGTTGCCTTTGCAGGGACCCCCGGGTGATCCAGATGCGTTCAAGGGAGGACATCTGGATCACCTTGATGCTGGAACCACGTCTGAAGGGGAAGCTGGGAGAGTTCATGACGCCATCCACCACCTAGCAACGCACAAGGGAGTTGCAGGGGGCCCTTGTGCGCAGACTACTGGAAGCATTCCCCCAGCCTTCCACCCCCACTGTAACTGCTCTGCAGCCAACCCAGCAACAGGTGCCCGACATCGCCACCAGCAGAACAACAACTACCACCAGCAGCAGCAACTGGCGCCCCAGAGGTCTGAAGAGCCTAAGCAAGAGCCTGTATGCAGTGCAGCAGCCAACAGCAGAGGTTCCAGCCACAGCATCCACCTCCACCCAGCACCAGCAGCGACTAACCAGCATGGTGGCTGACTACATGGGGTCATTCAGCGGGCTCAATGACACCAACAGCCCCGTGAACCCCTTGGAGTACCTTGTCAAGAGACTGGACATCTGGAGGGGGCTTGCTCAGTATACCCTGGAACTCCTGTCCTGCCCCCCTACCAGTGTCCTCTCTGAGAGATCCTTCAGTGCAGCCGGTGGCGTGGTCACCAAAAAGCGCTCTCTGCTCTCCCACACCTCTGTGGACAAACTCGCCTTCCTGAAAATCAACCAGGCTTGGGTGGAAGGTGAGTTCCTGGCCCCTATTGTCAGACACAGGGGGAAATGAAGTGGCTGCTGCCATGTGTTAACCATGCCTGCCTTTCTAAAGAAAGTTACTACCTGGCTACTTTGGTTCATTTTTCGGCTGTGGTACTACCATTGAGTTGCCACGGTCCTCCTGTGCTGCCGAACTGACTGTCCGCTTTGTCCTCCTAACTCAGTCGCTACTACACTCTGCATTCACACTGCCCGGATCACCAGACGCATTTAATTTTTTGAGCAGCACTATGACACTGTGGTACTACCAGTGAGTTGCCATGGTCCTTCTGTGCTGCCGAACTGACTGTCCGCTTTGTCCTCCTGACTCAGTCGCTACTACACTCTACGTTCACACTGCCCGGGTCACCGGACACATTTAATTTTTTGGGCAGCACTATTACACTGTGGTACTACCAGTGAGTTGCCATGGCCCTTCTGTGCTGCCGAACTGACCGTCCGCTTTGTCCTCCTGACTCAGTCACTACTACACTCTGCGTTCACACTGCCCGGGTCCACTGACGCATCTAATTTTTTGTGCAGCACTATTACACTGTGCTACTACCAGTGAGTTGCCATTGTCCTTCTGTGCTGCCGAACTGATCGTCCGCTTTGTCCTCCTGACTCAGTCGCTACTACACTCTGCGTTCACACTGCCCGGATCCACTGACCCATCTAATTTTTTGTGCAGCAGTATTACACTGTGCTACTACCAGTGAGTTGTCATGGTCCTTCTGTGCTGCCGCACTGACCGGCCGCTTTGACCTCCTGCTACTAAAGTCTGCGTTCACACTGCCCAGGTCCACTGAGAACTCTGCTGTTATCTCATTGCTAATCGCTGCAACCCCCCCCCCCCCCCCCAAAAAAAAAATTACAAAAACCTCTCTGGGTCTTTTTGGCGTCAGCCACTCATCCTCCTCCAGTGGTAACATCACCGCCAAGTGCCATTGGGACTCACCTTCACCTCTGTGATTGCTTACATGTATTTCCCTGTTTAAAACCACGTATTACCAATTAATAGCCCCATTTAAATTATTGATTTCACTTTAAAATACATTTTCTCAAAAACAAAAAATTATTTTTGGATTTTTTTAGTTTAAGTTGTAGCCCCTTATCACCTTGATAATCCATGCAATTTGGGGGATTGTAGCATGTATGGGGGCTTTGCTATTAACTTTAAAAAAAAATCCAGATCCGGCCGTGGATCCAGCCGTGATTGCCTTACTCACGACCGAAAATCAGCGTCGTGGCGAGGACGCATTTCATAATTCGGAACCAATCACACCGGAGGCTGATTTTTTATTAACAACGGCCGTGGTTGCCGGATTCGTGGATCGAGACATCTGAGCATCACTATTATGAAATAATATACTAAAAAAGTTTTATTCAGTTAAGTTCCTCTTTAAGTCTGCTGTGCAAAAAATAGTACCATAATATCTATTAAAAGGGGGGGTGCCTCTATTAACCAAAAATTCAGAATCAGAATCAATTTTATTTCGCCAAGTAAGTTTGCACCTACAAGGAATTTGTCTTGGCAGTTGCTTAACAAACACAAACAAAAACAATACAAGAACAGACAGTGTGTATATTACAAGTCAAGGACATTTATGTATAGTGTAAGTATGTAAGTATAGTGGCAGTAAGCAATGTGAGAATTGTTCATTTACAGTTTTGTGCTGATTACTATCAAGTCCTGGCAGCTCTAACGTGGTTCAGCATTAAGTATGGCTACCGCTTGAGGAGAAAAGCTGTTCCGGTGTCTAGAGGTTTTGGTAGCGATTCACCGGAATCTTACTCCTGAAGGCATGCGCTGGAAGATGGAGTGAGCTGGGTGAGAGGGGTCAGAGGCAATTTTGGGTGCTCTCTTTTTGCACCTGCTAACGTAAAGATCCTGCAGGGAAGGTAAGCTACAGCCAATTATCCTTTCCGCTGTTCGGATGATGCGCTGCAGCCTCACCTTTTCTAATGCTGAGCAGGAGCCGAACCATACAGTCATAGATGATATTATGGTGGATTCGATAATTGCAGTGTAGAACTGCACCATTAAATTTTGAGGTAGGCCAAACTTTTTCAGCTGCCGTAGATGGTACATCCTCTGTTGCGCTTTCTTGACAATAGTGGCAGTGTTGTGTGAGATAGTGGACCCAAGAAACTTGAATGACTCTACCTGGGTTATTGTGGATCCATTTATGGTTAAGGGGAGGTGCTGGGGGGGAGATCTCCTAAAGTCTATTATCATCTCCATGGTTTTGAGAGCATTTAGTTCCAAGTTGTTGCTGCTGCACCAGGAGGAAAGCTGTCCCACCACATGCCTGTATGCAGACTCGTCCCTGTTTTCTATGAGACCAACTACTGTTGTGTCATCTGCAAACTTCAGAACCTTAACAGCAGGGGCGTTCCTAGGGTCCTTGGAGATCGGGGGAACCTGTGGGCACTGGGGGTGGGGTGTTTATAAGCGGCAAAAATGGGCGTGGTCATGCAGTGAGTGGGCGTGGCCATGGGTGGGGCCAAACATACATGAACTTAGCAGCGGTGTAAGCTACAGATAACGGGCCTGTCCATCGAAATACTGGATGCAGCCCCCTGTCCTTTATTTAGATAATTTACGATCAGTATAGGCATAGATCAAAGATGTATACGCACATACAATTTTGACAAGTCACTTATTTGTCGCAAAGTGGCAACAGCAATTTAAACTAAATACTGTACAAACGTTTTAACACATACATGAACATTATGGAAAATCCAAGTTGAAAAACTGTGAAGATAAACAATTTCATCCATCCTCCTCCTGAAAAAATGTATTCATTTTTTTAGAACCTCCCAGTTTTATTTTGTTTTAAAAAGCTAAAAAGTAGGCTTAATGCTATTGCCTCATATGATGATGATTTCGTTTTTCCCATAGTCTCGCAGTTAGCAATCATGTGACCCCCAACAAGACAAATTCAGCAATCATGAGGCCCCTATCAAGACAAATTCGGAAATCATGAGGCCCCAACAAGACAAATTCAGCAATTATGACGCCCCCAACATGACAAAGTCGGCAAGCGTGAGGCCCCCAACAAATCATGAGGCCCCCAACAAGACAAATTCAGCAATCATGAGGCCCCCAACAAGACAAATTCACCAATCATGAGGCCCCCAACAAATCATGAGGCCCCCAACAAGACAAATTAAGCAATCTTGAGGCCCCCAACAAATCATGAGGCATCCAACAAGACAAATTCAGCAACCATGGGGCCCCCAACAAGACAAATTCAGCAGTCATGGGGCACATAAATAGACAGCATTTCACATAAATAGGCAGAATGCCCCCTTAATATGGTAGACACCTCTCACCTGGCTTCTGAATTCTCCTGTACTGGCTGCTGTGCCTGGCAATACGGTATTTGGCTGGATTGGGGATGATGTGTGAGCTGAAAGGCCTGGCAGTGATGCTGTGGCCTGGTTGGCAGTGATGCTGTGGCCGGGTTGGCTGGCGGTGATGCTGTGGCCGATGTTGTGGCTGGGTTGGCGTTGATGCTTTGGCTGGGTTGGCTGGCGGTAATGCTGGGCTGTGCTAGGCTGGTTGAAGTGAATGCTGGCCTGACTGGTGGTGATGCTGTGGCCCTTTTGACAGTGATTCTGGGCTGGTTGGCTGGTGGTGATGCTGGACTGGCTGGCCTGGATAGTTTAGGTAGCGACAGGTGCCCCCTAGTTAAGGTAGCGCCAGGAGTCCCCCAGTTCAGGTAGCACTGGGAGTCCCCCAGTTCAGGTAGGGACAGGAGCCCCCCAGCTCATTTAGTGACAGGAGCCCCCCAGTTTATGTAGTGACAGAAGCCCCCCAGTGTATGTAGTGACAGGAGGCCCCAGTTTAGGTAGTGACAGGCACCCCCCAGTTAGGTAGTGAGTAACAAGGACCCCCAGTTAGGTAGTGAGTGACAGCAGGGACCCCCAGTTAGGTAGTGATTGACAGGGACCCCCAGTTAGATAGTGAGTGACAGCAGGGACCCCCAGTTAGATAGGGAGTGACAGCAGGGACCCCCAGTTATATAGTGAGTGACAGCAGGGACCTCTAGTTAGGGAGTGACAGCAGGGACCCCCAGTTAGATAGTGAGTGACAGCAGGGACCCCCAGTTAGGTAGTGAGTGACAGCAGGGACCCCCAGTTAGGTAGTGAGTGACAGCAGGGACCCCCAGTTAGGTAGTGAGTGACAGCATGGACCCCCAGTTAGATAGTGAGTGACAGCAGGGACCCCCAGTTAGGTAGTGAGTGACAGCAGGGACCCCCAGTTAGGTAGTGAGTGACAGCAGGGACCCCCAGTTAGATAGTGAGTGACAGCAGGGACCCCCAGTTAGGTAGTGAGTGACAGCAGGGACCCCCAGTTAGGTAGTGAGTGACAGCAGGGACCCCCAGTTAGATAGTGAGTGACAGCAGGGACCCCCAGTTAGATAGTGACAGCAGGGACCCCCATTTAATTAGTGAGTGACAGCAGGGACCCCCGTTAGGTAGTGAGCGACAGCAGGGACCCCCAGTTAGATAGTGAGTGACAGCAGGGATCCCCAGTTAGTGAGTGACAGCAGGGACCTCCAGTTAGGTAGTGAGTGACAGCATGGACCCCCAGTTAGATAGTGACAGCAGGGACCTCCAGTTAAGTAGTGAGTGACAGCAGGGACCCCCAGTTAAGTAGTGAGTGACAGCAGGGACCCCCGTTAGGTAGTGAGTGATAGGCGTCCCCCCCTCCCCATTAAGTAGTGAGTGACAGGCGCCCCCAGATTAGGTAGTGAGTGACAGGGCCGCCCCCCTGCCTTTAAAATGTAATCGCGGGGGCAGCGGATGCCAGACAGGAGGACAAAGCCACAAAGGCTGTCAGACGGACGCCAACCGGGAGCCCAAATGAAGCGCGTGCAGGGGGTGGAGTTACCACGCTCGCTCGCTCCAGCCGCCTGCGGCTTCCTCCACAGTCCACACTATCCCACACCGGCACGTCCCCTGCCAGGTGCTGCTCAGCGACAGCGGCGCTTGTGATTGGGCAGGGGGCGGTGCAGGAGAGGACTGTCAGCACCACCCACAACATGGCGGCCGCCGTATCGAGCGAACGGCGGCCACGTTTAACAATAGATTCGGGGCACCCATGTAGGGCACTCCCCAAACTGAGATCCGTGGTGCCCCTGAGGCATATTGGGGGCACGTGCCACCAACAAATAGCGCTAGCGACGCGCCTGCTTAACAGATGGATCTGTGGAGATGCAGTCATTGGAGTACAGTGAGTAGAGCAGTGGGGAAAGCACACATCCCTGGGGTGCACCAGTACTGACTGTCAGAGAGCTTGATGTGTGTTTACCAAGTCTAACATGCTGTCTCCTGTCGGTTAGGAAATCAGTTATCCATTTGCAGATGGATTCAGGTATGTGTAGCTGGGAGAGCTTGCTGTGTAGCAGAGATGGCATTATGCTATTAAATGCAGAGCTGTAATCTATAAATAAAATCCTGGTGTAGGTTCCTGGGGTTTCTAGATGCTGTAGTACATAATGCATACACATGTTCACGGCATCATCTGCGGATCTATTAGGCCTGTAGGCAAATTGCAGAGAGTCCAGCAGGGGATCTGTGATAGATTTCAGATAAGCCATTAACAGTTTTTCGAATGCTTTCATGACCAATGATGTCAGGGCAACAGACCTGTAATTATTTAAACATGTAGGTTTTGAATTTTTTGGAATTGGTACAATAGTTGAGCTTTTAAAACAGGCCGGAACAATTAAGAGTTCGAGAGATGCTTTGAATATGTCTGTGAATACAGGAGCTAATTGATCGGCACAGAGTTTCAAGCATTTCGCCATCACACCATAACAATACAGTATATCACCACTCTGCTAAATATTGGAGACCACTCAAGTAGGCCTTATTTCACTTTAATTTTGATTTCCACATCCTGGTTAAAAAAATTCTACAATAAAGCTAACACTCTTACAAATGTGTCCATAAATAATCCTCTACCAATTCTCTTCCTGCAACATTACTTTTAAACAATTCACAGTTTTCACCAACTATGAATCTCACACTTCAGCCACACCAATCTTCATCAGTTTCCCTTAGAATTTTTTTTATCCGTTTTAACAATGTATAAATCAGGAGATAACAGTTACAACAGTAGTGGAAAGAGGCAACATACCTGCTGGACACTTATCATACGTTATAAAGTACAACATGAGTGGACGCAAAAGATTTGAGCATGAATAGTAAATGCCATATTAATAAATGTGACAACATTATCCACTTCTATAAGAGTGATGTATCAAAAATACCCTGTTGCATAAACATTTTACGCCAGTTTTGAACTGAGCAACCGGCCCAGGCATAACTATCATATCAGTTGAAACCTAGTAACGATATTAACAAACCAAATGTAAAGAGGAGAAGAAAAAAGAATGGAAAATGTAAGGATTAATTCTTTGATGTGAGCTATGTATAGTACCGTTTTTTTTCGGGGGACATTTACGATGTGAGTATAATATCTTCTCAAATTGGATTACTTCCATAATTAAAGTTTGCCACAGGGATACCGGGTGTCGTTCTGGGGAGAACCACTTTAATATCATAGTTTTCCTGGCCAGGAAGAGAGATAAATAATATACGATAATAATGCTGACTGTCAATTTCATCCATCAAACCGAAAAGACACAATTCGAGGTCTGGAGTGAACACATTATCTCCAACAGTTGACAGTAATGACACAACTTGATACCAAAAGTCCATTATCACAGGACACTGCCAAATGAGATGGAAAAAAATCTGCTCCTGAACTGCCGTATTTTGGACATGTGTCATTCTGACGTAGTTGCTTAGCAAACATTGAAACTGGTGACCAGTAAGTTTAGTTTTCCCATTCAGTAAGTGAGTGTATAAGTATGAAATCAGCCCCTGGGCTCCCTGTGTTCTAAGTACTCCAATCAGTGGGTATTCAGATATGAGCAAATGGTGTGATCTAAATTGGGCTCTGAGGCCGTGTCTAAGTTGAAAGGCTTGGAATTCTGCAGGGCCAGGCACTTGAAAATTATGCATAATTTCAGATATAGATAGTATACAGCTATTAAAATGCGAAAAGGTTGGGTTGGACCATAGAGAGGTTTCAGGGGGTAAACCAGAGTATTTATAGTTCTTTTTGCTGCTTCACATACCTGTATAGCCAGTTTATGCAAAGGGACAAGAGCCAGGGAGGCCCCTTTAGCACCAGTTTCTAATAATGTAAATAGCATTTGATCAATAGCATATTGTGCCAGAAATAGTTCTGAGGGGATGGGTGTTTGATCGGGCCTCCAAGATTGTAAAAATCTCAACTGTCCAGCTAGATAATAAAGATGGAAATCAGGAAGGGCTAGACCCCCATCAGAGATAGGTCTTATGAGAGTTTGAAGTTTCAAACTGGCTCTTTTGTTCCCCCATATAAATGAGGAAATTATACTGTTTAGTCGGGA
This sequence comes from Hyperolius riggenbachi, assembly GCF_040937935.1. NCBI lineage: Eukaryota > Metazoa > Chordata > Amphibia > Anura > Hyperoliidae > Hyperolius > Hyperolius riggenbachi. The sequence continues at coordinate 158,755,082 of NC_090650.1, read as the reverse complement.
AAACATTTTTTTTATGGTAGGAATGGCAGAGTGCTGAATGACATATAAAATCTTAGGTGAAGAAATCATTTTGAGAAGATGAACTCTTCCAATGACTGCTAGTGGGAGATTCCCCCATGTTTTGCATTTATGTTTTAATTTGGTTATTAATGGGATAAATTAGCAGAGTAAAAGTCTTTAGGTGATTTAGTGATAATTGCTAAGTACTTGAATTGTTGTGCTATTTGTAGTGGGCATTCCTCCTGAGACAGACTTATTGAGTTTTTATCTAATGGGAGGATACAGAACTTGTCCCAATTAACCTGTAATCCTGAGCGATGAACAATAAAATCAAAAAAACAATATCAGCGCAGCCAAGCAAATCTTAACATGTGGAACACTACATATATCGCAGCCAAAGTCCAACGTCTCAGCAAAACGTCTTCAATTAACATAAATAGTACACTTCAGCGCGAATTCACTTGTGTCCACCACCGAAAACACCATAAAGGTAATACGCTTACCAGATTATCACAGACCTTAACTACAGGGTCTGCAATATGGCTTAATGAGGTCAGCAGCAGGTATCTTCGCAGCCGGCCTCCTCTCCAGACAAGCCGAGCAATCTAATCCTCAATTGCAGTATTTCACCAAAAATGAGGCATGCAAAGAGACAAACGCACATCTAAGCGTATCTACAGCGATTTTAATATCATTAAAAAAACATAAAAGTTTTTAAAAGTGACTTTTAAAAACTTTTATGTTTTTTTAATGATATTAAAATCGCTGTAGATACGCTTAGATGTGCGTTTGTCTCTTTGCATGCCTCATTTTTGGTGAAATACTGCAATTGAGGATTAGATTGCTCGGCTTGTCTGGAGAGGAGGCCGGCTGCGAAGATACCTGCTGCTGACCTCATTAAGCCATATTGCAGACCCTGTAGTTAAGGTCTGTGATAATCTGGTAAGCGTATTACCTTTATGGTGTTTTCGGTGGTGGACACAAGTGAATTCGCGCTGAAGTGTACTATTTAAATCCTGAGCGATGGCCGTATCTGTCTATAATTGTCATTGCTTCCCTTAAAGAGGAGAAAGAATCTTCTAAATATAAAATGATAACATCCGCGTATAGGCCGATGATATCTAAGTGTGGACAAAAATGGAGATAGCAGGCATCCCTGGCTATGAAAAACATGGCCATTAATTCCTATCCTATCCTAGCTTGAGGTGCGTTATACAGTGTCTTAACCCAATTATTACATTTTGGTCCAAAACCGAAATGTTCCATACGGACAAAAAGAAATTCCCATTCTATGGAATCAAAGGCTTTCATAGTGTCTAAAGACACCAGAGCTCTGACTCCTGTTGTATTATGACCAATTTGAGAGTAAACAAGAGTGCGTCTTATATTAATGGATGTACTTTTACCTAGCATAAAGCCTTTCTGATCTGGATGTATGATGTCTAATGTGTTCTTATGGAGTCTATTAGTGAGGTGTTTGGCAAAAATCTTAAAATCTGCATTGAGCAGGGAAATGGGCCTATAGGACCCACAACATAGGGAATCTTTACCTGGTTTCAATAAAACAATGATGGTTGCCTCATTCCAAGTACTGGGGATTTGTGATTCTGAGTTTATGTTTAGAAAGCATTTGAGTAATTCTGGAGCTACCTGATCCTTATATCGTTTAAAAAAGTCTGCTGGGATCCTGTCAGGGCCTGGGGGTTTATTTGCCTGTAGGGAGGAAAACCAGTGGTTTGCAAAAATATTTGGCCCCCTTGAAGTTTTCCACATTTTGTCATATTACTGCCACAAACATGAATCAATTTTATTGGAATTCCACATGAAAGACCAATACATAGTGGTGTACATGTGAGAAGTGGAACGAAAATCATACATGATTCCAAACATTTAAAAAAAAAAAAAAATAACTGCAAAGTGGGGTGTGCGTAATTATTCAGCCCCCTGAGACAATACTTTGTAGAACCAACTTTTTGCTGCAATTACAGCTGCCAGTCTTTTAGGGAATGTCTCTACCAGCTTTGCACATCTAGAGACTAAAATCCTTGCCCATTCTTCTTTGCAAAACAGCTCCAGCTCAGTCAGATTAGATGGACAGTGTTTGTGAACAGCAGTTTTCAGATCTTGCCACAGATTCTCAATTGGATTTAGATCTGGACTTTGACTGGGCCATTCTAACACATGGATATGTTTTGTTTTAAACCATTCCATTGTTTCCCTGGCTTTATGTTTAGGGTCGTTGTCCTGCTGGAAGGTGAACCTCCGCCCCAGTCCCAAGTCTTTTGCAGACTCCAAGAAGTTTTCTTCCAAGATTGCCCTGTATTTGGCTTCATCCATCTTCCCATCAACTCTGACCAGCTTCCCTGTCCCTGTTGAAGAGAAGCACCCCCAGAGCATGATGCTGCCACCACCATATTTGACAGTGGGGAGTGTGTGTTCAGAGGGATGTGCAGTGTTAGTTTTCCGCCGCACATAGCTTTTTGCATTTTGGCCAAAAAGCTCCATTTTGATCTCATCTGACCAGAGCACCTTCTTCCACATGTTTGCTGTGTCCCCCACATGGCTTGTGGCAAACTGAAAACGGGACTTCTTATGCTTTTCTGTTAACAATGGCTTTCTTCTTACCACTCTTCCATAAAGGCCAACTTTGTACAGTGCACGACTAATAGTTGTCCTATGGACAGATTACCCCACCTGAGCTGTAGATCTCTGCAGCTCGTTTCTGATCGGCCTTGTCTTGGTAGGTTTACAGTTGTGCCATACTCTTTCCATTTCTGAATGATCGCTTGAACAGTGCTCTGTGGGATGCTCAAGGCTTTGGACAGGGGCGTAGCAATCAGTATAGCAACTATAGAGGTTGCTATTGGGCCCGCGGCAGCCCTACGTCACAGAGGGCCTGTAGCTCAGTCATAGGACTTTTTTTTTTAATTATTGTAATACCGGCCCGCTCCCCCCCCCGAATAATTATAAAAGAGCGGGCCCCCCAGCCACCCCCCTCATCTTGTAAAGTGACTGGTGTGAGGAGTGGGACTACTTCCAGCCAGTGCGCATTGATACAACCTGGCGGCCGGTCCGGCAATTACTCTATAGTTCCGGGCTTCCGGCCAGCCAGGGAGGAAGGAGAAGGAGGGAGCGGACCGCGGACTGGCTGCCTTTGGAGCCGGAGCGGAGGAGCATGCCCTGGAGCCGGAGGCCTACCTGGATTGGACCCGCCACCGTGCATCACCCAAGGAGTAGCGACCTGCACCCGACCCGTCACCCGACCCCACGCCAGGCAAGCTGCAGGATTGTGTGTAAGTATGTATGTATTTACCTGGTGCTGGCTGCTGTGGATGGAGGTGCGAGGGGGACGGGGGAGATGGGGGCCGGGGGGAGAGAGAGAGTTGCTGACATACCAACCACCACCCTATAAAGCGGACTGGCTGCGTCTGGAGCCGGAGCGGAGGAGCATGCCCTGGAGCCGGAAGCCTACCTGGATTGGACCCGCCACCGTGCATCACCCGAGGAGGAGCGACCCGCACCCGACCCGTCACCCGACCCCACGCCAGGCAAGCTGCAGGATTGTGTGTAAGTATGTATGTATTTACCTGATGCTGGCTGCTGTGGACGGAGGTGCGAGGGGGCCGGGGGGGATGGGGGCCGGGGGGGGGGGGGGCTAACCTATATGCTGGGGAGGCAGTGGCACCACCACCACCATATGGCAGGCTAAGGGGGCAGTGGCACTATCATATGGCTAACCTATATGCTGGGGAGGAGGGCAGTGGCACCCATATCTGGCTAACCTTTATGCTAGGGGGGGGGCAATGGCATCCATGTCTGGCTAGCCTATATGCTGGGGGGACAGTGGCACCCATGTCTGGCTAACCTATATGCTGGGGGGGGGCAGTGGCACCCATGTCTGGATAACCTATATGCTGGGGGAGGCAGTGGCACCCATGTCTGACAAACCTATATGCTGGGGGGGGGGGGGCAGTGGCACCCATGTCTGGCTAACCTATATGCTGGGGTGGCAGTGGCACCCATGTCTGGCTAACCTTTATGCTCGGGGGGGGGGGGGGCATTGGCACCCATGTTTGGCTAACCTATATGCTGGGGGGGGGCAGTGGCACCCAAGTCTGGCTAACCTGTATGCTGGGGGGGGGCAATGGCACCCATGTCTGGCTAACCTGTATGCTGTGAGGCAGTGGCACCCATGTCTGGCTAACGTATATGCTGGGGGGTCAGTGGCACCCATGTCTGGCTAACCTATATGCTGGGGAGGCAGTGGCACCCATGTCTGACAAACCTATATGCTGGGGGGGCAATGGCACCCATGTCTGGCTAAACTATATGCTGGGGGGGGCAGTGGCACCCATTTCTAATGCTGCCCACGTTGTGATTATTTTCTGGTGAAATGCTGCCCACTGTATGATTATTTTCCGGTGAAATGATGCACACATTGCGATTATTTTCTGCTGAAATGATGCCCACATTGTGATTATTTTCTGGTGAAATGATGCCCACTGTAAGATTATTTTCTGGTGAAATGATGCCCACATTGCGATTATTTTCTGGTTAAATGATGCCCACACTGATTATTTTCTGGTGAAATGCTGCCCACTTTACGATTAATTTCTAGTGAAATGCTGCCCACTTTACGATTAATTTGCTGCATACATTGCGATTATTTGATGGTGAAACATTGCTGCATTACAATTATTTTATGTTGAAACATTGCTGCATTACGATTATTTTATGGTGAAACGCTGTCCCATTACAATTATTTTATAGTGAAACACTGCCCCATTACGATTATTTGGCACCTATGTGGGGGGCCCATCAAAATTTTCGCAAGGGGGCCCAGTGATTTCTAGTTACCTGACTACTACCTAAACTGGGGACACCAATAGACCTGGCTACTTATACTGTACTTAGAGGGGTGTGGGAATGTTGGGGTGGAGGGTCCTGGAGGAATGTTTGGGTGGGAGGTCCGTGGGGTTGGAAGGTCATGGAGGGGGGGGGGGGGCATAACATTTTTTTGCTATGGGGCCCAGTCATTTCTAGCTATGCCCCTGGCTTTGGAAATCTTTTTTGTAGCCTAAGCCTGAATTACATTTCTCAATAACTTTATCCCTGTCCTGTCTGGTGTGTTCTTTGGATCTTATGGTGTTGTTGCTCCCAATAATCTCTTAGACAACCGCTGAGGCCATCACAGAACAGCTGAATTTGTACTGACATTAGATGACACACAGGTTCACTCTATTTAGTCATTAGCACTTATCAGGCAATGTCTATGGGCAACTGACTGCACTCAGACCAAAGGGGGCTGAATAATTACACACACCCCACTTTGCAGTTATTTAAAACAAATGTTTGGAATCATGTATGATTTTCGTTCCACTTCTCACGTGTACACCACTTTGTGTTTGTCTTTCACGTGGAATTCCAATAAAATTGATTCATGTTTCATGCACTCACTGAGACATGGCTCACCCCCTCTGACTCTGCCGCAGAGGCTGCCCTCTCCTACGGGGGGCTTCACCTCAGTCACACTCCCAGACCAGTCAACAGGCCAGGGGGAGGGGTGGATCTGCTCCTCTCCCCATCCTGCACATTCTGTGTCCTCACTCCACCTTCCTCCCTACAATTCACATTATTTGAGGCCCACACTATCCGCCTCTACAATCCCCTCCCAACCATTGTTGCAGTCTTATACCGCCCTCCGGGCTCCACACGACTATTTCTCGACAACTTTGCCTCCTGGCTCCCACACATCCTCTCCTCTGACCTCCCCACCATCATCCTCGGGGATTTCAATATTCCCATCAATTAACCCAAGAACTCTGTTGTGACCCAGCTACTCACCATAGCCAACTCACATGGCCTAGTACAACACACCAACGCCCCACTCACACTGCACGTCACACTCTCGACCTTATATTCACTAAATCCACCACCATTGCAGACCTCGACATCGCACCATTTCCACCCTCAGACCATTACCTTCTCACCTTCAACCTCCTCACGGAAGGCACCTCCAAACTACCCGCCCACCCACCTAGTCGATGGCAGCGAGACCTACGCAAGCTCAACCTTGGCGTCCTTGCTGACTCCCTCCATGGCCTCTCCTCCACTCTCCCCACCCTAAGCTCTCCTAATCTTGCTGCAGCTCAGTATCACCAAACTCTCTCATCAGCCCTAGGGAAAGCTGCTCCACCAATATTCCGCCGCAACCGACCCCCTAACCCCCGGCCCTGGTGCACTACCCATACTCGCAACCTCCAGAGGGAAACACGTGCCACTGAACGAAAATGGAGGAAAACTCGACTAAACCAGGATTTCTTAGAGTACAAGACTAACCTGCTGCAGTTCCACACTGCCCTTGCTCATGCGAAGCAGGAATACTTTACCAAGCTCATCGGAGTACAAGCTTCCGATCCCCGGCATCTTTTTGGCACCTTCAACTCCCTGCTTAAACCCACCTTCTGTTTCCTCCCTCTCTGCCACATATTTAGCCACCCACTTCACCAACAAAATAGTCTCCATCCATCAGAAAATATCCAATCTTCAATCTTCACCTCCCACCCGCTCACAACCTACTCCTCCTCCACCTTATCCTCCCCTCACCTCCTTCACTCCTACTATCACTGAGGAAGTCAACCACCTACTGCAGACTTCCCATATCACTACCTCCCCCCTTGACCCTATCCCTTCTGATCTACTTCAGCCTCACTTCACGGATCTGGCCCCAGTCCTCACTACGCTGTTTAACCTCTCCCTATCCACAGGCACCTTCCCCTCAGACTTTAAGCAGGCCACAGTACTGCCCCTGCTCAAGAAACCCTCCCTCGACCCCTCGCTACCCTCCAACTACCACCCGATCTCCCCCCTCCCCTTCGCCTCAAAACTCCTTGAGCGTCTGGTTCACAAACGCCTGACCCAGTACCTCAATGCCAACTCACTACTAGACCCACTGCAATCTGGATTTCGGCCTGCCCACTCAACTGAAACAGCTCTCAACAAAGTGGTCAATGACCTTGCCTTAGCTAAAGCTGAAGGTAAATACTCCATTCTCCTCCTCCTTGACCTTTCAGCAGCTTTTGATACAGTAGATCATCCCCTACTCCTCCAGTCCCTCCAATCCATGGGCATTCACGATCTCGCCCTGACCTGGCTTTCATCCTACCTCTCCAACCACTCCTTCACGACCTCCTTCAATGAGTCCTCGTCCACCCCCAACCACCTCTCAGTGGGAGTCCCCCAAGGCTCGGTCCTTGGCCCCCTACTGTTCTCCCTATACACATCCTCCTTTGGCAAGGTCATCTCCTCCATGGGTTTTAACTATCATCTCTATGCAGATGACACCCAAATCTACCTCCACACCCCTGACATATCCACCACTACCATGGACAAGGTCTCCTCCTGCCTATCTGCCATCTCCTCCTGGATGTCCGCTAGGTTCCTGATTCTAAATCTAGACAAAACGGAATTTATGATCTTCCCAACCCGGTCATCCCTGGACCTCCCACATGTGCAGGTCACTGTTAACCACACTACCATTCGCCCTACCTCTCAAGCCCGCTGCCTGGGTGTCACCCTGGACTCCACACTCTCCTTTACTCCCCACATCCAAAACCTCACAAAGTCCTGCAACTTCCACCTTCGTAACATCTGTAAGATTCGCCCTTTCCTGACCTCTGCCACCACCAAACTCCTCATCCATGCCCTCATAATTTCCCGCCTCGACTACTGCAATGCCCTTCTGTCTGGTCTCCCTATGACCCGAATAGCCCCACTACAGTCCATCATGAATGCGGCAGCCAGAATTATCTACTCCTCCCATCGCTCCACCAGGGCGGCTCCCCTCCGTGAATCCCTCCACTGGCTTCCTATCCAATCCAGAATCAGATTCAAGATGTTGTGTCTGACCTACAAATCCATCCACAAAACCTGTCCAACCTACATTTCTGATCTTACTCAGAAATACACACCAAGCCGCTCACTCCGCTCCTCCAATGAACTTCGCCTGACCGTCCCCCGCATCACCCAGTCCCATGCACGCCTCTGACTTCTCAAGAGCCGCTCCAACACTATGGAACTCCCTACCTCCACCCATTAGGGCAGCCCTCTCCTTCAACACCTTCAAGAAGGCCCTCAAAACTCACCTTTTCACTCTGGCCTACCACCCCTCACATTTGCTCTAAACCCACAGCTGAACTCTGGTCCCCTACCTTTCATGTCCCTACCTCTCCCTCTAGATTGTAAGCCTTTGGGCAGGGTCCTCCTCCTTTTGTGTCCTACCTGATCATTCACCTCAATTACTGTGCACCCATGCTATACATTTGAGTGAACCTAACTTGCCTAATCTTCATGCTCCCCTCCAGTGACTGACTAAGCATTACCTTGTACTCATACTGTGCTGCGTGATCTGGTTTTTCTTGTATTTGTGTATTGTCATATTGCTGTTTGTCACCCCTAAATATTGTCTGTAACCTAAATTAATGTCCAGTGCTGCATAATATGTTGGCGCTTTATAAATACAATAAATAATAATAATAATAATAATAATAATAATAATGTTTGTGGCAGTAATATAGTCAAAAATAAGAAAAAGAGCTTCCCATTATATATGATAAAATAGATCGTAATCTACGAAGAAGGTGGCAGTAATATGGCAAAATGTGGAAAACTTCAAGGGGGCCGAATACTTTTGCAAACCACTGTAGCTATTTCAACTTCTGGCTAAAGGGGGATTCTAGACTATTCACCTGTTCCTCAGTCAGAAGTGGGAATTGACAATCTGCAAGATATTCCCTAATGCAATCTGATGAATTATTTGTTTTGGAAATGTAAAGACCTTGATAGAAATCAACAAAGGACTGTAGAACGTCTGGTGTAAAACAGATCACTGTCCCCTGTTGATTTGTTATGCATGTGATTACTGAAGAACCCCTGTGACCATGTGCCATTTGTGCTAGTAAGCGGCCAGTAAAGTTACCATTTTCAAAGAAGGACTGTCTAGAAAATAAAGTTTTTGCTTGGATTTGTGATTAAGAAAAATATTTAGCTCTCTCTGAGCCAATAATCAAGTCCTCCTGGAGTCGTCAGATGGCCAGCAAATGTACTCCTATTCCAGATCTGAGCAAGTATGTATTTTCATTCTCCTGTCTCTGACGTTTAATAAATGAAACTGTGGAGTGAAGTGCACCTCGCATATAGCATTTAAAGGCGTCCCATACAGTTTGTATAGATGCAGATTCTACATTATTGGTAAAAAACCAAGAGTGATCGGTTCAATCGTGTGATCAGGGAGTGGAAATTGAGAGAACCAAAATGGATTGAATCTCCAGATTTGTCTAATGGTCTCTTCACAAATCCTCAATGATACCAGTAATGGGGAGTGGTCTGAGATACCCCATATTAAATATTCAGCTGATTCAATACGTTGTATAGCTAAAGTGTTTCCCAATATGTGATCAATTCTGGATAGGGTTTTTTGGGCTGGGGTGTAACAGGAATACTCATAGCGATCTGGGTGTAGTACTCGCCAGCCATCTAACCGGCCCAGTGATGAAACCCATTCAGCCAATATTGATCCTTTCCCACTCCGTTTGCTGTCAGAATATGGGAATCTATCAGTATTGTCATTCATTGTCAGATTTAGATCACCAACACAAAGCACAGATGTATTACCATCATTAAAGCGGAACTGTAGAGTGAAAATAAACACATTGTTTCACTTACCTGGGGCTACCCCAAGCCCCCAGCAGCCGTCCTGTCCTGTCGACGAGCCTCCGTTCTCCCGCCGCCAGCTACTTTCGGTTTCGCCACCGGGCCGCTGCGCCTGCGCGGCTCTGGCCACGCGTATCCTTTCTTTGCGTTCCCCGCTATTGCAGAGGGGAACGCGAAGAAAGGATACGCTTGGCAGGGCTGCGCTGGCATCGACTTACAAGTCGAGGTACGGGACGGAGCGGCGGCGGGAGAACGGAGGCTCGGGCAGGACCGGCGCGGGACAGGACGGCTGCTGGAGGCTTGGGGAAGCCCCAGGTAAGTGAAACAATGTGTTTATTTTCACTCTACATTTCCGCTTTAAGCAGCAGAGGAATAATGGGGCGGAGTGCATCCAATAAAGCGGGTGTAGGTAAATACACAGCCAAAAGCTTAACCTCCCTGGCGTTCAATTTCACCAGGATTTCTGTGCAAAAAGTGATCAAATTAATTTTCATAACCTTTTTTTTCCTGTACCTTGCCAAAATGTGTCAAGTAAGGGTCTAGTATAAAGTGCAAGAGAGTATTCACGCTTTTGTAAGGCCAGGGAGAAGTCAGGAAAGAGCTGTATTTTCATAAATCAAGTCACCTTTTTCTCTGGCGAGGCGTAGTACTACATCCCTGTCCTTAAAATTGAGAAATCGTGCAATGAAGGGTCCCGGTGCGGCTCGCAGAGCTGGAGCACAGCCCGGTATTCTATGAGCACTCTCGACAGCAAAGAGAGCAGAAAGTCCCTCTGAAGCGGTCCGAGAGTATCCCTCACCCATCTCTCCAGGAAGCCTTCGGGATCGGAGCCTTCAGCGTATTCAGGTAGGCGTATCAAGCATAGAGATGGCTCGAACCTGCCTTCCAAAAAAGTTCGCGTTCGCGCAAACTTTGCGAACCACAGTAGACTTCAATGGGCAGGCAAACGTTCAAAACTTCAAACATTAATTCTGACCAGAAAAGTGATGGAAAAGATGTTTCAAGGGGTCTAACACTTGGAGGGGGGCATGGCGGAGTGGGATACACACCAAAAATCTCGGGGGAAAAAATCAGGATTTGATACACAGCAGTGTTTTAAGGGCAGAAATCACATTGCATGCTAAATTGGAGGCATAAAGTGCTTTAACTATTTCAGCCCACGGGTATTTTTCATCTTATGGACGAGAGGAATTTTCCCCTTTCAGCGCTCCTCCCTTTCATTCCCCAATAACTTTATCACTACTTATCACAAATACATATTATATACCTTGTTTTTTCCGCCACCAATTAGGCTTTCTTTGGGTGGTACATTATGTTAAAATTTATTTTATTCTAAATGCATTTTGACAGGAATAATACAAAAAAATGGAAAAAAAAATCATTATTTCTCAGTTTTCGGCCATGCTGGACTGGTACAGTTTGGGTATCGCCTTTTTTGAGAAATAATTGCGGCCTGGTATCTCCCACTGCAGTGTCCCAATCACCACAAATTTTCGGAAGGCCTCAGAGTCCACCAGCTGGTATGGTAACAGCTGGCGAGCTAACAGTTCCGCCAAGCCAGCTGTCAGACACCGTCATGTGCCTTCGTAAGGCAGTTGTCCCTACGTGGGTCTTGGCCTTTCTACGGCTCAATTTTTGGAGGCAGAGAGAACAGATGGCATTGCTCTCATCTGAAGCAGACACACAAAAACATTTCCACACTGCTGAGCCCTGGGGTGATGGCACTATGGTGGCGTCAGCAGCTGATGTTGAAGGGCATGTTGACTGGCTGTCCATAGGTGGCGATACATGCCGCCAGACACTGCCACAAGCTGTTTCTGATGACGAGCTCCCCCTGCTTCTTTCAGCAACTCGTCTCCTACTACTCTTCTCTGACTCCCCCTCTGAACTGTCCCCCTGGTCATCATGTCTATTAGGATCCCACGTGACATCCATGTTAGTATCATTATTATTATTATTTAGTATTTATTATTAAGTATTTATATAGTGCCGACATCTTATGCAGCACTGTACAGAGAATATAGACTTGTCACTAACTGTCCCTCAGAGGAGCTCACAATCTAATCCCTACCATAGTCGTATGTATTGTGTAGTGTAGGGCCAATTTAGGGGAAAGCCAATTAACTTATCTGTATGTTTTTGGGGTGTGGGAGAAAACCGGAGTGCCCGGAGGAAACCCACGCAGATACGGGGAGAACATACAAACTCCTTGCAGATGTTGACCTGGCTGGGATTCGAACCAGGGACCCAGCGCTGCAAGGCGAGAGCGCTAACCACTACTCCACCGTGCTGCACCCTATCATCATCATCATCATCATCATCATAATCATCCTCCACAGCTTCGCTTGTATCAGACACCTCATAAACTGCAGCAACAGCAGGTACTTCATCATCCTCCTCACACCTTACGTCTATAATGACACCTAACTCAGACATATGAGGTGGTGTAACTTGCTTAGCGCCTTTATCTTGTTGTAACAATAATGGCTGTGAATCAGTTAATTCCCCACCAAATAACTCCTGCGAAGTGTCAAATGTAGCAGATGTGGTGCTTGTAGTAGCTCTGGTGGCTGCGGAAGATGAGGTGTTCTGTGTTAAATAGTCAACTACGTCTTGGGACGTTGATGGCACATGCCTTCTTCTAAGCACTCTACTTTGGTCCAGGGCCACATGAAATCACGTCAGCATGACCTCGAACAGACCTGCTGGGTGGCCTGCCTCTGGCTCTGCCTCTGCCTGTTTTGTCCATATTGGGGGGATGAAGTGAAAGGTATGCACTGACTTGACTAATTCAATGTGCAGTCACACAGGTGCAGTGAAAGGTATTCAGTGACTGGTATTACAGTACAATGTGCAGCTGTCACACAGGTCCAGTGAACAGGTATGCACAGACTGGTATATAAAACAAATAACAGGTGCAAAAAAAAATCGTCCGAGGCCAGCTTCTGATAGGGGGCGATTTCAACGCCTGCCCCTCGATATTAGACTCCTTCTCTAAATCTACACAAAGAACCATTCTAATCGATAAGCAAATGTCTTGGTTTAAATTATATGACCCGTGGAGGATACATCATACTTCAGAACGGGACTACACGTTCTTTTCTGGTGTGCATAAAACTTATTCCAGAGTAGATTTTTTTTTAACGGATAAATCTCTCTTGCAGAAAGTATTGGATACCTCTATTGGCTCCAAACTATGGTCAGATCATGCCCCCGTTCATTTAGTACTGGAAGACAAATTCTCATCATCTAAGCCTCCCCTATGGAGACTGAATGGGTCTTTGCTATCCTATGCCCCCTTCAAGGCAAGACTTTCCAATGAAATCAAAGAATTCATTCAATTAAACTATTCCTCTGTAGTTGGCGTTGAAACTGTATGGTCAGCTCTGAAAGCATTTACTAGAGGTGTACTAATTCGCCAAGGTTCTTTTATCAAGAAAGAAAGACAAAAACAATACTCCCTGCTTCTAGCTCAGCTTCAAGCCAAGGAGAAATTACACAAACAATCGCCTACTACAACTTTAGAGAGAGAACTCTTTATCATCAGACAAGATCTCGCTACTCATTTACAAGCCCAATATGATTTTATACTTCAGAAATCTAAACTAAACTTTTATTCTCAATCTAACAAAGCCGGTAAATACTTGGCTAACCTATTAAAACATAAGCAAAGTAAATCAAAAATACACTTTCTAACCCATCCCTTGACAAAAGAAAAGATTTCCAACCCCAAAGATATAGCAGATTTATTCTGCGACTACTATGCTGGTCTATATAACTTAAAAAATGATACCCACACTCCCCAACCCAACGCAGAGAAAATTGATGCTTTCTTAAGCTCTATCTCTCTTCCAAAAGTCTCTACGTCCCAATTAGATATGCTTAATTCCCCCTTTACAACAACAGAGCTTATAACTACTATTAAAACACTCAAAAGGAATAAAGCCCCTGGCCCAGACGGGTTCAGTAACGAATTTTTATTATCTTTCCCGGATATACTTTCCCCACTACTATCAGAGGTTTTTTAATAAATTCGCGAACACAGGTAATATTCCACATGAATATCTAGAAGCTTTAATTACAGTACTCCCCAAACCAGGCAAAGACCACGATTCCACCGCCAATTACAGACCAATATCTTTGTTAAATTCGGATACTAAGTTTTATGCTAAACTAATGGCCAATAGGATGATGCTTGTAACTCCCTATTTACTATCCTTAGACCAAGTAGGCTTCACTAAGAACAGGCAGGCATCGGATGCCACAAGACGCATGATCAATGTGCTAAGACAGGTGGAGCTCAGTCGGATGCCTTCTCTGCTCCTTACTCTGCATGCGGAGAAGGCATTCGACAGGGTTTATTGGCAATTCCTCAGATCAACTTTACTCAAGTTTGGCTTCATGGGATCAATTATATCGGCCATTATGGCTCTATACACTGCACCCTCCGCCCAGGTCAATGCTGCAGGTTTCATTTCTAAACCATTTACCATAACAAATGGAACCAGGCAGGGATGCCCCCTGTCCCCCATCAGCTTTGTTCTAATTATGGAGACTATCGCTCAAAAAATCTGCTCGAACAACTTAATCTCGGGAATAACTGTTAATAATACATCTCATATTATCAGCCTATTTGCTGATGATGTAGCTCTAATGATCTCTAACCCTCTAGTTTCCCTTCCTCAAGTCATGAATGAACTGCAAAAATTTTCTGAAGCTTCCTTATATAAATTAAATCAGAACAAATCTCAGGTCCTGGAACTAAATCTGCCTCTAAAGACCAGCACATCTTTAAAATCTGCATATAATTTTTCCTGGGCATAGGGTGCAGTACCCTATTTAGGTGTAAAAATCACTAAATATTACTCAGACTTATTCAGATACAATTATGTCCCTCTTCTCACAGACCTGAAGAAGGAATGCCTGAGCATGTCTAAGTTTTGGATCTCTTGGTCTGGCCGTATAGCGGCCTTAAAAATGTTCCTCCTCCCCAAAATATTATACTTATTTCGCACCATACACATCCCTATTAGCAGATCATGGTTCAAGGACATCAGGAAATGTATAAATCACTATGTATGGAACGGAAAGAAAATCCGCACCCCATATCATGTAATGACCCTACATAGATCTCATGGAGGTATGGGTCTCCCCAATTGTGAAATGTACTATAGAGCCTCAAACTTAGACATGATCAAGCATTGGTGGGACTCAAATTCTCCCAAACCATGGGTTAAAATGGAACATAATATACTGGGCTGTAACCTCAAAACACTATTAATTAGCATAATCATGGGCGCTAAGACCCCCTCCTCCTCCTTCCCCACCATAAACTCTGCTTTAAAAGCATGGGAAGACTTTATTAAACACCCTCCCCTCACAGAGATAAAAAAGAAAAATATCTCATTTCCAGCTAGCCTATCAACACTTAAGCACTTCATACCTGATTTAAATCTTCTTCCTTGGACCAGGGCAGGTATAAACCATATCTCAGATATTTTTACAGATCAGAACATTAAAACTTTCCAAACCCTATCTCAGCAATTTAAATTACCTCCGACACAGCTGTTCACATATCACAGGATTTTCCATCTGATATCTTCTAAAAAATTATTACCGCCTACTATCCAATCAGATATACTAACGATGCTAAATTTCAAGGGTCAATACAAAAGAGGTATTTCTGTATGGTATGAGGCGCTCCAACAACAGACAAGCTTCCCACTCCTTCGATATGCAAATATATGGGCAAATGATTTACAGTGTGACATTATCCCAAGTCAACTAACCTTAGCTAGCAAAATAATTACCAAACTCTCCAAATGTAATACCCATTGGGAAACATCGCGTAAAATTCTTTTTAGGTGGTACTTTACCCCTAGACGTATTGCATTTTTCTCTCCAGAAGGGTCCCCTATTTGCTGGAAATGTGGCAAAGATATAGGCACCTTTGTCCACATGGTCTGGAGTTGCCCTATAGTTTTTCACCTATGGGAAAGCATAGAATCCTGGATAAAAGGAACCATGATCAATAATTTCATTATTTCTCCTCAACTTGCCATACTTCTCATTGGGGCAGAATCGTTACCTCCTAAATTTAAACCGGCAATATGTCATACTTTTCTTGCTGCACACCATTTAATATTCTCTAATTGGAAATCTCAAGATAAAAATCACATTTCTCAAGTCATATCGATGGTTAATAGTAATATCTCTATGGAAAACAGAATTAGAGCTAGGCTGGGCCCAAAACAGAGTCGTTTTTTCTTCCCTAACCCACAGGTTCTTGCCTAAAAAGATTACCTATCAACACTAGGTAACGGATCTACCAAGATAGTAGTTTACAATATTCTAGGGAGCACTTCAGCATGTTGTAGTATAGTCATGTTTGTATGTTAGGTTCTCCTAGGATGTTACCCTAGAAACAAGACTGAATCATACTGAGCAATTGTTTGTAACATATGCAGTTAGGTACTAATATCTATATAAAGGTACAATACAGTGACCAGAATTCACATGTCACCAGAATTATATACCCAGCCCTCGATCTGGCAGGGGTGCACCCTAGTTCACTACACCCTCCAGGCTCTTAGCATATCAATAGCTCTATCTGACAACCCGACGGGTCATAATAATGCCAGAGAGTTCTCTATATTGTAAATAACCAGATAGACTAGTTTGTAGTCTTTACTAGAAGATAGATATCGCTGTATTTTGTATACTCAACAGGATCTTTGTACCGTATGTTTACATGCTATGTTATGTTATGTATGTTATGCAAATTATGTATATCAATATACCTTCAATAAAAAGTTTTATAATGAAAAAAAAAGAATTCAATGTGCAGCTGTCACACAGGTGCAGTAAACAGGTATGCACAGACTGGTGTATAAAACAGCGTGCCGTCACATAGGTGTAATGAGCAGGTATGCATGTAGTGGTATTACAAATGGGCAGCTGTCACACACACAGGTGCAGTGAGCAGGTATGCAGTGACTGGTATATAAAACTGTGTGCTGTCACACAGGTGCAGTGAAAGGTATGCAGTGACTGGTATCAATACAATGTGCAGCTGTCACACACGCAGGTACAGTGAACAGTTATGCAGTGACTGGTATATAAAACTGCATGCTGTCATGAAGGTGCAGTGACTGGTATCAATACAATGTGCAGCTGTCACACACACAGGCGCAGTGAACAGGTATGCAGTGACTGGTATATAAAACTGCATGCTGTCACACAGGTGCAGCGAAAAGTATGCAGTGACTGGTATCAATACAATGTGCAGCTGTCACACACACAGGTACAGTGAACAGTTATTCAGTGACTGGTATATAAAACTACGTGCTGTCACGCAGGTGCAGTGAACAGGTATGTAGTGACTGGTATTAATACAATGTGCAGCTGTCACACACACAGGTGCAGTGAACAGTTATGCAGTGACTGGTATATAAAACTGTGTGCTGTCACGCAGGTGCAGTGAACAGGTAGGCAGTGACTGGTATCAATACAATATGCAGCTGTCACACACACAGGTGCAGTGAACAGTTATGCAGTGACCGGTATATAAAACTGCGTACTGTCACGCAGGTGCAGTGAACAGGTAGGCAGTGACTGGTATCAATACAATATGCAGCTGTCACACACACAGGTGCAGTGAACAGTTATGCAGTGACCGGTATATAAAACGGCATGCTGTCACGCAGATGCAGTGAACAGGTATGCAGTGACTGGTATCAATACAATGTGCAGCTGTCACACTCACAGGTGCAGTGGACAGTTATGCAGTGACTAGTATATAAAACTGTTTGCTGTCACGCAGATGCAGTGAACATGAACAGGTATGCACGGACTGGTATTACAAATGTGCAGCTGTCTCACACACAGGTACACTGAACAGGTATGCAGTGACTGGTATCAATAGAATGTGCAGCTTTCACACACACAGGTGCAGTGAACAGGTATGCACGGATTGGTATTACAAATGTGCAGCTGTCACACACACAGGTACACTGAACAGGTATGCAGTGACTGGTATATAACACTGTGTGCTGTCACGCAGGTGCAGTGAACATGAACAGGTATGCACGGACTGGTATTACAAATGTGCAGCTGTCTCACACACAGGTACACTGAACAGGTATGCAGTGACTGGTATATAACACTGTGTGCTGTCACGCATGTGCAGTGAACATGAACAGGTATGCACGGACTGGTATTACAAATGTGCAGCTGTCACACACAGGTGCAGTGAAATGGTAGGCACTGAATGTGCAGGGCCTGGCACAGTATAGCAATTAGCAAGGGCCAGCTGTCACTGACAGGGCTGTATATGCACGTGTCAGTGGGCCACACACACACACACACACAAACAGATCACAAGATCATTAGCTTTCAAAAGAGCTGTTTTGGAGTGCTTTTTAGCAATATGTATCAGCAAGGAGCAAGCTAACAAGCCTAACAACAGCCTACCTAAGCTTTCCCTAATCTCTGCAGCAACTCTCTCCCTTCCCTCACTAACTACGCAGCATAGAGTGAGAGAACATGGCTGATGTAGCTGCCTTTTATAAAGGAGGGGGGCTCCAGGAGGGGAGTGTAGCCTGATTGGCTACCATGTGTCTGCTGACTGTGATGTGGAAGGTCAAAGTTTAGCACAACGATGTACTATAGGGGGCGGCTCGAACTCGCATAAAGTTTACGTTCGATCGCGAATGCGAACCACTGATGTTCGCATGAATACATTCGCATGTGAACCGTTCGGGCCATCGCTACTCATGGATTCCTCTAGAAGCGCACGTTGTTTCGTCGAAGGCGATTCTCCATGCCGTCAATTTTCTCCCAGGTCGCAGTACCAGAGGCCAGTAAATCTTGTATCAGGCGAGGCATATGGTGAGTGCGATCTTTTAGCTTGGATATCCTATTTTCAGCTTTTGCTGTTCGCTGACATAAGATCCTGGCGCAGCAGGCCTACTTTCACGTTCATCTCCTCCATCTTGTTTGTGAGGAAAGTTTTGGATTCGGATATTGCCGATAGTAGATTTGTAGAGATGGTAGACAGAATCAGTTCATTTCGGCAGCAATGCTATGATGCGCGCCCCACGTAGCGGTAATTCGGTGCTTTGGTGGCTGCCAGAACCCGAATTACATCTCCCACCAAGTTGCGACAACTCGGAGGGGGAATAGTATTTAACCTTTGAGTTTACCAACAGTGGGGAAAGCCGTAATTCGGCTCTCCCTGTGCTGAACTGAGCGGAACCGTCATAATATGTACCCATGGTAGACTAAGTAAGTTCCTCAGTGTTTTCAGAATCTGGTGCTGCTATTGGGATTAGTGTTAAAGGCTCTATGTAACTGCTGGAGCTCTCTTAATGTTAAATAGTTTTTGGTTGAAAAAAGACGTACGTCCATCGAGTTCAACCAGTACAAAGTACACCAGCCTGCTCTCTCACATATCCCTGTTGATCCAGAGGAAGGCGAAAAAACCCTTACAAGGCATGGTCCAATTAGTCCCAAAAGGGAAAAAATCCTTCCCGACTCCAGATAGCAATCAGATAAAATCCCTGGATCAACATCATTAGGCATTACCTAGTAATTGTAGCCATGGATGTCTTTCAACGCAAGGAAAGCATCTAAGCCCCCTTTAAATGCAGGTATGGAGTTTGCCATAACGACTTCCTGTGGCAATGCATTCCACATCTTAATCACTCTTACTGTAAAGAACCCTTTCCTAAATAAATTGCTAAAACGTTTTTCCTCCATGCGCAGATCATGTCCTCTAGTCCTTTGAGAAGGCTTAGGGACAAAAAGCTCATCCGCCAAGCTATTATATTGCCTTCTCATGTATTTATACATGTTAATTAGATCCCCTCTAAGGCGTCTTTTCTCTAGACTAAATAAACCCAGTTTATCTAACCTTTCTTGGTAAGTGAGACCCTCCATCCCACGTATCAATTTTGTTGCTCGTCTCTGCACCTGCTCTAAAACTGCAATATCTTTTTTGCAATGTGGTGCCCAGAACTGAATTCCATATTCCAGATCTAATCTTTTGTGACTCTCTTGCAACTGGCAGAGTCCCAGTGGATTGGCGTACAGCCCACGTTTTCCCATTATTTAAGAAGGGCAAAAAATCAGATCCAGGAAATTATAGACCTGTAAGCTTAACATCAGTTGTATGCAAACTATTTGAGGGGTTACTAAGAGATACTATACATGACTTCATAGTAGAAAATAATCTTATTTCTCAGCATCAACATGGGTTTACTAAAGACAGGTCCTGTTTGACTAACATGCTCAGCTTTTATGAGGTAGTGAATGCTAATATGGATATTGGGAATGCTGTAGATGTGATATACTTAGACTTTGCTAAGGCATTCGACACTGTTCCCCACAAAAGTCTGGTGCAAAAGATGAGGATGCAAGGACTGGGGAAGAGTCTGTGTGCTTGGATAGGGAACTGGCTAATGGACAGAAAACAAAGAGTTGTGGTCAATGGATCATACTCAAAATGGGAGACTGTTAGCAGTGGGGTCCCACAGGGGTCTGTACTGGGTCCAGTGCTCTTCAATTTATTTATTAATGACCTAGTGGATACAGTAGTGAGCAATGTTGCTATTTTTGCAGATGATACAAAATTGTGCAGAATCATCAACTCTAAGGAAGATAGTGTTATATTGCAACAGGATCTGGATAGGATGGCTATATGGGCACATACATGGCAGATGAAATTCAATGTTGACAAATGTAAAGTCATGCATTTTGGTCGTACCAATGGTCTAACACCATACAAAATAAATGGGATACAGTTGGGGACATCAAACTTGGAGAAGGACTTAGGAGTACTCATCGACAACAAGTTAAATAATCGTACTCAATGCCAAGCCGCTGCAGCTAAAGCTAACAAAATTTTGGGATGCATTAAAAGGGAAATAAAAACTCGAGATGCTAGCATAATATTGCCCCTGTTTAACTCTCTAGTAAGGCCACATCTGGAATATGGAATTCAGTTCTGGGCACCACATTACAAAAAAGATATTGCAGTTTTAGAGCAGGTGCAGAGACGAGCAACAAAATTGATACGTGGGATGGAAGGTCTCACTTACCAAGAAAGGTTAGATAAACTGGGTTTATTTAGTCTAGAGAAAAGACGCCTTAGAGGAGATCTAATTAACATGTATAAATACATCAGAGGGCAATATAATAGCTTGGCGGATGAGCTTTTTGTCCCTAGGCCTTCTCAAAGGACTAGAGGACATGATCTGCGCATGGAGGAAAAACGTTTTAGCCATTTATTTAGGAAAGGGTTCTTTACAGTAAGAGTGATTAAGATGTGGAATGCATTGCCACAGGAAGTCGTTATGGCAAACTCTATACCTGCATTTAAAGGGGGCTTAGATGCTTTCCTTGCGTTGAATGACATCCATGGCTACAATTACTAGGTAATGCTAATGATGTTAATCCAGGGATTTTATGATCAACAGGGATATGTGAGGGAGCAGGCTGGAGTTGTACTTTGTACTGGTTGAACTCGATGGACGTATGTCTTTTTTCAACCAAAGTAACTATGTAACTATGTAAGATGTGGCCTTACTAGAGAGTTAAACAGGGGCAATATTATGCTAGCATCTCGGGTTTTTATTTCCCTTTTAATGCATCCCAAAATTTTGTTAGCTTTAGCTGCAGCGGCTTGGCATTGAGTACGTTTATTTAACTTGTTGTCGATGAGTACTCCTAAGTCCTTCTCCAAGTTTGAAGTCCCCAACTGTATCCCATTTATTTTGTATGGTGCTAGACCATTGGTACGACCAAAATGCATGACTTTACATTTTTCAACATTGAATTTCATCTGCCATGTATGTGTCCATATAGCCATCCTATCCAGATCCTGTTGCAATATGACACTATCTTCCTGAGAGTTGATGATTCTGCACAATTTTGTATCATCTGCAAAAATAGCAACATTGCTCACTACTGCATCTACTAGGTCACTAGAACACTAGAGATGGTGTTCAATCATCTCTGTGGCATTATTGCAGGCCTCAGTGCCATCTTGGATTTCCACCCGCTGGAATCAGGCTAGTTTTTCCACCGCTAACTGTTGTCCTTTCTTCATCATTTGTTTAGAGAGGGTCACCAGCTTGTTCACTGTGATGATTAGCTGCTTTGGGTGCCGAAAAGGTTTGTGTGTTCACGGATGGAAGCCTCGGATGTAGCAGTAAAGCAGGAGCTCTGCTAGCCGACGTCTTGTTGCATTGAGTGCTGGCTCCGCCCCCCCTTCCCTTACAATTTTTGCTTTCATGTCCCTTGAACATGCTCAGTAGATATTTTTCACTATTTGTATTAAAAAAGTTTGTGCAGCACACAAATAAACTTGAAACTGCAAAATTTCAAAGCAAAAACTGGAATTTGGAATTCCACAAAATACTTGTGCTCATTCTTAAATTGATTCCTCTACTTAACCAGGCACAGGAGAGACACAAGCAGTATGCAAAAAAAAAGAACAAGAAAGACACCACTCTTCTTGAACCTTCATCCTTTAAAAGGATTTAGCTTTTATTTAGCTTGAAAAAGAGACGACTTTGAGGAGACATAGTTTAGTGACTGCTATTTTCCTCACACTCTCCTTTTAACTACTACTTAATTTTGATGGCTATTTGGCTGCCAGGGCGTAGATTTCAACTCACCGCCGCTGCGCGCATCCGCCATTTTTGTCGCTCCCCCAGGTCTTGCCGCTGAGCTGAACCCCCGCCGTCTTCTGCTGCAGCTCACTTGCTCTGCCTGTCTCTATGATGGCAGAGCCCTGTGAACAGGTCAGGAGCTGATTTCATTGGCTCCTGGCCCTGTCTTTCAATGTAAGCAACTCCCATTGGCTTACATTAAAAGACAGGGTCAGGAGCCAATGAAAGCGTCTCCTGAATGGCTCACAGGAACTCTGCCTTCAGATAGCAGAGTGGGTGGCCCAGGTTCCCAATGTGTGGTGGTGACGGCGGTTGCGGCAGGTATGTCTGCCGATTGTCGGCATTCCGCCGTTTCTGTACCAGCGGTCTCTGGTCCTTTGGGGGGCAGAAACCGCTGGTACTTAAATGGTTAAAAAGGAAAATGTAATCTCCCCTAGCCTATACTTTAACAGTAACTCTCCTAAAATCATGCCTAGCCTTATCTATTAAACCTAACCGATACTCATCTTCTGCTTTCTCTCTTCTCCAATGCTTACTTTGAGTGTCAGCATGCAGCTATTTTATCATCTTGGTATTTCAAGTGGGATAAAATTCCGTATTAAATGAAAAAATAAAATAAATCATACAATAAGAAATCATTTATTTAGCTTAATTGTCCTGTTCTTAATGTTCACTGTCAGATTTCTGCTGCATATACAGTAGTATGGCATTTAAAAGCATAAAGGACATAGTGAAGAAACACCTGCCGGTAATGTATGGAGAACCAGAGCTAGAATTGCAGAACACTACTGTGGAGCTGTTAATCCACTATGTACTAATCCATATGAAAACGGAAAGGAATATTTCTGCTGGCTTCCATCTTTACTGTTTCTCTTTGATGCCAAAGGTGACATCACTTGTGCCTTTTCTTTTTTCAACCCAGTTCAGTGTTAATTCACTGATTATTTAAAACGGATCCGAGATGAAAAATTAACTATAACAAGTAACTTGTTTATATATCTTATCTAAAGTTTAGATGGTTTACACACAAATCTAGCTGCAAACAGTTTTAATAGAATATGATTATTTATTCCTGTGATACAATGACAGCAGCCATGTTGTTTGTAAACATTACACAGAGGCAGGCTTATCTGTATCTTGAGCCATCAGCCTAATCCCCTCTCCGCCTCCCTCCTCCCCTCTGCCTCTGAAATCAATGGCTAGTAACACCTCCTCCTCCTCCTGCCCAGACTGAGCTCCCATGAGCCCTTGCTACTGCCAAGGCTCTCTGAAAACCTGTGGGCGTGGCCTTTTTACTTTATAGGGAATTAGAGTATTAAAACAAAAACAAAAAAAGTATTTGGCTTGAGGAATGCCCTATAAACAATAGGAAAGGAACACAATTATGCAACGTGTAAAAGTTCACCTCGGATCCACTTTAATGTCCCTTCCACAGAAAACATCAACTAGATAACAGACTTACATCACTTTATAAACTCTTCAAAGGAAGCAGGATTCAATTACCTTCTGCTAATAGTGTCCTTATCTTGTGACATGGGATGTTTTTGTTATTTGCTTTTTGAGATAAGCTTGTTACTATAAAAAAAAAGACTTCCCACAATCCTGTTGGTACTGCACAGTTTGGCACAGTTTAGCAAAAGAACGCAGACCAGGTAGAAATAAAAATAACATTTGGGGACATATAGGGACTTATTTCAGAAAAAAAGGCATTCACGTATATATTTGGGATGCTAACTATGTTTAGGCAATTTTTTGTTTTCAAATAATTTTTTGTTTTTGGATGTTTAAAGAAATTTAACATCAAAATTAGCAAGCTCATTAGAGCCATTAGCTATAGCATACCACATGTCAAAACCCACATAACCTTGGCCTAATCCTCAAGTGTCCCTGTGTCCTGTCCGTGTGTCAGTGCTTTTGCGCTACTGTGCATCTCAAGCACTAACAGCCGTTAGGACAGGACGCAGGGCGGACAGGCAGCCAGCCGGCCGAGTGGGCGGCGAGAGAGCGTGTGACCAGCGGGTGCGTGCGCGTCACGCGTTAATGGCAGACCTAGAACCTGTTTTCAAAGGAGCTTAGGTCACTAGTATGCAATAATATTAAAAAAAAAAAAAAGAATGCTTATGCTACTTAACATTTTCATCTCTGGTGACTTTATCCTGGGTTCAGTGATGCATTTATGCACTGCATTAATATTTTTTATTTTGACTTTGAAAAGCTGCCTTGTTCCCAATGGAAGCTATTAAAGTTTTGCTTTTGCTTTTTATTCTGATTACCACAATTGGCTGTATTTCTTGGAGTTAAACAATGACATCATCATAATATCAACTGTTATGTAATTTAGTTATTGGTCATGAGTAACTTGTATTCCGTGATGCTTGTTTGTTAATATTGGAAATTCTGAATTCTATATTTGAAACATCCATGTAAAATCTTAATAAAATATATTTGACTTAACATGCTTACAAAATAGATTTTTTTTCTCTACAGACTTTGCGTGGATATGACTGGAGAGGAAGAGATTGCAATGATTTAGACAAGTCTGTTTATCCTGGGAAAAGGTGGGTGGGCTTACTTACATTATTTCAGATGAAAACCTCCTTGCATTTTTCCAGCAGTATTTTTTTTGTGATTTCACCATAAGGGCCTGTTTCCACTGGGTGCCATGTCTATTTCCAAATTGGACGCAGCACCCCTGCTGCAAAGCCATGTATGGCTACAGGGATTGGGATGTGCGCTACAGAACACTGCAGCATGCCATACAGAATCACACTGTCATGCGTTTCGGATGGCAAGCCTATTGTCTGAATAGGCAGCGTTTCCCCATCTGACTCACATGCAAGGAAATGCTGCATATTTGGAAATAGTTGAAACGGGCCATAAGGTAGCTTTTTGGGGTCAGCGTTTGACATTGCATACAAATATGTTTACTTTGGCATTTAATCTGCCTTTCTTAGGCCGTGTAGAGAAATGGCAAATTCATAGTTAGGGATGAGCTCCGGATAAAATTCTGATGAAATCCGAATGAGTTTCATTCGGATTTCATCCTCTAATTACTGCACCTGAGCGGGTGTTTGGGGGGGGGGGGGGTGTTAAACTCACCCAGCAGCCTTCTTCTTTAACCCGTCCCATGGCGCGTCCCATGTTGCAACATTTCCTCCTTCCGGTTGAAGGAGGAAGCGTAGTAGTCACGTGATGCGGCTTGGAACGCAGCCGAGACACAACGTAGGACGGGTTAAAGAAGAAGCATGCTGGGTAAGTTTAATCTCCCCACACACACACCCGCCTCCCTGCACACACCCGCTCAGGTGCAGTAATTAGAGGATGAAATCTGAATGAAACTCATTTGGATTTTATCCAAATTTTATCCGGAGCTCATCCCTGTTCATAGTTTGAATTTTGAATAACATTTTAAGGAGCATTATACTGTACACCTACATTTCAAAGGCAGTTATGTTGCATAATTTTATATTCAAATTTTTCCCAATGCAGGTTTTACTATTGTCCAGTTTATTAGGTTAGTTCCTACTTGTGTTCAATTTAGTGAGTGGCTGGGTGGTTGCTCCCTCCCAGAACCAATTCAAATACATTCTTAAATTGTAACTGCCTTGTTTTCAGCTCAGTAACAATAACAGTACTAGTAATTATTATAACCTATAAGCTTGAGAGGCTACGTTTTTTAGCAAACCAAATATGTTAGCTTGCATTAAATACGGTAATGGAATCCTGTATTCTAAACAGGTGGTAAGATTGCCAATACTAATGAAGAAATCCTGCTAATGGTTAGGGCTGGACTTGCACTCTTTTACCGCCAAAGGCCTAAGAATATCTCCAGCTGCCCCATGACAACAGAGGAGTTAGGAGCTTAGGATAGGGTTTTCAGACATGGGAAAAGGGGGAATTTAGGGATACTGATAGATCAGGGTTAGGCTTTTACAAAAAAGGAGTTAACATTAGGTAAAAGTCACATAAAGTTGGTTAGAAAAGATTAAAGGCTAGGCTCTTGGGCAATTTTGGAGGAGGCTAGGAATTCGAGAAAAGGATTATGGTAAAGGTGAAATTAAGTATTAGGTTAGAGTTACTGATCACAAGATTAGGGTGATTAAGACTTGACTATGTACTCTGCAAGGTGCTGCAGAAGATACCAGTGGTATATACATATATAATGATAATATGGTATAAGAATAAAATGAATGAGAGATGAAGCAGAAAGGAATGAGATGGGGGCAGGGGCATAACAATAGCCCCTGCGACACCCACTTTCGAGGGAGGGCTGAGATCTCCATGGTTACCATGCAGAGCATTATATATTACCTGCTCCCGGGTGAAGGACAGATCCTCTTTACTCTTCTTCAGTGTAGTTTAACGTCACAGTGTGAAGCCAGTTGCCATGTGGCTCTCGTTGACATGCATCAAGAGCCACAAAGTGATCGGCTGCATAGCGTGGCAATGAGCTACACTGAGGAATGAAAAGGAACTGTTTTTGAAGTCTTATGCTAGGTACACACTTTGAGATTTTCTGGCAGATTTACTGTTAAATCAATCATTTCCAACATGTTCGATCTGATTTCCGATTAATTTCCGAGAATTTTCTGATCAATGTCCGACCACTTTAAATTTACTTCAATAGGAAATCTATCGGAAAATGCTCGAACATCAATCGAAAATCAGATCAGACATGTTGGAAATAATCGATCTGACAGTAAATCTGCCAGAAAATCTCATAGTGTGTACCTAGCATTAGGTTATTCTTGACAAAAGCTCTTGAGTTCTTCTAAGTAAATCCATGGCTTGCAGGAATTCACCCTGTAGGACCCTTGTGACTTGTCTAAGCAAACCTCTTCAATTATAACTCAGCCCAAATCAGGCCTCTGTGCATAAGGTGCATCGTTGAGTCCATTGCACTGTTGACGTACCTTGTGAACTCTTGGGATGTCTCTGCCCAGAAAAATCAAGATTTTGGCATTCTTGTCAAGTGGAGGAATGTAGCCAGCTACTGTATGTGCTGGAGATGATATAGATGATGTGCAGCTTTGGGAGTGGGAATTTCCTCCTTGTTGTTTGGCAGTTGATCACATTCAACCAGTGTAGGAAAAGGAAACACAGTGTTTTTGTAGACAGGTGCTATCATAAAGCCTTGGACTGCTCTTCCTGAAACATTCACTTGACCAGCACATGTACACAGTGTGTAAGAGTGTTTTACTCCTTCAATGGTGAAGAGGCCAAATAATTCTGGACTTGCTAGTGATCGATTGCTCTGGTCATCTAAGATAGCTTACATTTTGACTGCTTACTCTGGCTGTCCTGCAGGGAAGACCTTGGCCAGGCATATCTTAGCGCAAGATTTGTCATACAGTCCATTGCCACATATCTCGGTGCATTTGGAGGAAACAGGTGTAGTCTGCTGCTCCTCATTCTCCCCGCCCTGAATTGATGCAGGCCTTCCATCTTTAGAGAACTGAAGCTCCAGTTTGGATAAACTTGGGTGATAGGCTGTCACGTGCTTATCACTGTTACAATCAAAGCATTTAAGCTTTACGGTCTCTGGTAAGGTGTTCAGTTGATGCGCAGCACCTGTAGCAGATGTAATCAGAGGCATATCTAGGGAAAACTGAGGCTATGGCAAGCATTGGAATTGCACCCCCCAATATAGGACTTATGCGCAGTATGTCCTTTCTTCTACCCTGTGCCCACTCCAAATTATGTTACCATACAGGAGCGTGCTCGCTACCCTCGCCCCTCGCACCTGCGCCCCGGCGTGTGTGCTTCATTGCAGTGAGAGGTACACACAGGAGCAAGGGGAGCAAGCTCGCTTATGTATAGTGCCATAATTTGGTGAGGGCATAGGGGAGAAGAAAGGACATACTGCGCATGCACGGCGCAGTATGTCCGGGTCCTAGGTTATGCAAGTCGCCCAGGTCGCTCAAAAGAACATTGATTACTGCAGCAGACTGGTGAGTGGCGGAGGGGAACGGAAAGCGGTAAGTATTTACCTTTACCACTCTACCTTTAACAAATGCCTATTTAAAGAGACTCTGTAACAACATTTTCAGCCTTATTTCTTCTATCCTATAAGTTCCTATATTTGTTCTAATGTGGTCTGTCTTACTGCAGCCTTTACTAGTTGCACAGTGGATGTATTATCTCTGTTATATAATCTAATCTTCTTTCCTCTGACGGCTTTGTCGGACTCGGGCAGAAATTTGCTGCTCTGCTTGTGACAGGATAGAAGCTATACACACCCTCTCCACGCACCCTGCAGGCTCTGTGTGAGTCACAGACTGAGCTCCTCTCAGCCTATCACACTCTGGTTAGCAGCCATGTCTTTTGTTTGTAAACACTGCCTAAAACTGGCAATTACAAGCCAGGATCGCAGCAGGGAGTGGCGGAAACAGCACAGAGGGGCCCAGTAGAACATAATGAATAGAATGGCATGCTTTTTATTGTAAGAATTTTAGAGTACAGATTCTCTTTAAAGCGGACCTGAATTCAAAACTTCCTCTCTGCTCTAAAAGATACACAACAGCAAATAACCATTAAAGAGAAACATTTCTTTGTTACAGCTGATACAAACCCTGCAGTAAATCTGTAATGTGCCTACTTCCTACTTTCATGGACAAAGTCATAGGGTTCACATCCTGTGCTTTCAAATGAGCTTATCTGTCATGGCAGTCAGCTGACACATGGGAGAGATCAAATTACAACTTGTGATTTGTGACAGATGAGGGGGAAATAGACAGGCTAAACTCTCTAAATACATACATGGTGCATTTCTCTTTGTTTTCCTTCTGTCCTGTGCAAGAGTTCAGGTCCTTCCTTAGGCTCTGGTCTCCTATTCCTTTAAGTTAATTTTGGTCACTCAGTGGTGATCACTTTTTACCTTCTAATTTATTCTGCCACAGATGTGACCTCTGCTGCCCTCTTAGCTGCTTAACAGTCAGTGTGCACACTCAGTGTGTCACCTGACCATGGCAGCTACATACTCTCTCTGGCTACATACACGCACTTTCTCCTCTCCCACCCCATCAGCCCCAGCGGCATGCATGAGGCCAATCAGGAGAGGGATCGGGCATGCGAGTGTCAATGACATTGCAGAAAAAGATGCTAGCAGTGGGAAGGTGAATGGGATGCGAGTGGGGGGCGCTGCACGATGACTCCAACACTGTCCCTCTCCTGCTGCAGTGTAATGGCATTGGCGGCGGGTAGCCAGCATGCTACATGGGAATGTGCCAGGACTCAGGAGGACTCAGGAAAACCAGAGGAAGTGGTGATTAATTTGCTAACTAGGGAGGTGCCAACCCCAGGTGAGTGACAAGGGGCGCCTATAGCAGGTGCCCTATGTGCACCCCTCTGGATACGCCTCTGATTTTAATATTCATTTTATTTAAGAACATGTTTCTGTTTTTCATCTGAAGATAAGCAAAATCCATCTGTTACAGTAGTAATCAATAAGTCATTTACACTTAGCCAATTCACTTTTTCTCCTACATTTTCTCCTAGGTCATATTTTCACACCTTGTCACTGGCAAGCAAGAAAACACTCAGAATAACAGTATTTTTTCACCTACTTTTTCAATTGCACAGAGCTGAAAACTTATTTTAAACATAAGATAAACATTTATCTGGTAGGAGAAAATTTAGGAGAAAAAGGGAATTGCATACTGGTCCATGACTCTCACTGATCACTAATTACAGGTTATAAAACTGTTGCATTGCAGAGAGACAATTCTGAGTGAACAGAATTTTTACAAAGGTCAACAGTTCAAAATAGAGGTTCTAAAACTGTCATCATTTAGCTGAGACAATACAAATTTTAATTATATGTTTGTGGCTATTATACACAAAATAAGGCTGTGGGATTCCAATAAAATCCTATTTATGAGTAGGACTATATATACAATTGTTTATCCCACCAATCTATTTTCAGCTCAGGTTTTCTTTACACTAACATAATATTGACATTTTAATTTAGACCCACGGACTGGGATGCAGTTTATGACTCCAACTGCAATGGCATTTGGGTAAGTTTAATCTATTGATCCTTATCTATCTATCTATGTATCTATCTATCTATCTATCTATCTATCTATCTATCTATCTATCTATCTATCAACATACATGTACAGTATAGTACAGTATATCTAAATGGCATGTGTCTTTATGGAAAACATCACAAACTAATGAAAAAGTGTAGAAGCATTTGTAGCTGTAGCACAGGGCCAGCAGAGGCAGAGAGGCGAGAGAGGCTCCAGCCTAAGGGCGCAGTGTAGGAGGGGGCGCACAACTCGCTCAGCTATCATTCCTCTATTGTGTTTGAAGCAGAGAGAAATAAGAAAAGAGGATACAGTGCAGTGACTGCAAGCTAGATAACTAGAGATAAAAGTGTTGGGGGCTCTGGGGCACCTCTTAGTCTAATAGCAATCAGTGTGTACCGGCTGAAGGGGGAGGGATGGAGGGGCGCACTTTGATGTCTAATCCTTGGGTGCTGGAGCACCTTGTTCTGGCTCTGCTGTAGCATGTTCATCTGCAACCCACCACTCATACAATAGAATTTTACTTTGGGACATGGTAGGACAGTTGGGGCTAGGCTTTCCATTCATTTTGGGAAAAGAATTCCAGCCAGTGAGTGTGGTTTTAAAAGGAGACAACACTGACACTGTTTTTGTACATTTTCATTGATTACCATATTTTTCAGACTATAAGATGCACTTTTCTCCCCCAAAAGTGGGTCTGAATACAGGGAATCTGCGACTTACGATCACCCGCTGATACAAACCGCTGACCCGCCGCATGTCAGGGACTCCCTGCACTATATCTTGTAAGTATCCTCCTCCGTGTCCACCTCCATGTCCACATTTGAGTCCGCCTCCATGTCCCCTTTTCTGTCCGCCTCCATGTCCGCTTGCTGCGCTACCCGTGTGTGTTGTTATTAGTGGCCGCAGAGGCTTGTATCACTCACCTCACCTGAGGGGGCTCCAGCAGCGAACAGCTGCTTGTCCTTTCTTGCTCACTCCTTTCCCCTAATGCCAGCACTTCCTGGTTGCGTCATTACGCATGCGACCGGCACTAGGGGGAAGGAGTGAGCAAGAGAGGAGGAGCCACTATTCCCTGCGGGCACCCTTGAGTTAGGTGAATGATACAAGTGGCTGATGCCGCTAATTACTACACACACAGATAGCACAGCAAGGGGGCATGGAGGTGAACACAAAGGGGGACACGGAGGATCACACTGGGGGACAGGAGGAGGACACAAGGGGATAGGAGCAGGACAGACACCAAAGAGAGGACAGGTGGTGGACACAAAGGGGGACAGGATGAGGAAGGCAAGGGGGATAGGAG
Organism: Hyperolius riggenbachi; assembly: GCF_040937935.1. Classification (NCBI taxonomy): domain Eukaryota; kingdom Metazoa; phylum Chordata; class Amphibia; order Anura; family Hyperoliidae; genus Hyperolius; species Hyperolius riggenbachi. The sequence goes on along the minus strand of NC_090650.1, from coordinate 158,723,361 downwards.
GAGGATACAATAATGGGGGGGGGGGGGGGGGAGGGAGAACATCTACAAGATGTTCCTGGACTATAGATGCACCAGATTTTGTAGTTTTTACCCCTGGTCTTTGCCCTCTAAACCTACGTGCATCTTATAGTCCGAAGCGTCTAATAGTCAAAAAAATATGGTATTTTGTATCATAAATAATTTTCATTAATAACAGTACAAATTACTGTGATATGTTGATATGCACAAATCTAAGTAACTGAAAAGATTTAGCATAATACACTAACATTTATGCCAGTATTTTATATAGTAAGTATTGTTGGATATTTACTTCTGTGATACTAGAATTTATTAGGTTTAATCATGAATCATAAAAACATGAATAATTTAAAACAAGGACAAGGGAAGAAAAGGAAAAAAGATAAGAATTAGCAAAATAAAATAAAGAGGACTGTTTGCCTTTAATTATTGTGATAGGCAATCCCCGTGATCACAGAGGGTCACATCATCAGAGACCTCACTAAGGCTTCTTTCCCACTAAGACGTTGCGTTAGATGCCATGTTAAGGTCTCATAACGTGCCCCTAACGCAACGCATAGTGGGGTTAAAGCTGGACGTTACATTGAGCCGTGTTAAGCTGCTCTTCATGCGTCCTGTGATGCCGTGATGCATACTCTTGGACGCATGCGGCATCACGTGTTCCTGCCAGCCAATCGCCGCACAGAGCGGCGCTCCCGGATGTAAACACTGCACGTCACACCGTGCAGTGAATATTAATTAGCCATGTGCCTGGCCGAGGAGGAGGAGGGGAGACCTCCTCCTCCAACATTACTGAGCATGTGCAAACAGTCTAACGCAGCTTAGCCGCTTATAACACACAGCATGCAGCACTTTGTTTTTACCTGCTACGTTACAACGCAACGTGGGCACTGTGAACAGCCCATTCATTTTTAATTGCTGTGCGGTGGGCTGCGTTACGGCTGCATTAATGTGCACCTGTAACGTCTAACTGTGAAAGCAGCCTAATAAGTCTGTGCAGGAGCAGACTGGGCCAGTAGGAAGGGAGGAGTTTACCCCCCGACCCACCTCCCCTTCATGTCATCAGTGCTTGAATCAGTGGTCACTATAAATTATTGCTGCACAGACACTCAGCTCTCAGCAGCAGAACCCCCCCCCCCTCACCCCATATCAGCCTTGCAGCTGTAGCCAGTCCAGAGGAGTTGCAGGACATTGACTGGGCTATGCTCCTGCCTCCTCTTCATGCTCCTTCCTATAGGCAACCCTAGCTTCCGCTATGGTACTGTAACTCTGCTCCTGATCTGGAGCCTCTCAACTGGATTCTGCATGGTGCAGGGACACATTATGCACAGAACAACAACACAACGTCAGCTCCTACAGTGCTGACTGATTCACCAAGAGGATCCTGCAGGCACCAAGCCACACCAAGACACACTAAGGTGACACAGAATGGAGAGTGAGCAAATCTGAAATTGAACAAGGCAAATTCTGATTCAAGTCATGCTGATTAGTGTAGATTATAAAGTGCAAATTATAATGATTGCTGTAGAATCTGGACTTTTCACTATGTTGGGCATGTGAGAGGAAACCAGAATGGCTGACGGAAACCCACGCAAATACTGGGACTCCATGCAGAGATTGCTGTGGCCGAGATTTAGACTTGGAACTCCAGTGCTGGAAGATTAGACTGCTATCCACTATGCCAGGGTTTCTCAAACCTGTCAAACCTGTCCTCATGACTCCCCAACAGTGCATGTTTTGTAGGCAACATCGCCTATGTACAGGTGTGGTAATTAATATCTCAGTATTTCATGTAGCTGAGAAACTAATTAACCCACCTGTGCATAGGTGAGTTTGCCTGCAAAACATGCACCGTTGTGGAGTAACAAGGAGAGGTTTGAGAAACACTGCACTATGCCATCAAGCTGCTCATTCAGACTTAATCCTCTAGAGCTTGCTATTTCCTGTTAGGAGAGATGAGATTTTGCAAATAATCATACCTATTTCATCTGATCCATAAAGTCCTACCTCCTTATATAGACTTATGTTTTGTACTGTAATTCTGGCATACTAGAAAATTTAGTTTAGCATCAACTATAGTTCTTACTTTGTATGTCACATCTGATTGACCCACCTATCTAAATCTAAGGAAAAGAGAAAGCATCTTGTAGTGCTGTTCCAAATGCGTGTAGCAAAGTTGTTTTGCCAAGGACTTCTGTCAGGGGCGGTCAGGGGCGTAGCTAGAAATCATGGAACCCCGTAGAACAATTTTGATTGCCCCCTCCAAAAAGAATTATAAGGTACCTTTGTGCCCCAGGTAGCTCCCAGTATAGGAAGCTAGAAACACCCCCAGTATTAGATACCACAAATATTAATTAACTATGTTCCACCAGTGTAGGTAGCCTGAAGTAGCCCCCAGTATAGGTAGCCAGATTAGCCCTAAAGTATACATAGACTGATTAGCCCCCAGTATAGGTAACTAGATTAGCCCCCCAGTATAGGTAGTCACATTAGCCTGCCAAGTATAGGTAGCCAGATTAGCCCCCAAGAAGTAAATTAGCCTGCCAAGTATAGGTAGCCAGATTAGCCCCCAAGAAGTATCGGTAACTACATTAGCCCCCCCCAAAATATACTGTTTGTAAACCAAATTTACCCTCCAAATAAAGGGAGCAACCCCCCTTATGCAGATTAAGTGAACAGAGCACTGGAGGGAAGTGACATACTTCACCGGGCTCCACCGACCATTTACCTTTCTCCTAGCATCCAAGTCTCTATGATTACAGTGCCCACTCTCATCATGTAACGTGATGAGAGAGGGCTCTGTAGTCATGAATAAAAGGAAGCTACAGTAGGAGGAAAATAGAACCCAGAGAGGAATGTTACTTCTCTCCAGCACTCGCTTACATCTCAGGGGGCCTGCACCTCAGGTCTCCATGAGGCCCACAGCAGACTCCCTTGTCACCTGCTGAGATTACTTGTTCCACCTTGGCTATGGGCCCCATAGCAAACGCTAAAGTGCTATGGGAATGCCTATGCCACTGGCTTCTTTACATTGATTCTATTGACTTATCCTGATTTTGCCTTGTTCAGTTTGGCCTTTGCTTTGGGTTGTAAACTCTTTGTTCAAAGTAAATCCCGTTCCTGATGCCTAACCATACCCTCAACTTTCAAAATGATTCCCTTCCTGGTGAAAATTCCATTCCTTTCATCTAAGCTTAACCTCTTCCTATAACATTAACCCCTTCCTACAAAAATCTGTTCCCAGAACCTAATCTTAAACTTCTAATCTTTACAAATAAGCCTAAAGCTGGCCATACACTGGCCCGATTTGCCGCCGTTTTGACAGCAGATTCGATCACAGGGATCGAATCTGCTGCCAATCGTTCACGCTACACGCCGAATTTCGATCCATTCCGTCCGATCCCGTCGATCGCGCCGTGCGGAAAATAACCGTCGATCGCCCGCGGGTAAAGAGCGCATCGCTAGCGCGTTCGAGTGCCCGACGACCGACGCAATAGAGCCGCATACATTACCTGCTCCGCCGGCGCGACTCCCGGGTCTCCGCTCTTCTTCTCCGTCTCCGCTCTGCTCTGGTCTCCGGCATGCTTCCCTTCTTCCTGTCCCGGGAGGAAGTTTAAACAGTAGAGGGCGCTCTACTGTTTAAACTTCCCCCAGACAGGAAGAAGGGAAGCATGCCGGAGACCAGAGCAGAGCGGAGACGGAGAAGAAGAGCGGAGACCCGGGAGTCGTGCCGGCGGAGCAGGTAATGTATGCGGGGGGGGGGGGGAGCGGCGGCACCACCACCACAACAGATTGTGATCGGTTTCAGGCTGAAATCGGTTCACAATCTGCTGCAGTAAAGGTAGCCATACGATCCCTCTCTGATCAGATTTGAATCTGATGGCAAATCGACCAGTGTATGGCTACCTTAACCTTAAGAAGAGCCTGATGTCACCTCAAACATAAACAGTTAAATAGTTTGGTAGAAAAAAGACATTCATCTATCAAGTCCAACCAGAAAATTAAATACAAATAAATAAATTAGAAAACGTTAGGTACCTTTTCTCATCTGCAACCTCACATACCCCTGTTGATCCAGGGGAATGCAAAAAAAAACTTGGCTTGGGACAATTAATTAAGGGCAAACAATTCCTTCCCAACTCCAGGTGGCAGTCAAATAAAATTCCTGGATCAACTCTTAATCTTCTTCATTTTTGAATTTACCTATCAAATACAACACATAGATGTGCTGACATCTACATGTAGCCATACACCACTTAGATGTGCTGACACGTACATGTAGCCTGGTTTCACCTGCATCCTCTAAGTCTGGCAGTCCCTCACCCCTTCTTCGTGGTACTTGACCCATCAGTGGCCAGAGGTCTTCTCCTCCCTCAGTGCATTCACTGTCCTCCTCAATGTCTCATGTTTGTTCAGGCTCCTGCCTAGCAGTGCACAGCAGCTACAGCCGGCAACATCCTGTTAACTGAGTATGCACATTTGGAAAGCACCGCTTGTGCACTAAATGAAAATAATGTGCACAAGCGGTGCTTCAGAAGTGCACATTTCCAGTTAGTTAACAGGACATCTATGGCTATGGCTGTTGTGCACCTATGTGTTGGAGCACTTACATGCACGGGACCCGGAGGGGGACAGAGCATGCACTTATAAATAAGAAGGTCTTTGGCTTCCAGGTGACTGCCTTCCACTTGGACAAGCATGGAAGGGGGGGGGGGAGGCCAAACAAAGAGAATGCAGGTAAAACAAGGTCACAATTAAAGCGGATCCGAGATGAAAAACTAACTATAACAAGTAACTTGTCTATATATCTTATCTAAAGTTTAGATAGTTTACACAGCAAATCTAGCTGCAAACAGCTTTAATAGAAAATGATTATTTCTTCCTGTGATACAATGACAGCAGCCATGTTGTTTGTAAACATTACACAGAGGCAGGCTTATCTGTATTTTGTGCAAAAAAACCTAATCCCCCCTCCTCCTCCCCCCTCCCCTCTGCCTCTGAAATCAATGGCTAGTAACACCTCCCCCTCCTCCTGCCCAGACTGAGCTCCCATGAGCCCTTGCTACTGCCAAGGCTCTCTGAAAACCTGTGGGCGTGGTTTATTTAGTTTATAGGGTATTAGAGTATTAAAACAAAAACAAAAAAGTATTTGGCTTGAGGAATGCCCTATAAACAATAGGAAATGAACACAATTATGCAATGAGTAAAAGTTTACCTCGGATCCACTTTAAGTGTCAACACAACTTTTTGAGCAATATATCATATTTGTTTTAGAAATGTTGGGGTAATTTGTGGTGCCTTTTAACTCCCCATACCTATGCCTAAGGCTCTAATGCTAACCTTTCTTATAAACACCTGTCCCTAAACAACTCAGTTTTGTAATTTGCTTCAGCTGCTGGCATGCATTCCACTATCCCTCCACCAAAATCGTTTATTCCCAAATGCTGTCCAAACCACCAGTGCATTACCGAAGGCTTGCAGTGTAATCGGCAGATGGCAATCAGTCCTCCTTTTTGAATTACATCTGCTTCTCTGTAGCATGAACGAATCAACAATCTAGATCACTGCAGGTTTATGTGTACAGATGGAACTGGGCTTGTGATACTCCTCCTCATGACTCCCTTTGGAAAGTGTCTCGCCATTTGTAACATATTCTAGAACTGCAATATATGCAGTCCCACTGCAGTTGCTTTCTCTGAATGCTAGCACTGTGCAATTGGATTGAAGAAAGGAAAGATGATCAACAAGCCAGGCAGGGATTGCTGCTGACTTTGACACCATGGACAGAAACCAGCTAACAGAACTGTAGTTTGGAAGTATAGTTATCACTTAATTGTAGTTATGCAAAAATAAGGAACTGATTCCAAATTTCTATAAACGTACTGTACACGGCAATAGACCACCATTTCCCCAGTATGTAGTTATACTTCAGGCTGCAGATAAAGGGACATAGAATGCATGTGGAACTGTACAGTATATGTTTCATTGTACATCTGTATTGAAAAATGTCTTTTCTCATAGCTTGCACGAAGGAGTTACAGTGAGAGTATCATGATAACTTAAATGAGAACTGTAAAGTACAAAGATCCGTACTTCTGTTGCAGATTATTACTTTATTAGACTTTATTAAATGATTGGGCCAGGTAAAATCGGCAGTCTTAGAGTGTCCCAATTTTTAGTCTGCATACAATTTGCATTAAATCTGCACATTAGCTGGAATTATTAGCATCTGATTGACCATAAGTGCTCAGAAGCTTCCAATGGGGAGTAGTGCATTTCCTGTCCTGTCCAGCAAGGCTCTACTGGCCACTTATGTATCAGTGGCTCTACTGGCCAGAGCAGGATCATCCCCAGGCAACCTAGGCAAGTGCTTGGGGTCCAGTGGGTGTTAAGAGGCACACCTGTAACCTTCTTCAACCTCTCTCTACTCCTGCTTACCAAAAGGACCACAAGGGGGTCACAAATCTACTACCTTAATGTACCCGTTACTTCTTAATCCATCTGTGCTACTGGCCACTGATACATCAGCCTGAGCATTCTCAGTTTCTCATCACTTCAACTGGAAAGGCATGCGCCAACTTTTTCAAAACTGATATATTGTTAAATCCAAATGAAAATTGAAACATGTCTCTTTTTCTCCCAAAGGGTTTTGATCCAGAAGATGGAATTCCATATGAGAAGAAATTCTGTGAAGGTTTTTCCACTTACATTTCTGAGTTGCATATTTATTTTATGCTTTGAGAGAGAGAGTGTGAGAGAGAGAGAGTGAGTGTGTGTGCGTGCGTGTGAGTATGAGAGTGTGTGTGTGATGTTGATAATATTCACAATATTAGTTACTTCCGTACCAGCAGTCTCTGGCCCCTTAAGGACAGGAGACTGCTGGTACCACAAAACAGGGCTTACCGACAAATCGCCGCACAGACCTACCACTCTCGCCAGTCATGCCGCTCACTCATTGCCACAGGCCAATGAGATTGGCTCACAGGAGCCAATTAAATCGCTCTGCTGGCATACCAATGGCAGAGTGAGTGAGCAGCAGCAGCAAGAGAGCGACGCGATCAGCGGTAGCAGCGGCAGTGTGCGGTGGGAAAGCTGAAATCTACGTCCTGTCTGAAGTAAAAAGCCACAAACGGAACGTAGATTTCAACCAACGCGGTCCAGAACTGGTTAAGCAGGTTACCCACTCTATCATAGCCACTTTAAATAAACTGTGCATTTAGTCTCTGTGCAGAAGTTAAGGCTCCTCAGAAAATCTTATCCTGTATGAAGGAAAATATTTCCCTGTGGTAGATACTACCCAAACAACTATTGTCCATTATTATGTTTAGCTGTCAGAGGCAACAAAGAGATGATTTGCAAATTCAGAAGTGATGCACTGTGGGATTCCTCAAGTGCTCACTCCAACCTTGATAATCACAAATACCCTCTGTTTAAAGAAGGCAAAATTCTACTTTACATAGGATTTTAGTAAAAAGGCTTTTAGATCTCTCTCAGCCTTTAAAGGGAAACTTAAATGAGAGGGATTTGGATGTTTCCTTTTAAACAATACCAGTGGCCTGGCAGTCCTGTTGATCTCTTTGGCTGCAGTAGTGGCAGAATCACACACCTGAAACAAGCATGGAGCTAATCCAGTCTGACTTCAGTCAGAGCACCTGATCTGCATGCTTGTTGAGGGGCTGTGGCTAAAAGTATTAGATACACAGGGCCAGCAGGAGATTTAGGCAACTGTTATTTATTAAAAGGAAAAATCCATGTCCTTCTCAGTTTAGGTTTCCTTTAACACTCTTCTAGGAGTCCTGGTTGGCCATGATCTTGCTGGGTAATCTGCAACTTTGTCACTTTCAAAAGAGAAAAATTATAATCAACTAAGTCTAATAGTAAAATAAATAAATATATTCAAAAGACATTTATTATTGTTGCTAACATTTCTGGTACATGATGTTGCTAATAATGATATTGGTAATTTCTCTGTGTACTGCCCTCTCCTATTCTGATGGTGTGTACACACTTGAAAGATAAATGAAAGATCTTAGACCAATTTTACCACCTTCCATGTAGTATGAGAGCCATACTCTGCACAGTCTATTCTATGGAGCTGAACTCCCCATCAGATAAAAACTCTTTGCAAGATGCTGTACACAAGGATGCTGTACACATTCAAAAGATCAGTATCTGCAAAAGATCTGTTCCTACAAAAGATCCGTTCCTGCAAAATGCATTCATAGTCTATAATATTTGCAGATCCTCATACACACCTTGTTCAACAGACATTCATCTGCAGATCATCTGCAGATCAGATCCAGGATGGATTTTTAGATCTGCAGATGATTGTCAGATATGCAGATGACACAGGAGCCCCCAAGTGTAAGTAGTGTCTGGTGCCCCCCAGTTCAGGTAGTGACAGGGACCCACCAGTGTATGTAGTGACAGGAGCCCCCAGTTTAGGTAGAGACAGGAGCCCCCTAGTTTAGGTAGTGAGTGACAGGGACCCCCAGGTTAGGTAGTAAGTGATAGGGACCCCAGGTTAGGTAGTGAGTGACAGGGACTCCCAGGTTAGGTAGTGAGTGACAGGGACCCCCAGGTTAGGTAGAGAGTGACAAGGACCCCCAGGTTAGGTAGAGAGTGACAGGGACCCCCAGGTTAGGTAGTGACAGGCGACAAAAAAGATATTGGGATGTGCTAGGGCTTTATCACTTACCTCTACCACTGCCCCACAGGGACTGAGGGAGTGACAGGCGACCCCAGGTTAGGTAGTGAGTGACAGCCGCCCCCCAAGTTAGGCAGTGACAGGGACCCCCAGTTAGGTAGTGACAGGCGCCCCCCCCCCTTACCTTGACAGCCAGCGTCCCTCCCTCTCCCCCCGGGCCCGCTTAGGGCCATTTTGGGGGGCTGGAGGGGTCGCAGCATGAGGGGAGACCTTGGTAGCACGTCGGTGGGGAGGGGCTCACCTCGGGCTCTCCCCTCCAGCATTAAATAGTCCGTATGCAGGCGGCGGGCAGTGGCAGATATATACCTTCCTTGCGCTCCACGGATGTTCCTCTCTCTAGCTTCTGACGTGACTTCCTGTATAAACAGGAAGTCGCGTCAGACACTAGAGGGAGAAACGTCTGCGCTGGAACGCACGGAAGGTATGTATCTGCCGCTGCCCGCATACGGACTATTTAATGCTGGAGGGGAGTGCAGAGCAGAGAGCCCGAGGTGAGGGGGGGGGGGGACCGGCCCCACCTCCCCGCTGATGTGCAAAGCTTTCCCCTCATGCTGCAACCCCTCCAGGTCCTAGCGGGGAACCCCTGTAAATAGATTGGGGGCACCCTAGGACATGTTGGGGGCACGGGCCCCCCTAAAATAGGGCTAGCAATGCCCATGCCATTTACCATCCTTGCTGCATCCCCCACTGATCTGTGTGCTCAGCTATGACATAGCAAGCTCCCGCACCAAATGTTACCTAACCTTGGCTATCACCGACACCAACATCAAGATTAAGCATCCCTGCATCTCATAGACGAAAATTTAGATTGAGGTTGCTGTGAAATGACAGACATGGGTGCATCAAAATGAACTGCTTCACCACCAGTAGCCCAACTTCAACTGTTAGCTCTTCCTTGGTGCTATGCTGGAAATGATCACCTCTATATTTGCTTTATTTGTTTTAAATAGTGGTAATTGTTAACAAACTTTTCCCATCTCCTGTTTATACCCCACTGACATTGCAGGTGTCCTTGGCATTTTTTGGTACGGCCTATCAATTGTTATGTGGTTGCGGGGCCCAATGTAAATCTTCCACTCAGACTCATAGCTCTTTTGCTACGCCACTGGTAACAGGAGAAATAAATAAGCCTGAATGTGTAATCCCTCAGCTTAGTGCCACTGCAATCATGCACTTGTCACTTTGTACGGGTGTAGGGACAAAAAGTTTAACTGCCAAGCTTATTATATGTATTGCCCTCAGGTTAAACATGTCACCCGTTAGCCGTCTTTTTTCCATGCTAAATAAACCCATTTTGTCCAAACTTTCTTGTTAAGTGAGACCTTACATCGCTCTGGTTAATTTAGTTACCCATATTAGTACTTGTTCCTGTATGTCAATGTCCTTATTATAGTGTGGTGCCCAAAACTGTATTCCATACTCCAGATGTGGCCTCACAAGTGATTTATACAGAGGAAGTACTACACTAGCATCTCATGATTTTATTTCCCATTTTATTCATCCCAGATTTTTTTTTTTCTTTTAGCTGCTGCTGCTTGACATTGAATACAGTTTTTTAGCTTGTATAAATTCAAGAGGCACTGTAATGGCATATAGCAGAATGCAGTACATTTTTCAGGATTCCTAATTTTACACTAAATTTCCTGGTTTTAACATCGGAAATGCTTCCTATAACCATATATTGCTGTATATTGGTATGTAGCCCCACCCTCCCAGTGATGCTTATTCTAGGCTGTTTAGCTATGTGAAATTCTCCTCCCATAGCATTTTGGGAGACCAGTTATTATTTTACTGGCTTCAGAATTTTCAGAAACAAACATTCCATCAAGGTGCACATGACAGAACTAAAGCTATCACCACATACGGTACATTTCAGAATGTAAATCAGGGTGAAGAAATATTTTACAATGGGCAAACAATGACAAAATTATTTATAAATGAATACTGTAAAAAATATATACTGTAATACTATTAATTACGTTATTCAATGCAGTTCCTCTTTAATACTATATGCTGACAATACCATTTTAATAGCACTACACAGGGTTGTGCACGTGTGCTTGCATAATGGTTTAAAATTGGAACTTAGGGGAAAAAATGTTTTTTTATATAACTTGTTCAATTTAAATTGGATTAAAAACAGGGTGCCCTATTAACATTTGTCTGCTGTGCAGTCTGATACTCCAGAGTGAATTCATAGGGCCTGATTCACAAAGCGGTGATAACTCAGTTATCACACCTAAAAGACTTTAGGCGTGATAAGCTTTGCACCACTGAGTTAGCACTGCTTTGTGCTCTTTATCGCACGCAAAGTCCCGCGCGCAAAACTTTGCGCGTGCAATTGCGCAATTCCGCACGCAGCGCCCATAGGGTTTAATGGGCGCATCGCGCGCACTGCACGCTGTGCCGCGCGATTGCGCACGCAAAACTTTTTTTTTGCGATTTTGGGATTTTGCGCGAGTTTCATTTTATCACGCCTAAACTGAGTTTAGGCGTGATAAAGGGCTTTTCACAGGCGTGCAAACACTTTGCACCGCTTTGTAAATCAGGCCCATAGTCAACCTGTGGAGCTTTGCCTCCTCAGCAATAACAGCCTACATGGTACACAACACTGGTGGGTACTCTGCAGAAGATAAGAGGTGTGCCAAAGTTTCCATCTTCCTTTGCAGCTTCCTTGTGGTGTTGTTTCATTTTATTTAAGAAAATAGGCATAATCCCTGGTAGAATTATGCTTCACTGTAATATATTTCACATGTATTTTGCAGGCACAGAAGCAAAGGGTATTGTAATTTTAGGAGACTCAGCCGCAGCCCATTTCCACATCCCTCCTGAGTGGTTAACACCCATGCAGATGTCTAAGGTAATCAATTCTTTATCTATTCATCTAGCTTTACACTGAAAGAACTGGCTTTTAAAGAATTTAGGGGAAAATTTATCAGAGCATGACAAGACACAAAACATTTACAGTGCGCTTAGCTGACTCAAAGCACTTTAGGGCTGCAGCCACTTAGACTTAGGGCACATTCCACAGGTGACCAGGATCATTAAGGACTCTGGCCCAAAGACTCTTTACTGTTTTACATACTGGCTTGAGGCGAGCTAGGATTTGATCCCAGGTGAAATACTCAAATCCCACATCAAAGGCTTACTTTACCAGTATGCTATCCAGGTGACCCTGGGCTAATCCACTGAAAATTTGAGCAAACCTGGAGCAGTAGCAACCATCAACAATTTTTGATTTTGAACTGCTCGACTTTTGTTCTAACGACTACACTTTCAGTAGGTGGTTTAGTTGAAAAAAAGAAACCCACTGTAACGATTGCGGAATTTTCTCCGTGATCAGCACACAGGATGTGCGCTGACACTGCGGAAATCCTCCACAAGCGTATAATTTGCGGGAACCCAGCAGAAGGTGCAATGCACCTGTAGAGGGAAATTCCTGTCGGCAGGTGGAGCTGTGGAGTGCAGAGGAACAGCTCCTCTGCCCTACCACACACGCCAGACAGGAATTGTACCAAGGGAAGAAACACAATCGCAAGAGAGGCGATTGAGAATGAGCACAGAGACAGATTGTATGTGTGTGCACCAAACTAGTCGCCAACCTGCGATGGTGCACACACCACAGCAGATATGAAGTAGGAACGCGATCGCAAGAGGTGCAATTGCCAGACGTGACACAAGGCTACAGCAAGGCGGAGCACGAGAGTAGCAAAGGCACAGCAAATCATACAATGAGGAGATAAGGAAGATAACAAACGCTAACTGAACGCGAACACCGCACTCATTCGCAACAGTGCATGCGTTCATGCGCGGTCTCCACGTGATAAGCACAATAGAGACAAGCACGCCTAACTAACCACTGACAGACAAACATGAAACAGAGGACGCGAGCGCTTGCTTAACGGTTACCTCACCGAGCCTCCAGCAAGCGTTCGTAGCTGACAAGACAGACACACGAAAACAGGGACAAGCGAGAGATAGGATCCACAGCACTAGCGAAAAGAGGCCAGTGCGATCCAGGGAGACAGAGAGATGGAGATCAGACGGATCCACAGCACTAGCTCTAGGCAAGTGCGATTCAGGCAAGACAGATAGAGGAGATAGCTGGTAGCAACCGCTGCTCCAGCTATACTCCAAGAACAAAGATCAGAACGACCTCCTGTCGACCACCGCAGGGACAGGACAATCGCAAGAGACAAACAAAACAGATATGCAATCCTAACTGCACTAGGGAACCTGCCAAGTACAGTCCCAGCAATTACTCTAAGCTACTATTCAAACAATGAGCAAGGCTGACACTCTCCAGAGTGTTTCACAGGAAGAATCCTTATGACCAGCACAGGTCTGTGATATCACATAGTATTTATAGAGCAAGCCTACAAAGGATGTGGCTAGGCAATCTGCATGACAAACATATGCAAATTCCTCAGCAGCAAGCTGCAATACTGACAAAAGGTCTCTCTTCCAGAGACCTGCAGAATGCAGACCTGAACAGTGGTCAAAAGGCTGCCTGCCTGCGCAGGCAGCCCAGCGGATCCTCACACCCATACATCAAGTTTAACCAGAAGAAAAAATAACTAAGTAGACATTAAGTACATTTCTGTTCTGCAACCTCCCATATCCCAGTTGACCAAGGGGTAGGCAAGACAAAAAAATACCTTACAAGGCTTGGCCAATTAATTTTTAAGGGGAAAAAATGCCTTCCCGACTCCAATGGCAGTCAGATAAATCTCTGGATCAACTCTGCTGGTTTTACCTAGTAATTATAGCAATGGATCCCCTCAAATGCAAGGAAAGCATCCAAGTCTCAATTAAATGCAGATATAGAATTTGGCATAACTACAGTACTTCCTCTGGCAAAATATTACTCATTTTAACCACCACTTACTGTAAAGAACCCCATAATTAATACATAGCAAAACTGTTTTTCCTCCATATGCAAATCATGCCACTTAGTCCTTTGTACAGGCCTAGGAACAAAATGCTTAAAGCGGAATATAACCCTGCATTTCAACTTTGCTCTAAAACATTATTTAGAGCATATTATATGCAACCAGCATTGGAAGGGTTACACACAGAGCTTTAAAGTTCCATGGATAGAAATGCAGACGCATCCAAAGTTTAGATAGATACATTTAAGTAAACACAATGTAACAAGTGGTGAATGTTACACACTCTCTGGCTGTCCTCCAGCTCCTGCACAGTCAGAGAGTGTGTGTCACATTCCACACTTGTTACATTGTGTTTACTTAAATGTATCTATCTAAACTTCAGATGCGTCTGCATTTCTATCCATAGAACTTTAAAGCTCTGTGTGTAACCCTTCCAATGCTGGTCTAGTAAAAAAAAATGCTGGTTGCATATAATATGCTGTAAATAATGTTTTAGAGCAAAGTTGAAATGCAGGGTTATACTCCGCTTTAAGTGATTTCTACGGAGGAAGTAGTATATTATGCTGGGCATACACGGCTCGATTTTGCTGCTCGATTCTCCCTCTTGATCGTTTCACCACTCCATTCTCTTATCTTCCGCTCGTTTTTCTTATCTTTTTCCATTCATTGCTATCCGAAATCGAGCAGTGAAACGATTGGGTGGGAGATTGGACATGTCGGAAATTATTTATCCAGCCATCTTAATGGCTGAAAAACGAGCCATTTATGCCCAGCATTAGAATCCCGTGATTTTATTTCCCATTTTATGCATCCCAGAATTGTATTTACTTTAGCTGCTGCTTCTTAGAATTGAATCCAGTTATTTAAATTTTTATCAATCAGTATTCCTGAGTCCTTCTGATCTTATCGTCTGCACCTCTACAATTGACACGTGCAAGGTGCATGATCTTACATTTATCTACATAAAATTTCATCTGTCGTCTTCCCATATGGCCCTGTTGAGATCCTGCTATAAAATGTCACAATCATTGCTTATTGTTAATAACTGTGCATGATTTTGTATCATCTGCAAATATGGCAAGCAGGGCCGCATTTCACATAAGGCACATGCCTACAGGAGCCTTATGGGTCAGGGACGGCTGCTCATCGGCTCCCCGAATATCCCTCTGTGTAGAAACGGCAGCGCCCCATATCAATAACCCCAGTCCCGGCCACTCGCTCTGAGAGCAATGCCTGGTCTCCACTTGAGTCGGCGGCTTCACGTGTTCCCGGTGGCCACCGTTTACATTCATGCTGCATGCACTGAACTTCAGTTGCGTGCTACGTAGTCATCGGGACTTTGATTCCTCTTTCAAACTTTGGCAGCGGGGAACTTTGGGGGCATCGGGCATGAGTATCGCCCGCTACCTCAGGCAAGGTACAAATAGGAGCAACTAAAAACATAAAACATATAGGGAAGTCTCTTATAATAAAAGTATCCATAATAGTATTAAAGTCAGTTGCAGACATTTGCAATCATGCATATACATTCTGATGGTCTGTGTCTTTAAAAGGAATCTGAAGTGAAAAATAAACTTATGATATAATGATTTGTATGTGTAGTACAGCTAAGAAATCGAACATTAGTAGCACAGATATGAGTCTCATATTGTTTCCAGTACAGAAAGAGTTAAGAAACTTCACTTGTTATCTATGCAAAAAAGCTTCTCGGAGCTCTCCGACTAGTTTAGTCAAAAAGCAAAGCTATTTTCTGAAGCACTCATCTCAACCTGTACCTCACTGTTTGTTGTTTATTTAAGTTTTTTTCTGCCAGGAAGTTCAAAGTGTCATTAGCTCTGCTCTGTTTCATCATTTAACCACCCTGGCGTTCTGATTAAATCGCCAGGGTGGCTGCGGGAGGGTTTTTTTTGAAATAAAAAAAAAACTATTTCATGCAACCAACTGAAAGTTGGCTGCATGAAAGCCCACTAGAGGGCGCTCCGGAGGCGTTCTTCCGATCGCCTCCGGCGCCCAGAATAAACAAGGAAGGCCGCAATGAGCGGCCTTCCTTGTTTTGCTTACATCGTCGCCATAGCGACGAGCGGTGTGACGTCATCGACGTCAGCCGACGTCCTGACGTCAGCCGCCTCCGATCCAGCCCTTAGCGCTGGCCGGAACTTTTTGTTCCGGCTACGCTGGGCTCAGGCGGCTGGGGGGACCCTCTTTCGCCGCTGCTCGCGGCGGATCGCCGCAGAGCGGCGGCGATCAGGCAGCACACGCGGCTGGCAAAGTGCCGGCTGCGTGTGCTGCTTTTTATTTGACGAAAATCGGCCCAGCAGGGCCTGAGCGGCAGCCTCTGGCGGTGTTGGACGAGCTGAGCTCGTCCAGACCGCTCAGCAGGTTAAAATACAGAGTGTAATTTGTAAACTGCAAATATTAGAGAATGATGCAATGTTATAGAAAAACAGCAATATAACTGAAAAAAAAATATGAGAGTCTTTTCTTTGCTACTAATGTTCTATCAATTATCCATACTACACATACAATTCATTATATCATACGTTTTCTTCGCTTCAATGTCACTTGAAACAACTATGTTCGGTTCCATCATAGAATAAAAAAACAGAAGAAATATAAGGAACGACCCAGAAGAAAAATCATGTACATAACAAAATGCCAGACTATGAGTACAGATATGTTATATTGTTATTATCAATGAGTCAGAAACATAAACTGTTCTAATAAATTGTTAGTTCAATTTTATCTCTTAGATAGAATCAATCTACAGGGTGGGCCATTTATATGGATACACCTTAATAAAATGGGAATGGTTGGTGATATTAACTTCCTGTTTGTGGCACATTAGTATATGTGGGGGGGGGGGACTTTTCAAGATGGGTGGTGACCATGGCGGCCATTTTGAAGTCAGCTATTTTGAATCCAACTTTGGTTTTTTCAATAGGAAGCGGTCATGTGACACATCAAACTTATTGGGAATTTCACAAAAAAAGCAATGGTGTGCTTGGTTTTAACGTAACTTTATTCTTTCATGAGTTATTTACACGTTTCTAACCACTTATAAAATGTGTTCAGTGTGCTGCCTATTGTGTTGGATTGTCAATGTAACCCTCTTCTCCCACTCTTCACACACTGATAGCAACACTGCAGGAAAACTGCTAGCACAGGCTTCCAGTATCCGTAGTTTCAGGTGCTGCACATCTCGTATCTTCACAGCATAGACAATTGCCTTCAGATGACCCCAAAGATAAAAGTCTAAGGTGGTCAGATCGGGAGACCCTGGGAGCAATTCAACTGGCCATTCAACTGGCGACTTCAAAATGGCCACCATGGTCACCACCCATCTTGAAAAGTTTCCCCCCTCATATATACTAATGTGCCACAAACAGGAAGTTAATATCACCAACCATTCCCATTTTATTAAGGTGTATCCATATAAATAAAATAATAACTCATTATTTCAATCCATGTGCAATAGTATTAGTAAGGTTCTGAGAGCAGTATAAATGAAGAAGTGTATTCTACTACTGTCCCCTTAAAGTGTACCAGAGACAGCGGCCCCGCAATAGATTACACATACCTGGGGCTTCCTTCAGCCCTCTCCGGCCTGATTGCTCGTAGGCCGTCTTCTTCTGCTTGCCTATTCGCATGCTACTGGCCCCGGAAAATCCATCAGTCGGGGCCAGTCGGCGCATGCGCAGTCCGGCCAGGCACGCTCCCCTGTCTCGCTCCCGACGTTGGGCGCGTTCTGCGCTTGCATATTAGTACTGCGCAGGCGCATAACGCTCCAGGCGATGTGAACGCACAGTTGTCCTCCATTCCGGGGCCAATTGAGGGCGAACTGGCAAGCAGAAGAGGATGGCGTGGGAGCGATCAGGCCGGAGGGGGCTGTAGGAAGTCCCTTGTATGTATATATTGCGGGGCCACCATCTCAGGTTCCCTTTAAATCCTATCCAGAACATCAATCGTTGCACTGATGCAATTGATGCTCTGGATAGGATTTAAGGGGACAGTAGTAGACCATACTTGTTAATTTATACTAACTCCCCCTTCCCCCCCCCCCCTTTACTAATAAGATTGTACATGGCTTGAAATAGCAAGTTGTGGAACTTTTGTAAATAACTAGAATGATCTAAGAGACTAATGGGATTGGGTCTACTAGTAACAATATAACATATCTGTGCTCATAGATTGGCATTTTGTTATGTATATGGTTTTTCTTCTGTGTCCTTATATTTCTTCTGTTTTTTTATTCTATGATGGAACCTGACATAGTTCCTTAAAGAGAGTGTCCGAGGACAATAAAAAAACAAGTTCTACTTACCCGTGGCTTCCTTCAGCCCCTGGCAGCCAATGGACTTGATTCACAAAGCAGTGCAAAGTGTTTGCACGCTGGTGAAAAGCCCTTTATCACGCCTAAACTCAGTTTAGGCGTGATAAAAAGAAACTCGCGTGAAATTCCCGCAATCATGCGGCGCACGGTGCAGTGCGCGCGATGCGCCCATTAAACCCTATGGGCGCTGCGCGTGCAATTGCACGATTGTTTTGCACACGATCAGCAGCACAAAGCGGTGATAACTCAGCTAGTGCAAAGGTTATCACCCCTGAAGTCTTTTAGGCGTGATAACTGGGTTATCACCGCTTTGTGAATCATGCCCAATATGTCCCACGCCACAGCTCTGGTGTCCCGGGATCCTCTCTGTTGCAGATGACAATTTTATGCACCTGCGCAAGCACACGGCCGCCCCGCTCGCAATCGAGCTCACATGGCAGAACATTTCAGGAGCAGAAGATGCTGATTTGGCGAGGTCGGCGTCTGCAACGGAGGGGATCCCGAGACTCTGGAGCTGCGATTAGAGAAGTATCGGATGCCAGGGGCTGGAGGAAGCCCCTGGTAACTAGAATTTTTTTTTTTGTCCTCGGACATTCCCTTTAAAGACACAGACCATAAGAATGTATATGCATGATGATTGCAAATGCCTGCAATCATAATACTATTATGGATACTTATAGTATAATACACATGTTTTATGTTTCTAGTTGCTCTTATCTGTACCTTGCCTGAGGTAACGGGCGATAGACCCACGAAACGCGTTGCAGATTTTATTGGTGTGAGAAATAAAAGTCTTATATCTTTTATGATACGTTACTGTTGTGTCATCTGTGGGGAGGTAAGTCCACCAGTACCACCCCATTTTAAAGCATATTTTATACTTCACTGGCTCCTCTGTATACATAAAATAACTGTTCATCCACTGGATAGGTGCATCTGCCCTTTTCTTTCTATGGAGAGCGACTGAGTTGGGACAGGATAATCTCCCCATCTGCACATACAGTGGTTGCCTTTGGCGGCAACCCATGTTTGTGAGTGTATTTTCACTTACCAAAATTACACACCAACAATAATATACTATTTGGGGCTCTCAATTTTGTCGTCTTGCTATGTGGAAGTGAGTCTGGGTAACATTAGTACCCCTATACCCTTTTCACCTGGAGGGAGCTGGAAGATCACCATCAAGAACACCTCCCTCTGAAGTGAACTTAGCTGCAGCTTGCCATTTTAGAGTAATTATATGATTGTGATCACAGCAGTGGCATACGTAGGGTGTTTGACACCCGGTGCTGGTTATTATAAACCCCCCCCCCCTCGCTTCCCTCCCAGCCCCCCCCCCCCAAAAAAAGGAGCGAGTGTGGCATACTAACCGGTGGGTTATAGGTGCTCCCTGTATAGTAAAGTGGGCAGCATTTCACCAGAAATCGTAAAGTGGGCAGCATTTCACCAGAAATTAATCTTGAAGTGGGCAGCATTTCACCAGAAATTAACGTAAAGAGAGCAGAATTTCACCAGAAAATAATCGTAAAGAGAGCAGCATTTCACCATAAAATAATCGTAAAGAGAGAAGCATTTCACCATAATATAATCGTAAAGAGAGAAGCATTTCACCATAATATAATCGTAAAGTGGGCAGCATTTCACCAGAAAATAATCGTAAAGTGGGCAACATTTCACCATAAAATAATCGTAAAGTGGGCAGCATTTCACCATAAAATAATCGTAAAGTGGGCAGCATTTCACCATAAAATAATCGTAAAGAGAGCAGCATTTCACCATAAAATAATCGTAAAGAGAGCAGCATTTCAACATAAAATAATCATAAAGAGAGCAGCATTTCACCAGAAATCATAAAGTGGGCAGCATTTCACCAGCAAATAATTGTTATGTGAGCAGCATTCACCAGAAAATAATCGCTATGTGCGCAGCATTCACCAGAAAATAATCGTTATGTACGCAGCATTCACCAGAAAATAATCGTTATATACGCAGCATTCACCAGAAAATAATCATTATGTGCGCATTCACCAGAAAATAATCGTTATGTGGGCAGCATTCACCAGAAAATAATCGTTATGTGCGCAGCATTCACCAGAAAATAATTGTTATGTGCGCAGCATTCACCAGAAAATAATCGTTATGTGCGCAGCATTCACCAGAAAATTGTTATGTGCGCAACATTCACCAGAAAATAATCGTTATGTGCGCAGCATTCACCAGAAAATAATCGTTATGTGCGCAACAGTCACCAGAAAATAATCGTTATGTGCGCAGCATTCACCAGAAAATAATTGTTATGTGCACAGCATTCACCAGAAAATAATCGTTATGCAGGGAGCATTCACCAGAAGATAATCGTTATACAGGGAGCATTCACCAGAAGATAATCGTTATGCGGGGAGCATTCACCAGAAAATAATCGTTATGCAGGGAGCATTCACCAGAAAATAATCGTTATGCAGGAAGCATTCACCACAAAATAATCGTTATGCGGGGAGCATTCACCAGAAGATAATCGTTATGCAGGGAGCATTCACTACAAAATAATCGTTATGCAGGAAGCATTCACCAGAAAATAATCGCTATGTGGGGAGCATTCACCAGACAATAATCGCTATGTGGGGAGCAATCACCAGAAAATAATCGTTATACAGGGAGCATTCACCAGAAAATAATCGCTATGCGGGGAGCATTTACCAGAAAATAATCGTTATGCATGGAGCATTCACCAGAAAATAATCGTTATGCAGGGAGCATTCACCAGAAGATAATCGTTATGCGGGGAGCATTCACCACAAAATAATCATTATGTGGGGAGCATTCACAAGAAAATAATCGTTATGCAGGGAGCATTCACCAGAAGATAATCTTTATGCAGGGAGCATTCACCAGAAAATAATCGTTATGTAGGGAGCATTCACCAGACAATAATCGTTATGCAGGGAGCAATTACATAGTTACATAGTTATTTTGGTTGAAAAAAGACATACGTCCATCGAGTTCAACCAGTATAAAGTACAACACCAGCCTGCTCCCTCACATATCCCTGTTGATCCAGAGGAAGGCGAAAAAACCCTTACAAGGCATGGTCCAATTAGCCCCTAAAGGTAAAAATTCCTTCCCGACTCCAGATGGCAATCAGATAAAATCCCTGGATCAACATCATTAGTTAAGATGCACTGTTTTTTGATAGAATAAAGTTTGATATATACTTTTAAGATTTCGGGTTGAATTGTCTTATTGGTATGTACCACTCACCACTCCCATTCCTTCCTACCCTGGTTTTTCTGTATTTTGGGTGAGTGGACATAACCAATTTATATATATTCTTGTCGGTCTGTTGATTGTGGTCTGTCTTTTAGGAGGTATACCCGGTTTACTTGGGTTAAAATTGGATTTAGATATCCTGCAGACATAATCGTCAGGCCAATCTACACATGTTTGAGGCAGTTGCTGCTTGGATATGCTGCAGTGGGATAAGCTAGTCACGCAGGTGGAGCAGGAGTGTTCCCGCACGCAGGAAAGTCGGAATGCCCGACAGTTGATCAACGGGGGATTTAGAAAATTGAACCGATTATATGAACAAAAATCACGGCTGTGGTGGAACATTAGGTATAACCGTGAATATCTTGACGATCATTTTGCACCTTTGTGGTTGCGTTTTCAGATCTTCCCACATAGGAAGAATCTCTCAGTTGAATTTAAGAAAAAATGGGAGACTAATTTTGAGACTTGTGCCAATGCCTGCTTGACCCTCATGAACGAACTTGATGAGGAGGAACTCAAAAACATTGAAAAAGAGATTGTCAAGGTGACAGACTCTTTATGCATGTGTAGTGACGACCCCCTGTACGAGAAGCGGAATAGTGAACTTACCAGTCATATTAAGCATTTTAATCAGGAATTGGTGATTAAGAGGGATAAAAAAATCCTTAGAGATAGATTGGCTTACAAACTAGGGAATGCGTATAGATGGGGCCCCAAACCTAGACAACCTATAAAAAGACCCCACCAGCAAAACAGACCGGGCCAACCGCCAATATCTAGCGGGGAGGAATCAGAGGGATCGCAGGGATCTACAGCTAGCCGGAGTACGGCTAGCTCTACCTCCCTTAGTTCTGCATCTAATACAGGACAACTCAGGGCCTATAATACCCGATCACGTCCATTGGACGGCGTATCGGGGAAGGTGGAGAAAACTACTAAACGTAATAATAGAGGCAAAAAGCCCATTACAGCCACACAATGTCAGGACGAGACAGACACGGGGGTAGGAAGGGAGGAACGGGGAGATGCTGGAGTTCGTGGAGCCTGCACCTCTATGCCATCCTCTGCTTCTGGCCCTTTTTTAGAGTAACATCACCACAGTCGGGGGTGTGTGTGTCCTCTGACGACGTCCACGGGTCTGACCTACAGGTGATCAATTTGACAGGTGAAACAATACCTAAATCAATGAATGATGTCCTTGCTCGTGCCTTGGGATTTTGTCCCACCCACAGCATCGACAAGTTTGAAATTATAAAAGATCTCCATCTATTTGGAAGAAAAATATTGCTTCGATCCTTGTGTGCGCAGACTAATGGTGGGCGCCGTCGGGAGACACCATGACCAGCCTCGTCTGTCCTGTCGATCCAGGACCAACAGGCCTTACAAGACTTACATGATCTCCTTGGTGGAGAGGATGTGGAGCTAGAGCATGATGGCCTTGATGTGGGGGCTTCCACGCCGTTGATCCCCTGCCTCCCCCCTTCCCCATCACCTCAGATTAGTAATCAGCTTTTCAATAGAAGGTCTCAGCGATATCCCCCTCTGTCGCTGAATTCTAACTTACAGACCTTTGTTGCTTCGGTTGAGAGAGAATTGAATCAGATACACAACTATGCAGGTCCGGCGAACCTTTCTGGGGATGAGCTTGAGGCTCTAGAAGCCTTACAGAGACAGGACAATTGGATCATTAAACCCTCAGATAAGGGTGGGAACGTGGTGGTTATGATAAGGTTGGCATATAGAGATATGTGCCTACAAATTTTGTCACAGCGTGCATGTTATGTCAAGGTCTCGGCGTCCTCGGTTGGGCGCTGCCGGGAGGGACTGCACGCCATCCTGGATGAGGCACAGCACATGGAGGTAATCCCTAATGAAGTTTATGATTTTTTGAAAGTAACACACCCAGTAACACCCACCTTCTATGCCCTTCCTAAAGTGCATAAGAGGCTAGTGAACCCACCGGGAAGTCCAATTGTCTCGGGTTGTGGCTCCCTTACAGAACAGATTAGTGTCTATATAGATAGGCACTTGCAACCTCATGTGCAGTCCCTCCCGTCTTACATAAGGGACACTTCCCATTTTCTTAGAACTGTAGATGGTGTGCAGGTCCTGCCCGGTACGCTGCTCGTTGCTTTGGACGTCGAGGCCTTGTATTCATGCATACCACACGAACTTGGCGTTCGGGCTGTCGAGGCCTTTCTTGCAGAGTTGGGCCTCGAATCGGCCACACATAACAGATTCCTTTTGACGTTATTGAAATTTCTCCTGACCAATAACATTTTTATCTTTGACGGTGACCACTACCTCCAGGTGCAGGGGGCTGCGATGGGTACAACGTGTGCCCCGTCGTATGCTAACCTGTACCTGGGGGAGTGGGAATAGGAGCTGTTCGCAGACGAGGCCCTCTCGATGTACCTGTGCCACATTTTGGCTTGGCACAGGTACATCGATGACATCTTCGTACTGTGGACAGGTAGCCGGACACAATTGACACATTTTGTGGAGTGCATAAATGCAAACAGTCGGAACCTTAAGTTTACAATGAATTGTGATTACCACGGGATTCCATTTTTGGATCTTCGTGTTAATTGCGATGATTTGGGCCTGATCAGTATAGGCCTATTTAGAAAGGAGACATCCACGAACGCCTTACTGAAAGCTGATAGCTGCCATCCAGGTCATACGGTCAGAGGTATCCCTGTAGGACAGTACCTAAGGGTTTGCCGGAATTGTACTAAACTTGAATCTTTTGTACAGGAGGCCGGTCAGCTGCGCAAGCGTTTTCAATCACGGGGATATAATGACAAAATTCTAAGAAAGGCTTATCAAAGAGCCTTGGACAGTGATAGAGACAATTTACTTTGCCCCAACCGAGTGACGGGCTCTGGCCAACAGCAGACCAGACTCTGCACTCGGTTTTGTATGCAACATGGGGAAATTACACGGATTCTAGACAAATATTGGTACATGCTGTGCAATGATTCACGGTTGGCCCCTTTTCTTCCATCGTGGCCAAACATTACATTTAAAAGAGCCCCATCCTTGAGGGATATGCTAGACAATAGTCACTTTGAAGACAATACACGATTACATTGTCGTACCCTTGGAACTTACACATGTGGGGGCTGTAGTTTCTGCAGGTTCATGCATGTAGGGACATCCGTGGTGCTCCCGGACAGGAGGCAGTGGAGATTGTCACATTATGTCAATTGTGCCACTAAATTTGTGGTTTACTTACTACTATGCCCCTGTGGGGCTTTTTATATAGGAAAAACAACACGTGAACTCAGAGAACGTATCTCTGAGCACGTGAAGAGTATTAGAAGTGTCAACTCCACTGCCCCGGTCGGGGTGCACTTTAGGCGTTACCATGGCGGTGATTCTAGGGGACTTAGATTCGTTGGGATCGATCGAGTTCATGGTTCAATAAGAGGGGGCAATCTAGACAGATTGCTTTGTCAAAGAGAGTGCCGCTGGATTTTCAATCTAAGAGCCACCTCTCCCCCAGGGTTAAACGAAATGGAGGGCTTTGCCCCCTTCCTTCCATTATAGATGATTTTCCGCTGAGAGTTTGATTTCTTTGCTGGGCATTTACATGCTGCCCAATGCGTGCGGGAATATACCTGTTTCCTCCTGTGTGGCTTAGCCCCCTGCTGCGGGCTGTCTGGTAGCCACAGCTTCAAAGAGTCCCTTTTTTACTATTGCCTTTAGATATATTTGGCAGTTTTGCCGCTTCCTTAAGAGTTGCTTTTGTTTGCAACTTTTATTTGCTAACGAGAAAAGTGATATATATGGGCATGGGTGTGGATTATATTAAATGGTGAGTGCATATCTCTGCAATCTTTGTTTATGAGTGAGGCATGTGCCATGCATGTTTTGTTGGTATGGCTTCATTACCTTTCCGTGCTGTTGTTTACCTTGAGACACCCTCCGTGCCTGACTCCATTTTGGCATTTGGTCGCCGTGGATGGGTGCGGGCATGTTGTCTCTGACGTCGGCCGGGCGGGTCTCTGCTGCTCCTTCCGCCCGACAGAGTGCTGCGGGCGGAAATGGAGCATGGGATGGGGGATCTGCACCGGCCGAAGCGTCTGGCCATACGCGTTCTCTGGCGCCCCGCCTGCCGCCGGATTGCAGCTGGCGGTTGTGGGGCGGTGCTGGGACGCTTCTGGCTAGCGCATGGTACGCAGCGCGGGGGCAGGGGGGGGGAGCAATGAATGGAGTGTGTCTGATAGGGCACAAGTGCCGTTATAAGCGGCTGTCAGCTGTTTCTGGTGAACCACGCCTCCTGAGGAAACGAGGATACACTCGTGAAACATGTCGGGGCTGTGAAGTGGTGTCATCGTTGGCTTGCCTGGCCTCCCGACCACCTTTCCACATGGAATCTCCTTCTGGCCATCTGGCTGTCTAAGCTACGCTCAGCCTCAACTTACACCATCATCACCTCAAATTGGTGGAGAATCTGCATGGCAGACATCTTGAACATAAGACCTGGTGAGCAGTCTATAGTACTAAAAGCCAATCGGCACTGGAATTGCTTCTGCTCAGCTTTGCCATTTGAGCTGCTTTATGCTTACGGACAGTGACTGTCGATGTCCATTGGCTTTGCCATCTAGAGACAGACCTGTGTGTGACAGCATCAATCTGCTTGCTTGTGCTTTGCTCCATGAACAGTAAATTGAGGCATTTTTGGCACTAATGCACATGTGCTGGTGCTATATTTTTTCACTGCTGCTTGCTTACTAACTGTCTGTTGCTAAACTCAACTGATTTTGCACCCCTGGCTGCAGTCTTAGAGGTGTTAAAGAGACTGCCTGCTGCTCTCTTCATTAAGGAGGTGTTATCAATGGACGACAATTAACAATGCAGTTGATAGCTGCTTGCCGCTTATAGTGGAGACTGAATAGGCATGCCATTGCATTCTACCAACTAGAGCTCTGTTAATACTGCAGAAACATCTTTCCTGCCTTGTGTTTTTGAAACTAATCCAGTCGGAGTATGTGTGTTTGAATGCTGAGCCTGCTGCAGATGGTGTGGAGATAAATGGATGGGGTGGTTAGGTGATGAGGTCAGGCTGGTTTTAAGATGCTCTGTTTTTTGATAGAATAAAGTTTGATATATACTTTTAATATTTCGGGTTGAATTGTCTTATTGGTATGTACTACTCACCACTCCCATTCCTTCCTACCCTGGTTTTTCTAGACCATTAGTACGTCCAAAATGCATGACTTTACATTTGTCAACATTGAATTTCATCTGCCATGTATGTGCCCATATAGCCATCCTATCCAGATCCTGTTGCAATATGACACTATCTTCCTGAGAGTTGATGATTCTGCACAATTTTGTATCATCTGCAAAAATAGCAACATTGCAATGCAAGGCCAGAACAGACCCCTGTGGGACCCCAGTCTCCCATTTTGAGTACGATCCATTGACCACAACTCTTTGTTTTCTGTCCATTAGCCAGTTCCCTATCCATGAACACAGACTCTTACCCAGTCCTTGCATCCTCAACTTTTGCACCAGACTTTTGTGGGGAACAGTGTCGAAGGCCTTTGCAAAGTCCAAGTATATCACATCTACAGCATTCCCAATATCCATATTAGCATTCACTACCTTATAAAAGCTGAGCATGTTAGTCAAACAGGACCTGTCTTTAGTAAACCCATATTGATGCTGAGAAATAAGATTATTTTCTACTATGAAGTCATGTATAGTATCTCTTAGTAACCCCTCAAATAGTTTGCATACAACTGATGTTAAGCTTATAGGTCTATCATTTCCTGGATCTGATTTTTTGCCCTTCTTAAATAATGGGAAAACGTGGGCTGTACGCCAATCCACTGGGACTCTGCCAGTTACAAGAGAGTCACAAAAGATAAGATAAAGGGGTTTATCTATAACTGAACTTAATTCCCTTAGGACCCGAGGATGCATGCCATCCGGGCCAGGTGCCTTGTCTATTTTTAATTTATTTAGTCTTGCCTTCACTTCTTCCTGCGTTAAGTATTTAACATTACAGTTAGAAGATTGAGACTCTTCCGCCTCTGTAGTTTGCAACAGTGCTGTTTCTTTTGTGAAGACAGAAGCAAAGAAAGCATTTAATAACTCTGCCTTACCTTGGTCATCCACCATTGAGTTCCCACCCTCATCCTTTAGGAATCCTATACAGTCAACCTTTCTTTTTTTAGAGTTAATGTACTTGTAAAACTTTTTTGGGTTAGATTTGATATCCTTATGCCTGCCTAATTTCTTTTTTACAATTTTTATTGCACTCCTTATAATTGCTTAGTGCAGCCTCGGTCCCCTCCTGTTTTAAGACCTTATAGGCATTCTTTTTCCTCTTCATTTTATCTTTATCCTTTCTATTCATCCATAGAGGTCTTTTTTTATTCCTAGATATTTTGTTTCCATATGGGATATACATACTACAATATTGATTGAGTATAAGTTTAAAAGCTTGCCATTTCCCTTCAGTGTCTTCCCCTTGTAGTATATTATCCCAGTTCACCAAACTTAGTGCCTGCCTAATTTGATTGCACTTTGCTTTTCTAAAATTCATAATTTTAGTGGTCCCGCTGCCCCGTGGCCTATCAGTCACCAGATCAAACGTTTAAATGCTACAGTGAATGAATGGTAGTTACCCCTATAGCCGCTGTGCATAGATAAAAAAGTTCCTGTTAGAAAAAGAATTAGAGCCTTTAAGAATGATATCCTTCATCTGTGAACTTTCTGGGGACTGCTACTCATAAGCCATAATGTGTGACCACCTTCGTTTGAATAAAAGAAATTTGGAATCAAGCACTGGAGATCGCTCTATAAATGTATGAAGTCTCTATGGGGATTGTGGGCAAACTTGCCAGGAAGAAAAATGGCGTCGGCAGGCATATCAGGTGACCGCCTGCCAGGATATATAAAGGGTGAACCACTCCTCCCTGCTTTAAGCCACACCCTGAGGAAGCCCATTGGGCGAAACATGTAGCTGGGAGGAACTATAGGAGGCCGGCCTCGCCCACCACTCTAACTCCACGCTGCTCGGAAGTGATCCCCGCGACCACGCTGGTGTAATCCCTGGTGCGGGTAGACCTGCAAACACAGCCGCTATTGAAGAGTCTGCTGCCTGCTATTAAGAACACTGCAGTGCGTGAGTAGATGTGACCACAGTCACTACATCCCGCTGGGGGAATACAATACACAGGGAGCTGGCGCCCCGCAAGTGAGGTATACAACTGTTGCTGGCAATTCCTGTGCATATAAGACTTGTTCAATATTATGCTCTGTGCACCGCTGACTGCAATTGCATTTCTGAAGCTTTGCAAAGTGAAGATGCTGCTTTGGCTGATGATGCATGTGCTTGCAATATTGATCTGCTGATGTTTGTAACTGAATTGAACTGGCTTGCAATCAGTGCCTTGCTGAAACTGGAAGTATCAGGTTGCTGAAACTGGAATATTTAAAGCAATATCGATTTATCAGATGGACTGCACTGGTTGCAATAGACTGGGATAGAAGAAACAAATTGATTGCAGGAAGACATCCAAGTAATAGCTATTACAGAAATTTGGGAACTACTAAATATCGCACTACAGCTGCAAGCAGATATATACTCCATAGTGGCTGGAATGAATGTTTGGATGAGTGGATTGTGTGGGGTAGCGGGGAAGTGCTGTGACATTCCTAGGGCTTTTGTAGCGGTTTTAATGTTTTAATGTGATTTTGATACAATTCTATGGTTGTCTGTCCACAATAAAGGAAGTTTTTGATTATTGGCAAGCGAGGCCTGGATTAGCTTTGTTCTCTTTGGTAATTGCAGATACAGGATCTTCTCAAAAAATTAGCATATTGTGATAAAGTTCATTATTTTCTGTAATGTACTGGTAAACATTAGACTTTCATATATTTTAGATTCAAATACACACAACTGAAGTAGTTCAAGCCTTTTATTGTTTTAATATTGATGATTTTGGCATACAGCTCATGAAAACTCAAATTTCCTATCTCAAAAAATTTGCATATTTCATCCGACCAATAAAAGAAAAGTGTTTTTAAAACAAAAAAAGTCAACCTTCAAATAATTATGTTCAGTTATGCTCTCAATACTTGGTCGGAAATCCTTTTCCAGAAATGACTGCTTCAATGTGGCGTGGCATGGAGGCAATCAGCCAGTGGCACGGCTCAGGTGTTATGGAGGACCAGGATGCCTCGATAGCGGCCTTAAGCTCATCCAGAGTGTTGAGTCTTGTGTCTCTCAACTTTCTCTTCGCAATATCCCACACATTGTCTATGGGGTTCAGGTCAGGAGAGTTGGCAGGCCAATTGAGCACAGTAATACCATGGTCAGTAAACCATTTACCAGTGGTTTTGGCACTGTGAGCAGGTGCCAGGTCGTGCTGAAAAATTAAATCTTCATCTCCATAAAGCTTTTCAGCAGATGGAAGCATGAACCCACTTTTGAACCAGAAACAGTGGCAGAAGCGCCTGACCTGGGCTACAGAGAAGCAGCACTGGACTGTTGCTCAGTGGTCCAAAGTACTTTTATTTCGGATGAAAGCAACTTTTGCATGTCATTCGGAAATCAAGGTGCCAGAGTCTGGAGGAAGACTGGGGAGAGGGAAATGCCAAAATGCCTGAAGTCCAGTGTCAAGTACCCACAGTCAGTGATGGTCTGAGGTGCCATGTCAGCTGCTGGTGTTGGTCCACTGTGTTTTATCAAGGGAAGGGTCAATGCAGCTAGCTATCAGGAGATTTTGGAGCACTTCATGCTTCCATCTGCTGAAAAGCTTTATGGAGATGAAGATTTCATTTTTCAGCACGACCTGGCACCTGCTCACAGTGCCAAAACCACTGGTAAATGGTTTACTGACCATGGTATTACTGTGTTCAATTGGCCTGCCAACTCTCCTGACCTGAACCCCATAGAGAATCTGTGGGATATTGTGAAGGGAAAGTTGAGAGACGCAAGACCCAACACTCTGGATGAGCTTAAGGCTGCTATCGAAGCATCCTGGGCCTCCATAAAACCTGAGCAGTGCCACAGGCTGATTGCCTCCATGCCACACCGCATTGAAGCAGTAATTTCTGCAAAATGATTCCCGACCAAGTATTGAGTGCATAACTGAACATAATTATTTGAAGGTTGACTTTTTTTGTTTTAAAAAGACTTTTCTTTTATTGGTCGGATGAAATATGCTAATTTTTTGAGATAGGAATTTTGGGTTTTCATGAGCTGTATGCCAAAGTCATCAATATTAAAACAATAAAAGGCTTGAACTACTTCAGTTGTGTGTATTTGAATCTAAAATATATGAAAGTCTAATGTTTATCAGTACATTACAAAAAATAATGAACTTTATCACAATATGCTAATTTTTTGAGAAGATCCTGTATATGTCTGAGTTAAAGGCCTGCAAACAGTCAGTTTATCTGCAGATGAAGTGGATTTACCACTCTATGCATTGGACATTCTGACTGTCTTGCCTACTGAGGACCAATGAAAATTGTTGTACCAGATCAAACGTTATCATGTTGTGATCACTATTTCCCAAATGTTCTTGAACCTGCACATTTGATACATTATCTGGTCTATTAGAAATGATCAGATCCAGTAACGCATTCCCCCTAGTTGGTTCAGTTACCATTTGAGTCAAGTAATTGTCCTGTAGTGCTGCCAGAAATCTGCTGCTTTTACCAGAATGGGTAGCCTCAATACTCCAGTCAATGTCTGGAAAGTTGAAGTCGCCCATAATTATGACCTCATTTTTACTTGCAGCTTTTTCAATCTGCTGTAGTAATCGCAGTTCTGCAGCTTCATTAATAAGAGGTGGCCTGTAGCATACCCCAATAAGCAATTGGCAACTTTTATTTCCACCATGAATATTTACCCAAACGGACTCTACATCTTCGCAATCTTCCTCCATCTCATCGTTGAGGACAGCTGTAAGAGAATTCTTAACAAAGAGACAAACCCCTCCACCTTTTTTCCCTGTTCTATCCCTCCTAAACACATTGTATCCTTTTAAATTAGCTATCCAGTCATGGCTTTCATCCATCCATGTCTCGGTTATTCCCACAATGTGATAGCCTTTGTCATTCAGAATGAACTCTAGTTCGTCTATTTTATTTGCAAGGCTCCGAGCATTGGTTACCATGCACTTTATATTTTTACCACCACATTTACCAATTTTGTTTACATGAAATGGGTTACTTGAATTTTTACCAACCTCCTTAATCTTTACACTGTCTCCACCCCCCTCTCCACCCCCCATAATGTTAGGCTCCCACTGTCTTTTTACCTCATCTTGTCTACGTATTGAGACTTTATCCTCCCGCCTCCCCCCAGATCCTAGTTTAAAATCTCCTCCAACCGTTTAGCCATCTTCTCCTCCAATGCAGCTGCACCCTCCCCATTAAGGTGCAGCCCATCCCTGCTGTAGAACCTGTAGCCGACTGCAAAGTCTGCCCAGTTCTCCAGGAACCCAAACCCTTCCTTCATACACCAATTTCTCAGCCACTTATTTAACTCCCTAAGCTCCCTCTGTCTCTCAGATGTAGCACGTGGCACTGGCAGTATTTCAGAAAACACCACCTTGGAGGTCCTTGCTTTAAGTTTATCTCCAAGTACCTGAAAATCAATCACCACAAAATAATCGTTATGCAGGGAGCATTCACCAGAAAATAATCGTTATGCAGGGAGCATTTACCAGAAAAGAATCGTTATGCAGGGAGCATTCACCAGAAAATAATCGTTATGCAGGGAGCATTCACCAGAAGATAATCGTTATGCAGGGAGCATTCACCAGAAAATAATCGTTATACAGGGAGCATTCACCAGAAGATAATCGTTCTGCAGGGAGCATTCACCAGAAAATAATCGTTATGTGGGGAGCATTCACCAGACAATAATCGTTATGCAGGGAGCAATCACCAGAAAATAATCGTTATGCAGGGAGCATTCACCACAAAATAATCGTTATGCAGGGGGCATTCACCAGAAAAGAATCGTTATGCAGGGAGCATTCACCAGAAGATAATCGCTATGCAGGGAGCATTGACCAGAAAATAATCGCTATGTGGGGAGCATTCACCAGACAATAATCGCTATGTGGGGAGCATTCACCAGACAATAATCGTTATGTGGGGAGCATTCACCAGACAATAATCGTTATGCGGGGAGCATTCACCAGACAATAATTGTTATGCAGGGAGCATTCACCAGACAATAATCGTTATGCAGGGAGCATTCACCAGACAATAATCGTTATGCAGGGAGCATTCACCACAAAATAATCGTTATGCAGGGAGCAATCACCAGAAAATTATCGTTATGCAGGGAGCATTCACCAGAAAAGAATCGTTATGCAGGGAGCATTCACCAGAAGATAATCGTTATGCGGGGAGCATTCACCACAAAATAATCGTTATGCGGGGAGCATTCACCAGAAGATAATCATTATGCAGGGAGCATTCACCAGAAGATAATCGTTATGCAGGGAGCAATCACCACAAAATAATTGTTATGCAGGGAGCATTCACCACGAAATAATCGTTATGCAGGGAGCAATCACCACAAAATAATCGTTATGCAGGGAGCATTCACCAGAAGATAATCCTGTAAAAAAAATAAATTCACTCACCTCACATGCGC
Source organism: Hyperolius riggenbachi (assembly GCF_040937935.1). NCBI lineage: Eukaryota > Metazoa > Chordata > Amphibia > Anura > Hyperoliidae > Hyperolius > Hyperolius riggenbachi. The sequence goes on along the minus strand of NC_090650.1, from coordinate 158,690,503 downwards.
AGGCAGCTCCCCGACGATCCTCCAGCGACGATCCTCATGCAGCCAGCCACATCTCCCGCGCTGACAGTCAAGCAGAGTGCAGGGCTACGGCAAGAAGGCGCCCGAGGCCCTGTACTGGAGACACAAAGTCTCCAGAGCAGGGCTTCGGCCGCCATCTTGCCGTAGCCCTGCTCTACCTCCGGGAGGCAGTCTCCGCACGGGGCTGCGGGGAGATGAACCGGGTGCGGGCGGGGGAGAGAGGCAGAAGGAGGGGACCCAGGTGAGGGAGGGGGGGGGATCTGTCCCCCCTCCCCGCCGCTGTCCCCCTCTCCTCCTTCTAGCGCTGCTCTCCCATCGGGGGTCGTTACGACACCCCCCTGGGTGTTAGTCACCCGGGGCGCCCCGCCCCCCTGCGCCCCATGGTAGGGACGCCACTGGATCACAGCACAATGAAATCTGATCGACTTTCATAAATCTGGCATTTCAAAAGTAGCAATTAGATTTTATTGGCTCACATGCAATTACTTTTGTCTAAGTTTTCTCCCAGGAGATAGTTTTTTTTATCTCCTCTACAAAGCAATTCGTTTTAGCACTTTGCAACACAATAAGTACCAAATAAACAGGTAAAACAAAATATCAATCTTATTTTGAGTATCCTCTTGCTTGGTAGTTGGCTTATTTCGCAATTAACAACACATTTAAAGGATACCTGAAGTGACATGTGACATGATGAGATAGACATGTGTATGTACAGTGCCTAGCACAGAAATAACTGTGCTGTGTTATTTTTTTCTTTCTCTGCTTGAAAGAGTTAAATATCAGATATATAAGTGGCTGACTTAGTCCTGAAGTGACTACAGTGTGACCCTCACTGATAAGAAATTCCAACTATAAAACACTTTCCTAGCAGAAAATTGCTTCTGAGACCAAGAAAGAGTTAAAAAGGGGAATTTCTTATCGTGAGGGTCACACTTAGTCAGTTCCTGTCTGAGTCAGGACTGAGTCAGCCACTTACATACCGGATATTTAACTCTTTCAGGCAGAGAAAGAAAAAAAGGAACACAGCATAGTTATTTGTGTGCTAGGCACTGTACATACACATGTCTATCTCATCATGTCGCATGTCACTTCGGGTATCCTTTAAGGTAAAGCTCTATCTTATGGTGCCCATACATGGTACAATTTTTAAATTTTTTTCGATTAGGTAAATTTTTTTTATTATTCCCTTAGATCGAATATAAACATTTTTCCAATATGTCCGATTGGATTTTTATTTAAAAAACGGGATAATCGATTATTTTTTCTTCATCAAAAAATATATTCTTTCAATCTGCAAAGTCGAGATCCTTTATATGTTGTGTCAGCCCCCATTGTAGTCCAGTTCTGTTTCCAAGGCATGTCTTCCTCATGACCAGATCCATTACTATCAGGAAGGTAGTGGGGGAGAGGGTGCATCCCTGTTTGACTCCTGAGTTGACTTCTATTGGATCACTTCGCACGCCATAATGAGCAACTTGGCATGTATAATCCTCATAGAATTGCTTTATAAGGATTATGACGTTCCTTGGTATTAGAGTTGGGCCGAACCTCCGATTTTAGGTTCGCGAACCTGGTTCGCGAACTTCCGCAGAAGGTTCGGTTCGCGTTAAAGTTCGCGAACCGCAATAGACTTCAATGGGGATGCGAACTTTGAAAAAAAAAAAAAATTATGCTGGCCACAAAAGTGATGGAAAAGATGTTTCAAGGGGTCTAACACCTGGAGGGGGGCATGGCGGAGTGGGATACATGCCAAAAGTCCCCGGGGAAAAATCTGGATTTGACGCAAAGCAGCATTTTAAGGGCAGAAATCACATTGAATGCTAAATGACAGGCCTAAAGTGCTTTCAAACATCTTGCATGTGTATACATCAATCAGGTAGTGTAATTAAGGTACTGCTTCACACTGACACACCAAACTCACCGTGTAACGCAGCGCAAACAGCTGTTTGTGTAGTGACGGCCGTGCTGGACTGGTGCGCACCATGGCGAGAGTGCAGGTTTTGGTGGCTTTACAGCCCATATGGTCGCCTGGCTGATGTAGCTGAATGACAGAACAGTGACTGTCCAGCTGATCAAATTTGGTCTGACCACAATGAGGCAACGACCTTATTATCGTGGGTGTGCCCCCCGAGACACTCATCTAGGCGCCGGTCATTGCTTCATTGTGATACGCAAGCCCCTTCACCACGGCAAGGTAATGATCACGAAGGGGAATGGGCGCATGTACATGCCTTTTCTTTTGTTGTTGCAGCTGCCCGCAGTGCAGCCAGAAAAATTAGGCAGTCATGTACACGCACCAGAAAAATTATTACAGCGGCCGCTGCTAGCAGCGGCCTAAAAAATTCAGCAATCCGCCTGGAGTCCCGGACCCTGTTGGTGGTGGCGGAGAAGGTAGTCAAGCGGCCTGCAGGCAGACATGCTGTGTGGAGGGACTGGGAGCGACTTAGTCTTCTTGGGGCAGGCCAGGCAGCCAGTCACACGGCGTGCAGGCAGAGATGCTGTGTGTGCGGGGACTGACTTAGTCTTGGGGCGGGCAGCAGCCCTCCGGGATCCATGCCTCATTCATTTTGATAAAGGTGAGGTACTTAACACTTTTGTGACTTAGGCGACTTCTCTTCTCTGTGACAATGCCTCCAGCTGCGCTGAAGGTCCTTTCTGACAGGACGCTTGCGGCAGGGCAGGAGAGAAGTTGGATGGCAAATTGGGACAGTTCTGGCCACAGGTCAAGCCTGCGCACCCAGTAGTTCAAGGGTTCCTCATCGCTGTTCACAGCAGTGTCTACATCCACACTTAAGGCCAGGTAGTCGGCTACCTGCCGTTCCAGGCGTTGGTGGAGGGTGGATCCGGAAGGGCTACGGCGAGGCGTTGGACTAAAGAACGTCCGCATGTCCGACATCACCATGAGATCGCTGGAGCGTCCTGTCTTTGACTGCGTGGACACGGGAGGAGGATTAGTGGCAGTGGTACCTTGCTGGCGTTGTGCCGTCACATCACCCTTAAAGGCATTGTAAAGCATAGTTGACAGCTGGTTCTGCATGTGCTGCATCCTTTCCACCTTCCGGTGAGTTGGTAACAGGTCCGCCACTTTGTGCCTGTACCGAGGGTCTAGTAGTGTGGCCACCCAGTACAGCTCATTCCCCTTGAGGTTTTTTATACTGGGGTCCCTCAACAGGCAGGACAGCATAAAAGACGACATCTGCACAAAGTCGGATCCAGTACCCTCCATCTCCTCTTGCTCTTCCTCAGTGACGTCAGGTAAGTCAACCTCCTCCCCCCAGCCGCGAACAATACCACGGGAAGGTTGAGCAGCACAAGCCCCTTGCGATGCCTGCTGAGGTTGTTCTCCTGCCGCTGTCCCCTCCTCCTCCTCCTCCCCCAAAGAAACACCTTGCTCATCATCCTCTGAGTCTGACTCGTCTTCTGCACACGACTTCTCTTCTTCCTCCTCCTCCCCCCTCTGTGCTGCCGCAGGTGTTGAGGAAACAGCTGGGTCTGATGAAAATTGGTCCCATGCCTGTTCCTGCCGTAACGGTTCCTGGTCACACTCATTCACAGCTTCATCCGCCACTCTACGCACAGCACGCTCCAAGAAGTAAGCGTAGGGAATTAAGTCGCTGATGGTGCCCTCACTGCGGCTCACCAGGTTGGTCACCTCCTCAAATGGCCGCATGAGCCTGCATGCATTTTCCATCAGTGTCCAGTTGTCGGGCCAGAACATCCCCATCTTCCCAGACTGTTTCATTCTACTGTAGTTGTAGAGGTAGTGGGTCACGGCTTTCTTCTGTTCTAGCAGGCGGGAGAACATGAGCAGGGTCGAGTTCCAGCGAGTCGGGCTATCGCAAATGAGGCGTCTCACCGGCATGTTGTTTTTGCGCTGAATTTCCGCAAAGCGTGCCATGGCTGTGTAAGACCGCCTCAAATGCCCACAGAACTTCCTGGCCTGCTTCAGGACATTCGCTAAGCCAGGGTACTTTGCCACAAATCTTTGAACCACTAGATTCATGACATGTGCCATGCAGGGTATGTGTGTCAGCTTCCCCATATGCAAAGCGGCAAGCAGATTGCTGCCATTGTCGCACACCACGTTGCCTATCTCCAGGTGGTGCGGGGTCAGCCACTCATCCACCTGTTTCTTAAGAGCAGCCAGGAGAGCTGCTCCAGTGTGACTCTCCGCTTTGAGACAAGACATGTCTAAGATGGCGTGACAGCGTCGTACCTGGCATGCAGCATAGGCCCTGGGGAGCTGGGGCTGTGTAGCTGGAGAGGAGAACTGCCACTCAGCCAAGGAGGAGAAGGACAGCGAAGAGCATGTAGCAGGAGGAGAGGAGGTGGCAGGAGGCCTGCCTGCAAGCCGTGGAGTTGTCACAATTTGGTCCGCTGCGCCCTGCTTGCCATCGTTTACCACCAGGTTCACCCAATGGGCTGTGTAGGTAATGTAGCGGCCCTGCCCGTGCTTGGCAGACCAGGCATCCGTGGTCAGGTGTACCCTTGACCCAACGCTCTTCGCAAGAGATGACACCACTTGCCTCTCAACTTCACGGTGCAGTTGGGGTATGGCCTTTCTCGAAAAATAAGTGCGGCCTGGCATCTTCCACTGCGGTGTTCCGATGGCCACAAATTTACGGAAGGCCTCAGAGTCCACCAGCCGGTATGGTAACAGCTGCCGAGCTAACAGTTCCGCCACGCCAGCTGTCAGACGCCGGGCAAGGGGGTGACTGGCCGAAATTGGCTTCTTCCGCTCAAACATTTCCTTCACGGACACCTGACTGCTGCTGTGGGCAGAGGAGCAGCAACCGCTCAAGGGCAGAGGCGGAGTGGAGGAGGGTGCCTGTGAAGGTGGAAGGGAGAAAGCGGCAGAAGCAGATAATGCACCTGATGGAGGAGGAAGAGGAGAAGGAGGGTGGCTTTGCTTTTGTGTGCTGCTGCTGCTTTTGCTCAGGTGGCCATCCCATTGCTGTTTGTGCCTTTTCTCCAGGTGCCTTCGTACGGCACTTGTCCCTACATGAGTGTTGGCCTTTCCACGGCTCAATTTTTGTTGGCAGAGCGAACAGATGGCTTTGGTCCGATCTGAGGCACACACATTAAAAAATTTCCACACCGCTGAGCCACCCTGGGATGTGGGCACTATGGGGACCTCAGCAGCTGATGCTGAAGGGCAAGTTGGCTGGCTGTACATAGGTGGCGATACATGGTGCCGGACTCTGCCACCAGCTGTTTCTGACGAAGAGCTGCCCCAGCTTCTTTCAGCAACTTCTCTCCTCCTACTACTCTCTGACTCCCCCTCTGAACTGTCCCCCTCTTCATCTCCTCTATTGGGAACATACAGAGGATCCCTATTACCGTCATCATCGTAGTCATCCTGCCCAGCTTCGCTTGCCTCAGACAAATCCAAACTTGCACCATCAGTAGGTCCTTCATCCTCCTGACACGTTACATCCATAGTGTTGCCGCGTAACTCAGACATATTAGCTGGTGAAAATTCATCTGGCTGTAACAACAATGGCTGTGCATCAGTGATTTCAACACTAAATAATTCTTGCGAAGTGTCAAATGCAGCGGAAGTGGTGCTAGTAGTAGCGCTGGTGGCTGAGCAAGATGAGGTGTTCTGTGTCGCTAAATACTCAACCACGTCCTGACAATCTTGGGAGGTGATGGGACGTGCCTTCTTCCGAGCACTGTACTGTGGGCCAGGTCCACACGAAATTACATTTACACGACCTCGCGCAGACCTGCCGGGTGGCCTTCCTCTGGCTCTGGCACTACCTCTTCCTCTACCTGTTTTGTCCATATCGGGTATGCACGGAGTGGTATATCACACTGCGTGCACTCACGTAGGTAGGTGGGTTCACTTAACTGCACAGGTATGCGCACTGATGCGGTGGGTTCACTAAACAGAACAGGTATACAGTGGCGGGTTCACAGAACAGGTATGCAGTGGCAGGTTCACTGAACACAACAGGTATGCAGTGGCGGGTTCACTGAACAGGTATACAGTGGCGGGTCCACTGAACAGAACAGGTATGCAGTGGCGGGTTCACTAAACAGAACAGGTATACAGTGGCGGGTTCACTAAACAGAACAGGTATACAGTGGCGGGTTCACAGAACAGGTATGCAGTGACAGGTTCACTGAACACAACAGGTATGCAGTGGCGGGTTCACTGAACAGGTATACAGTGGCGGGTCCACTGAACAGAACAGGTATGCAGTGGCGGGTTCACTAAACAGAACAGGTATACAGTGGCGGGTTCACTAAACAGAACAGGTATACAGTGGCGGGTTCACAGAACAGGTATGCAGTGGCAGGTTCACTGAACACAACAGGTATGCAGTGGCGGGTTCACTGAACAGGTATACAGTGGCGGGTCCACTGAACAGAACAGGTATGCAGTGGCGGGTTCACTAAACAGAACAGGTATACAGTGGCGGGTTCACTGAACAGGTATACAGTGGCGGGTCCACTGAACAGAACAGGTATGCAGTGGCGGGTTCACTAAACAGAACAGGTATACAGTGGCGGGTTCACAGAACAGGTATGCAGTGGCAGGTTCACTGAACACAACAGGTATGCAGTGGCGGGTTCACTGAACAGGTATACAGTGGCGGGTCCACTGAACAGAACAGGTATGCAGTGGCGGGTTCACTAAACAGAACAGGTATACAGTGGCGGGTTCACTGAACAGGTATACAGTGGCGGGTCCACTGAACAGAACAGGTATGCAGTGGCGGGTTCACTAAACAGAACAGGTATACAGTGGCAGGTTCACTAAACAGAACAGGTATGCAGTGGCGGGTTCACTGAACAGGTATACAGTGGCGGGTCCACTGAACAGAACAGGTATGCAGTGGCGGGTTCACTAAACAGAACAGGTATACAGTGGCGGGTTCACTAAACAGAACAGGTATACAGTGGCGGGTTCACAGAACAGGTATGCAGTGGCAGGTTCACTGAACACAACAGGTATGCAGTGGCGGGTTCACTGAACAGGTATACAGTGGCGGGTCCACTGAACAGAACAGGTATGCAGTGGCGGGTTCACTAAACAGAACAGGTATACAGTGGCGGGTTCACTAAACAGAACAGGTATACAGTGGCGGGTTCACAAAACAGGTATGCAGTGGCAGGTTCACTGAACACAACAGGTATGCAGTGGCGGGTTCACTGAACAGGTATACAGTGGCGGGTCCACTGAACAGAACAGGTATGCAGTGGCGGGTTCACTAAACAGAACAGGTATACAGTGGCGGGTTCACTAAACAGAACAGGTATACAGTGGCGGGTTCACAGAACAGGTATGCAGTGGCAGGTTCACTGAACACAACAGGTATGCAGTGGCGGGTTCACTGAACAGGTATACAGTGGCGGGTCCACTGAACAGAACAGGTATGCAGTGGCGGGTTCACTAAACAGAACAGGTATACAGTGGCGGGGTCACTGAACAGAACAGGTATACAGTGGCGGGTTCATAGAACAGGTATGCAGTGGCAGGTTCACTGAACACAACAGGTATACAGTGGCGGGTCCACTGAACAGAACAGGTATGCAGTGGCGGGTTCACTAAACAGAACAGGTATACAGTGGCGGGTTCACTAAACAGAACAGGTATGCAGTGGCGGGTTCACTGAACAGGTATACAGTGGCGGGTCCACTGAACAGAACAGGTATGCAGTGGCGGGTTCACTAAACAGAACAGGTATACAGTGGCGGGTTCACTAAACAGAACAGGTATACAGTGGCGGGTTCACAGAACAGGTATGCAGTGGCAGGTTCACTGAACACAACAGGTATGCAGTGGCGGGTTCACTGAACAGGTATACAGTGGCGGGTCCACTGAACAGAACAGGTATGCAGTGGCGGGTTCACTAAACAGAACAGGTATACAGTGGCGGGTTCACTGAACAGGTATACAGTGGCGGGTCCACTGAACAGAACAGGTATGCAGTGGCGGGTTCACTAAACAGAACAGGTATACAGTGGCGGGTTCACTAAACAGAACAGGTATGCAGTGGCGGGTTCACTGAACAGGTATACAGTGGCGGGTCCACTGAACAGAACAGGTATGCAGTGGCGGGTTCACTAAACAGAACAGGTATACAGTGGCGGGTTCACTAAACAGAACAGGTATACAGTGGCGGGTTCACAGAACAGGTATGCAGTGGCAGGTTCAATGAACACAACAGGTATGCAGTGGCGGGTTCACTGAACAGGTATACAGTGGCGGGTCCACTGAACAGAACAGGTATGCAGTGGCGGGTTCACTAAACAGAACAGGTATACAGTGGCAGGTTCACTGAACAGGTATACAGTGGCGGGTCCACTGAACAGAACAGGTATGCAGTGGCGGGTTCACTAAACAGAACAGGTATACAGTGGCGGGTTCACTGAACAGGTATACAGTGGCGGGTCCACTGAACAGAACAGGTATGCAGTGGCGGGTTCACTAAACAGAACAGGTATACAGTGGCAGGTTCACTAAACAGAACAGGTATGCAGTGGCGGGTTCACTGAACAGGTATACAGTGGCGGGTCCACTGAACAGAACAGGTATGCAGTGGCGGGTTCACTAAACAGAACAGGTATACAGTGGCGGGTTCACTAAACAGAACAGGTATACCGTGGCGGGTTCACAGAACAGGTATGCAGTGGCAGGTTCACTGAACACAACAGGTATGCAGTGGCGGGTTCACTGAACAGGTATACAGTGGCGGGTCCACTGAACAGAACAGGTATGCAGTGGCGGGTTCACTAAACAGAACAGGTATACAGTGGCGGGTTCACTAAACAGAACAGGTATACAGTGGCGGGTTCACAAAACAGGTATGCAGTGGCAGGTTCACTGAACACAACAGGTATGCAGTGGCGGGTTCACTGAACAGGTATACAGTGGCGGGTCCACTGAACAGAACAGGTATGCAGTGGCGGGTTCACTAAACAGAACAGGTATACAGTGGCGGGTTCACTAAACAGAACAGGTATACAGTGGCGGGTTCACAGAACAGGTATGCAGTGGCAGGTTCACTGAACACAACAGGTATGCAGTGGCGGGTTCACTGAACAGGTATACAGTGGCGGGTCCACTGAACAGAACAGGTATGCAGTGGCGGGTTCACTAAACAGAACAGGTATACAGTGGCGGGTTCACTGAACAGAACAGGTATACAGTGGCGGGTTCATAGAACAGGTATGCAGTGGCAGGTTCACTGAACACAACAGGTATACAGTGGCGGGTCCACTGAACAGAACAGGTATGCAGTGGCGGGTTCACTAAACAGAACAGGTATACAGTGGCGGGTTCACTAAACAGAACAGGTATGCAGTGGCGGGTTCACTGAACAGGTATACAGTGGCGGGTCCACTGAACAGAACAGGTATGCAGTGGCGGGTTCACTAAACAGAACAGGTATACAGTGGCGGGTTCACTAAACAGAACAGGTATACAGTGGCGGGTTCACAGAACAGGTATGCAGTGGCAGGTTCACTGAACACAACAGGTATGCAGTGGCGGGTTCACTGAACAGGTATACAGTGGCGGGTCCACTGAACAGAACAGGTATGCAGTGGCGGGCTCACTAAACAGAACAGGTATACAGTGGCGGGTTCACTAAACAGAACAGGTATACAGTGGCGGGTTCACAGAACAGGTATGCAGTGGCAGGTTCACTGAACACAACAGGTATGCAGTGGCGGGTTCACTGAACAGGTATACAGTGGCGGGTCCACTGAACAGAACAGGTATGCAGTGGCGGGTTCACTAAACAGAACAGGTATACAGTGGCGGGTTCACTAAACAGAACAGGTATACAGTGGTGGGTTCACAGAACAGGTATGCAGTGGCAGGTTCACTGAACACAACAGGTATGCAGTGGCGGGTTCACTGAACAGGTATACAGTGGCGGGTCCACTGAACAGAACAGGTATGCAGTGGCGGGTTCACTAAACAGAACAGGTATACAGTGGCGGGTTCACAGAACAGGTATGCAGTGGCAGGTTCACTGAACACAACAGGTATGCAGTGGCGGGTTCACTGAACAGGTATACAGTGGCAGGTCCACTGAACAGAACAGGTATGCAGTGGCGGGTTCACTAAACAGAACAGGTATACAGTGGCGGGTTCACTAAACAGAACAGGTATACAGTGGCGGGTTCACAAAACAGGTATGCAGTGGCAGGTTCACTGAACACAACAGGTATGCAGTGGCGGGTTCACTGAACAGGTATACAGTGGCGGGTCCACTGAACAGAACAGGTATCCAGTGGCGGGTTCACTAAACAGAACAGGTATACAGTGGCGGGTTCACTAAACAGAACAGGTATACAGTGGCGGGTTCACAGAACAGGTATGCAGTGGCAGGTTCACTGAACACAACAGGTATGCAGTGGCGGGTTCACTGAACAGGTATACAGTGGCGGGTCCACTGAACAGAACAGGTATGCAGTGGCGGGTTCACTAAACAGAACAGGTATACAGTGGCGGGTTCACTGAACAGAACAGGTATACAGTGGCGGGTTCATAGAACAGGTATGCAGTGGCAGGTTCACTGAACACAACAGGTATACAGTGGCGGGTCCACTGAACAGAACAGGTATGCAGTGGCGGGTTCACTAAACAGAACAGGTATACAGTGGCGGGTTCACTAAACAGAACAGGTATGCAGTGGCGGGTTCACTGAACAGGTATACAGTGGCGGGTCCACTGAACAGAACAGGTATGCAGTGGCGGGTTCACTAAACAGAACAGGTATACAGTGGCGGGTTCACTAAACAGAACAGGTATACAGTGGCGGGTTCACAGAACAGGTATGCAGTGGCAGGTTCACTGAACACAACAGGTATGCAGTGGCGGGTTCACTGAACAGGTATACAGTGGCGGGTCCATTGAACAGAACAGGTATGCAGTGGCGGGTTCACTAAACAGAACAGGTATACAGTGGCGGGTTCCCTAAACAGAACAGGTATACAGTGGCGGGTTCACAGAACAGGTATGCAGTGGCAGGTTCACTGAACACAACAGGTATGCAGTGGCGGGTTCACTGAACAGGTATACAGTGGCGGGTCCACTGAACAGAACAGGTATGCAGTGGCGGGTTCACTAAACAGAACAGGTATACAGTGGCGGGTTCACTAAACAGAACAGGTATACAGTGGTGGGTTCACAGAACAGGTATGCAGTGGCAGGTTCACTGAACACAACAGGTATGCAGTGGCGGGTTCACTGAACAGGTATACAGTGGCGGGTCCACTGAACAGAACAGGTATGCAGTGGCGGGTTCACTAAACAGAACAGGTATACAGTGGCGGGTTCACTAAACAGAACAGGTATACAGTGGCGGGTTCACAGAACAGGTATGCAGTGGCAGGTTCACTGAACACAACAGGTATGCAGTGGCGGGTCCACTGAACAGAACAGGTATGCAGTGGCGGGTTCACTAAACAGGTATACAGTGGCGGGTCCACTGAACAGAACAGGTATGCAGTGGCGGGTTCACAGAACAGGTATGCAGTGGCAGGTTCACTGAACACAACAGGTATGCAGTGGCGGGTTCACTGAACAGGTATACAGTGGCGGGTCCACTGAACAGAACAGGTATGCAGTGGCGGGTTCACTAAACAGAACAGGTATACAGTGGCGGGTTCACTAAACAGAACAGGTATACAGTGGCGGGTTCACAGAACAGGTATGCAGTGGCAGGTTCACTGAACACAACAGGTATGCAGTGGCGGGTTCACTGAACAGGTATACAGTGGTGGGTCCACTGAACAGAACAGGTATGCAGTGGCGGGTTCACTAAACAGAACAGGTATACAGTGGCGGGTTCACTAAACAGAACAGGTATACAGTGGTGGGTTCACAGAACAGGTATGCAGTGGCAGGTTCACTGAACACAACAGGTATGCAGTGGCGGGTTCACTGAACAGGTATACAGTGGCGGGTCCACTGAACAGAACAGGTATGCAGTGGCGGGTTCACTAAACAGAACAGGTATACAGTGGCGGGTTCACAGAACAGGTATGCAGTGGCAGGTTCACTGAACACAACAGGTATGCAGTGGCGGGTCCACTGAACAGAACAGGTATGCAGTGGCGGGTTCACTAAACAGGTATACAGTGGCGGGTCCACTGAACAGAACAGGTATGCAGTGGCGGGTTCACTAAACAGAACAGGTATGCAGTGGCGGGTTCACTAAACAGGTATACAGTGGCGGGTCCACTGAACAGAACAGGTATGCAGTGGCGGGTTCACTAAACAGAACAGGTATGCAGTGGCGGGTCCACTGAACAGAACAGGTATACAGTGGCGGGTTCATAGAACAGGTATGCAGTGGCAGGTTCACTGAACACAACAGGTATGCAGTGGCGGGTTCACTGAACAGGTATACAGTGGCGTGTCCACTGAACAGAACAGGTATGCAGTGGCGGGTTCACTAAACAGAACAGGTATACAGTGGTGGGTTCACTAAACAGAACAGGTATACAGTGGTGGGTTCACTAAACAGAACAGGTATACAGTGGCGGGTTCACAGAACAGGTATGCAGTGGCAGGTTCACTGAACACAACAGGTATGCAGTGGCGGGTTCACTGAACAGGTATACAGTGGCGGGTCCACTGAACAGAACAGGTATGCAGTGGCGGGTTCACTAAACAGAACAGGTATACAGTGGCGGGTTCACTAAACAGAACAGGTATACAGTGGCGGGTTCACAGAACAGGTATGCAGTGGCAGGTTCACTGAACACAACAGGTATGCAGTGGCGGGTTCACTGAACAGGTATACAGTGGCGGGTCCACTGAACAGAACAGGTATGCAGTGGCGGGTTCACTGAACAGGTATACAGTGGCGGGTCCACTGAACAGAACAGGTATGCAGTGGCGGGTTCACTGAGTGGTGGGTTCACAGAACAGGTATGCAGTGGTGGGTTCACAGCACAGGTATGCAGTGGTGGGTTCACTGAACAGGTATACAGTGGCGGGTCCACTGAACAGAACAGGTATGCAGTGGCGGGTTCACTGAACAGGTATACAGTGGCGGGTCCACTGAACAGAACAGGTATGCAGTGGCGGGTTCACTGAACAGGTATGCAGTGGTGGGTTCACAGAACAGGTATGCAGTGGTGGGTTCACAGCACAGGTATGCAGTGGTGGGTTCAATGAACAGGTATACAGTGGCGGGTCCACTGAACAGAACAGGTATGCAGTGGCAGGTTCACTGAACAGGTATGCAGTGGTGGGTTCACAGCACAGGTATGCAGTGGTGGGTTCACAGCACAGGTATGCAGTGGTGGGTTCACAGCACAGGTATGCAGTGGTGGGTTCACAGCACAGGTATGCAGTGGTGGGTTCACAGCACAGGTATGCAGTGGTGGGTTCACAGAACAGGTATGCAGCCAGACAGGAACAAGTTAAGCCTAACTAATCTTTCCCTGAGAGACAGTCTGCAGCAGCTCACCCTACTCTCACTAACGCAGGCATCACACGAGTGACCGTAATGGCCGCCGCTGCCTGCCTTATATAAGGGGGGGTGGGGCTCCAGGGGCTAGTGTAGCCTAATTGGCTACACTGGGCCTGCTGACTGTGATGTAGAGGGTCAAAGTTGACCCTCCATGTGCATTATGGGGCGAACCGAACTTCCGCAAAGGTTCGCCTGCGGGACGCGAACGCGAACCACTGAAGTTCGCATGGAACCGTTCGCAGGCGAACCGTTCGGCCCAACTCTACTTGGTATTCCATATTTTTCTAAAGATCTCCACATAGACTCTCTTTCCAAGGCGTCAAATGCCCTGAGCAGGGGCGTAACTAGAAATCACTTGCCCCCCCTGCAAAACTTTGGATGGTGCCCCCTTCCACCAAACATCACCCCCCCCCTATAGCACCCCCCCCCCAACCAATATTATTCAATTGGCTAATGCACACATCTTTGTCTTCAAAACGTTGTATGATTCCTTATCAGTGGCTGAGCAGATGCAGTCAGAACAATTTTGCAGAGAATAGAAAGCTTTTTCTCCCCGTGCCCTTAGTTGTCAGTCTCTCAGGACGGGGCCCCCTGTGGCCTCTGGGCCCCCCTGCGGATGCATCCCTTGCAGGGTCTATTGTTACGCCCCTGGCCCTGAGAAAGTCTATGAAGACCAAATACAATGGGATTTCAAGTTCCAGATATTGTTCTGTTATAATACGCAGTGTGTTTATTTGGTCTGTGCAAGATCTATTCTTGTGGAAGCCAGCTTGTTCTCTAGTAAAATTCTTGTAAATACTTTACTGGGAATAGATAGCAATGTGATCCCCCGCAAATTATCACACACCGTTGTATCACCCTTTTTTGGCAGCTTCACAAGGACACCCTTTTTCCAGTTAGGGCTCTTTAACATCAGAGCTTGCGTTGGAGAACGCTCAAAACATACGTTTTGTTGTAAGTGTTTTAATGCGTTTTGATATGCGTTGCACTGCAGTGAGTGTGCGTTTTTAATCCGTTTTCAGTGCGTTACAGCACATAGAAAAACGCAGGTAATTTTTTTTTCTTTTAGTTTTCAACTTTCTACATTTTTCCTCTGTTGCATTCTGGGACTGATTGCCTGCGTTAACGGATTAAAAACGCGCACAGTGTGCGTTTTACATTGCTAGCGTCGGCCAAAAAACTGCGCCTGGGTGCAGTGTAACGCAACGCACAAAAAGGATGCGTTATATGTGAAAGCTAAAATGAAAGTCTATGGACTTTCACATTACCTTGGGTAACGCAAACTTTACCCGTTGCGTTGAAACGCAGAAAATTTGCCCTAATGTGAAAGAGCCCTTAGCGGGAATTTGATGTTCCTCCCAGATTTTCTCAAACAGTGGCTGTAAACGTGTCGCTGAAATGTCAGCATCTTCTTTTAACATTTCTGCTGCAATGTTATCAGTCCCGGGTGCTTTGCCACTTTTCATCTTCTCAATGGCCTTGAGGATTTCTTCTTTGCTTGGTGCTTCTGTGCTTATGTTTGGGTCTTGTTCATTGCAATCTGGATGTTCTTGTTCGTTTTGTTGGCCACTTTCTCTGCAATCTTTGTTCAAAACTTCCTGGAAATGTTCCTTCTATTTTTGAAGCTGTTCTCTCTCATTTGTAAGGATTGCTCCACTTTTATCCTTGACATTACTTCCTGTTTTGCCTTTCTTCTTTGAGAGAACTTTAGTAATATTGTTTAATGTTCTAAGGTCTCCTATTTTTGCCGCCTTTTCAGCTTTTTGAGCCTGCTCATCTACCCAGAGCTGTCAGTCCCTTCTGGCACTTATTTGATTTCTCTAACTTGTTCATTGTATTTTCCTTGGAGGATTGCCTTTTGGCCTCTTGTTTTGCAGAAATTTAGCTTTAGCTTTGTTTCTTTTCTTGCTTTGATTTTCTGCCAAGTATCATTTGACGTCCAGTCCTTCCTTCCTTGCTCCCTAAAGCCTAGTACTTCTTCACAGGTCTCTGTGTACACTTCTTTTACTTTGGTCCATCTAGTCTTGACAGTGTCATTCTCAACTCTCTCAACCATATTTCGGAGTGCCTCAAAACGATTATGCAGTTTTTTTCTGAACTCCAACTTTTTGTCCTGATCACCGAGAAAAAATCATCCTTTCTATCACATGAGATTACAAATACAGTTAACAAACCAGCCCAACTGTTCCGTACAGTGGAAAAACTCTGCTACCCGGCATGTCAAAAACATAATATCCAGTCTTGAAAGGATCTCTGTGACCAATTTGCCATTTCTTCTCAGACAAAGTCTCCGCTATAAGGTCCACCATCCAACTTACAGCATCTGAACCTAATATATTGCCAAAGACCATTACAACATAACACCTTGGCAGTGGCGGCTCCAGGATTTTTTTGGGGGTGCTATGCAGGTGCTGGACCAACTTCTGGGGTAGCAAAAAATGAGGTGGCTATAACCTGCGGCGCGCAAAGAGCGTCGTGGCAAAAATGGGCGTGGCCATGACTGGATGAGGGCGGAGCTAACTGTAATTTAAAGTGAACCCGAGGTGCCATATTTTTTTTTCCTTTTAAACAATACTAGTTGCCTGGCAGCCCTGCAGTAGTGAACTGAATTACACCAGAAACAAGCATGCAGCTAATCTTGTCAGTTCTGACAATATTGTTAGAAACCCCTGACCTGCTGCATGCTTGTTCAGGGTCTATGGTTGAAAGAATTAGAGGCAGAGAACCAGCACGGTAGCCAGGCAACTGGTATTGCTTAAAAGGAGATAAATATGGCAGCCTCAATATTATTCTCAACTCGAGTTCCCTTTAAAAGTGCAATGCAAAGACAGTGGGCCCAAATTTTGACCCTTTCCCCAGAAATTTCACATAATCCTGCAGGTTTTCTCAAGAAAATACATGTAATGTGAGCAGATTTGCCCAGAAAATACGTTCAACAATGTGGCAGATTTGACCAGAAAATATGTTCAATCATGTCGGCAGATTTGACCAGAAAACACGTTCAATCATGTGGCAGATTTGACCAGAAGACACATGCAATCATGTGGCAGATTTGACCAGAAAACACATTCAATCATGTTGGCAGATTTGACTAGAAAACACGTTCAATCATGTCGGCAGATTTGACCAAAAACACGTTCAATCATGTGGCAGGTTTGACCAGAAAATATGTGCAATCATGTGGCAGATTTGACCAGAAAATTTGTGCAATCATGTGGCAGATTTGACCAGAAAATACGTGCAATCATGTGGCAGATTTGACTAGAAAATACATTCAATCATGTCGGCAGATTTGACCAGAAAATACGTGCAATCATGTGGCAGACTTGACCAGAAAATACGCTCAATCCTGTGGCAAATTTGACCAGAAAACACTTCAATCATGTCGGCAGATTTGACCAGAAAATATGTGCAATCTTGTGGCAGATTTGACCAGAAAATATGTGCAATCATGTGGCAGACTTGACCACAAAATACATTCAATCATGTGGCAGATTTGACCAGAAAACTCTTCAGTCATGTGGAAGATTTGACCAGAAAACTCTTCAATCATGTGGCAGATTTGACCAGAAAACTCTTCAATCATGTGGCAGATTTGACCAGAAAACACAATCATGTGGCAGATTTGACCAGAAAACACAATCATGTGGCAGACTTGCCCAGAAAATACACCTGCTAATAAATAAAAAAACATTTACTCACCTGCAGAAGACCTCCTGTCCCGGCCTCTGGCCGGCGCACAGCTCCCACGATCCTCTGCCAGCCAGCAACTGAAACTCCCATTCTGAGAGCAGGGCTATGGGACAATGGCGCCAGAAGCCCTACACTGCAGACTCGAAGTCTCCAGAGCAGGGCTTCAGATGCCATTTTACTGTAGCCCTGCTCTGCTGCTGCCAGAGCTGCGGGCTGCTGCTGCCTGTGAACTGACTCTGAGTCTATTAAACGCCGAAAGTCAGTTCACGCTGGGGGTGCTAATAGGGTGCTTGGACAAATTTAGGGGGTGCGTCAGCACCCCAAAGCACCCCCCTGGCGCCGCCACTGCACCTTGGTCAAACTTCAAAGAAATTGATTAAGAAGTCACATCAAGCATTCTCCTC
Source organism: Hyperolius riggenbachi (assembly GCF_040937935.1). Classification (NCBI taxonomy): domain Eukaryota; kingdom Metazoa; phylum Chordata; class Amphibia; order Anura; family Hyperoliidae; genus Hyperolius; species Hyperolius riggenbachi. Next base: position 158,672,940 of record NC_090650.1, on the reverse strand, counting down.
CTATCTAGAGATTAGTGAGGAGATGTATGGAGGGGACAACTCGTGAAGGGCTTTGTATGTTAGAATCAGGAGTTTGAACTGGATCCTCTGGATAATGGGTAGCCAGTGGAGAGAACGACACAGTGGGGCTGCATCGGAAGAGCATGCGGAAAGGTGAATGAGGCGGGCTGCTGAATTTAGAAGGGATTTTGGTAGACCACAGAGCAGGGTGTTGCAGTAGTCTAGACGGGAGATGATTAAGGCATGTACAAGCATTTTGGTGGCCTCTTGTGTGAGGAAGGGATGGATACGGAATATATTTTTGAGCTGGAAATAGCAGGTGGTGGTTAATGAGGCAATATGAGGTTTAAAGGAGAGCTCTGAGTCAAGTATAACCCCCAAGCAGCGGGCCTTAGTGGTCGAGGATATTGGGGTGTTGTCTACAGTTATGGTTGCAATTGGTGGGGGTGTAGATAGCGATGGTGGAAAAATCACAATTTCCGTTTTACTCATGTTGAGTTTGAGGAAGCATGAGGACATGAATGCGGAAACGGCACGTAGACAGTCGGGGACTCTGGATAGTAGTGATGACAGGTTGGAAGCTGAGAGATAGATTTGGGTCTCATCCACCTAGATGTGGTACTGGAAGCCAAAAGAGTCAATTAGTTGTCCCAGGCCACGCGTGTAGATTGAGAAAAGAAGTGGCCCGAGAACCGAGCCTTGAGGTACACCAACAGACAGAGGGTGTGGGGAGGAGTTGGTGTTAGAGAAGGACACAGTGTACTCAATCCTTTCTCCCCTGCATTTCACGATTTACATGTTACCCAAGGACTTAGTGCACCGGCGCGAAACGGCTGTTGTGCCATCCTACATCCTCTGGTCACCATTCTCCTTACCACTCCCACACCATCCACCAATACAGGTTAGATGTATCTTGGATTAAGAGATGTATGGAACTGTTTTGTATCATGAACATGGCGGTGATTGAATAAAGCCTTTTAAAGGGACAGTGCCCGGACCAGCTTTCTTGTACGAAATGACTTCCATATGTGTTTTTCTGCTGTTTTGGCCGGCTGCACGCCCTGGGGCTATCCTGCACCTGCACCATACAGGTGGTCTGGGGTGAGAAACTGAACTATATTGTATTGTTGTGTGCGGACCCAGCCCTCCACCTCCACTACTGGGTGCCGGGTAAATACTCCTCAAGTATGTGCCGTCGGGTGAGACCCAGGTTACCTTGTGGCATCCTTTGTGTGGAAAGATGGTACCACCTATCACAAGATCTTTTTCAGCACAAACATTTACAAACATTTACAAATCTTCCACCATTTTCATCCTGGTCCCCTACACCATGAGATCCCACAATATGTTCCATTCCTTCATTGTCAGAACCTATTTTTGCATTTAGGTCAACTATCAGAATGACAAGGTCTTTCTTCTTTTGTCTATGAACAGGTCTTTCTCTTCAGTATTTGAGGTTTCTGTTGGAGCAAAACATTCGACTACTGTTATATTTCTAATGTTTGTTTTGAAGCAAGCTGTTATGATTCTCCCTGAGATGGGTTCCCATTCAATCAAGCTCCTTTTTGCTTTCTTGCTTAGAAGTATTCCAACATTTTCGAAATGGTTTTTGCCTTTCTCATTGCCAGAATAAAGAAAGGTTGGTCCTTCTTATTTAAGTTCCCAGTGTTTTTTCCAGCGCACCTTGCTCAAGCCTAACATGTAAAGCTTGTAATATATCATTTCAGCGCAAACTTGCTTTAATTCCAAAAACCAACTCTCGTAACCATTTTCAAGTCAAAAATCATCTTCAGATCATCAGTCCGGTTTCTTTCTTTTGTTGCGGTTTCTGTAATCATTTATTTTCGGGGATGCGGGAGATTGGCCCACAGTCCCCTAGCCTAGTGGAGGAGTTGCCTCCTTTTGGTCTCTGGGCATGCCTTATTTTCTGTAAGTGTTTTATCCCTTAGCCTTTGAGGAACTCCTCTCCGCAAGGCAGCAGTTTCTCTCATTGACCCCAGAGAAAAGGGTGTCTTTTACACCATCAGTGCCGTTCTGAGGGACTCCCTATCTGCCACATCTGCTGTACAAGGACTTTTTACCAGAACCCATTAGCCATCCAGGATTCCTCCAGGGCCTTCACAGCTACCATAGTGGTCACAGGACACATGAAGTTCCCACTGTACTTTGCCCCCATAGGCAATTCCCTACTTAGTGACGTTGCCCATTTCCCACGGCATAGACGAGGGGATGGACTTATGGATGGACCCCCCAGGTAGTGTAGGTACGACGGTAGCCCCCAAGTATAGGTAGCCAGATAAACCTCATGTATAGGTATGCCCACCCCCCAAGTATAGGTAGCCAGATTAGCCCCCCAAGATCTATTGGTAGCCGGATTAGCCCCCCAAATACAGGGAGTGCAGAATTATTAGGCAAGTTGTATTTTTGAGGAATAATTTTATTATTGAACAACAACCATGTTCTCAATGAACCCAAAAAACTCATTAATATCAAAGCTGAATATTTTTGAAAGTAGTTTTTAGTTTTAGCTATTTTAGGGGGATATCTGTGTGTGCAGGTGACTATTACTGTGCATAATTATTAGGCAACTTAACAAAAAACAAATATATACCCATTTCAATTATTTATTTTTACCAGTGAAACCAATATAACATCTCAACATTCACAAATATACATTTCTGACATTCAAAAACAAAACAAAAACAAATCAGTGACCAATATAGCCACCTTTCTTTGCAAGGACACTCAAAAGCCTGCCATCCATGGATTCTGTCAGTGTTTTGATCTGTTCACCATCAACATTGCGTGCAGCAGCAACCACAGCCTCCCAGACACTGTTCAGAGAGGTGTACTGTTTTCCCTCCTTGTAAATCTCACATTTTATGATGGACCACAGGTTCTCAATGGGGTTCAGATCAGGTGAACAAGGAGGCCATGTCATTAGTTTTTCTTCTTTTATACCCTTTCTTGCCAGCCACGCTGTGGAGTACTTGGACGCGTGTGGTGGAACATTGTTCTGCATGAAAATCATGTTTTTCTTGAAGGATGCAGACTTCTTCCTGTACCACTGCTTGAAGAAGGTGTCTTCCAGAAACTGACAGTAGGACTGGGAGTTGAGCTTGACTCCATCCTCAACCCGAAAAGGCCCAACAAGCTCATCTTTGATGATACCAGCCCAAACCAGTACTCCCCCTCCACGTTGCTGGCGTCTGAGTCGGACTGGAGCTCTCTGCCCTTTACCAATCCAGCCACGGGCCCATCCATCTGGCCCATCAAGACTCACTCTCATTTCATCAGTCCATAAAACCTTAGAAAAATCAGTCTTGAGATATTTCTTGGCCCAGTCTTGACGTTTCAGTTTGTGTGTCTTGTTCAGTGGTGGTCGTCTTTCAGCCTTTCTTACCTTGGCCATGTCTCTGAGTATTTCACACCTTGTGCTTTTGGGCACTCCAGTGATGTTGCAGCTCTGAAATATGGCCAAACTGGTGGCAAGTGGCATCTTGGCAGCTGCACACTTGACTTTTCTCAGTTCATGGGCAGTTATTTTGCGCCTTGGTTTTTCCACACGCTTCTTGCGACCCTGTTGACTATTTTGAATGAAACGCTTGATTGTTCGATGATCACGCTTCAGAAGCTTTGCAATTTTAAGAGTACTGCAAGATATCTCACTATTTTTGACTTTTCCGAGCCTGTCAAGTCCTTCTTTTGACCCATTTTGCCAAAGGAAAGGAAGTTGCCTAATAATTATGCACACCTGATATAGAGTGTTGATGTCATTAGACCACACCCCTTCTCATTACAGAGATGCACATCACCTAATATGTTTAATTGGTAGTAGGCTTTCGAGCCTATACAGCTTGGAGTAAGAGAACATGCATAAAGAGGATGGTGTGGTCAAAATACTTATTTGCCTAATAATTCTGCACTCCCTGTATAACTTACCAAATTATCCCCCAAATGTAGGTAGGCCCCCACTCCCTTTTGCAGAGTAAGCTGGAGGGAAGCCAGTGATCTTCCTTCCTTCTAGCATGCGAGTCTCTATTATTACAGCACCCTATCTTAACAAAATTTTTGCAGTGTGTGATTGTTGACATAGCTTGAGTCACATCCATTCTTCAGCACTGCTCATCTGAGGCAAAGCTAGAGTTGTCTTAAAGCGAATCCGAGATTAAAAACTAACTATAACAAGTAACTTGTCTATATATCTTATCTAAAGTTTAGATAGTTTACACAGCAAATCTAGCTGCAAACAGCTTTAATAGAAAATGATTATTTCTTCCTGTGATACAATGACAGCAGCCATGTTGTTTGTAAACATTACACAGAGGCACGCTTATCTGTATCTTGATCACTAAGGCCTAGTGCACACCAAAACCGCTAGCAGAGCCACAAAACGCTAGCGGTTTTGGGTGCGGATGACAGAGTTTAGTCCCAGTGCACACCGGCGGATCTTGATGCGATCCGCCAGGTGTTCACCGGCCGCATCCGCATCAGCATCCGCATGGCTAATGTATCTCTATGGGCTGGTGCACACCGGCAGTTTGAGGTTTTCAGCAAACCGCAAACGTGCAGCAAGAGGCACGTTTGCGGCTTGCTAAAAACCTCAAACGACCGGTGTGCACCAGCCCATAGCGATACATTAGCCATGCGGATTTTCAGGCGGATGCGGCCGGCGGATCCGCCCAGTGTGCACTGGGCCTTAGCCTGTGAAATAAACCTAATCCCCCCTCCTCCCTCCTCCCCTCTGCCTCTGAAATCAATGCCCAGACTGAGCTCCCATGAGCCCTTGCTACTGCCAAGGCTCTCTGAAAACCTGTGGGCATGGTTTATTTAGTTTATAGGGAATTAGAGTATTAAAACAAAAAAGTATTTGGCTTGAGGAATGCCCTATAAACAATAGGAAAGGAACACAATTATGTAATGAGTAAAAGTTCACCTCGGATCCACTTTAAAAAAAAAACAAAAAAAAAAAAACAGGCAGACCTGTTTGTTGCTATTGCATTTTGCAAGCACATCAAGCAATGCAGTGAATAGTGAGTGGAATTGTCACTGAAAACCATGTGCAAATATTTTTCTAAATTTGTGCTGGACCTCCACTAAGTAGATTGTGGCAGTAAATAATAAATATTCCCCATGTTTATAAAACAACATTTATTGAATATCTATGTTTATGCATGGTTATTTATTGCTAAATACAGTATGCTAAAGGTTTCACTGTTTCATTGTAATAACAGTTCATCTAAAAATAAAAAAATATTAAAGAAGAATGCTCCCACCCTACATTTTCTATTCTTCTGGCAATATTGATATATTCCCTTTTATCTAAAACAACATGTATGCTTCACAAAAGGGATATGAAAAGTGTGCGTAGCCTGCATTGCTTGCACATGATCCATTATACTGTTATTCTGCTCGCCTGTGGATATTGACCTACCTTGCGTAGCCACCCTGGCGTTCTATTTCCCCAGGATTTCCGTGCAAAAAGTGGTTCAATTAATTTCCCATAATTTTCAACCAATTTTTTTTTTTTTGCAATCTTTTTTTTTTTATATTGAATTTAATACAGGTTATTGTATTGAATTAAATTTAAAAAAAAAAAGTGTTTGCTGCGAGATTTTGATGGTGCTGTGTGACACTGGTTCCATCAACGCCGATCGACGGGGGACATGTGATCTCCATGGGAGAAGCAAAATCCGCCAAGGGACATGGAAGAAGGCACTGGGGAAGCTATCAGAGGTACGCGACGAGGGATCAGCATGCCAATGGTGAGTATAAGACCCAGATGTATAGCCAGATGTATAGCCAGGTGTAGTTAGCCAGATGTGCAGCCAGGTGTAGTTAGCCAGATGTATAGCCAGGTATAGTTAGCCAGATGTATAGCCAGGTATAGTTAGCCAGATGTGCAGCCAGGTGTAGTTAGCCAGATGTATAGCCAGGTATAGTTAGCCAGATGTGCAGCCAGGTGTAGTTAGCCAGATGTATAGCCAGGTATAGTTAGCCAGATGTGCAGCAAGGTGTAGTTAGCCAGGAATAGTTTAGCCAGATGTTTTGCCAGGTACAGTATATAGGGAGCAAGATGTTTGCCAGGTGTATAGAAGACAGATGTGCAGCCAGGTGTATAGGAGACAGATGTGCAGCCAGGTGTAGGGAGTCATATGTATAGGGAGCCAGGTTTGCGGTTGCCTCTGCCCCCCCCCCCCCCCCTTGTCCCCGATGCCCCCTGACTCTGGCCGGGTGTCCCTTCTGTGGGGAGGCTCCCCTTCTGTGCTGGCTGGTAGTGGCCGGTGGGGATCCCCTCTGTGGGGGGGGGGGGGGGAATCCCCATACTGTGCGTGCAGGTGGCTGGGTGGCCCTTCTGTGTGTGGGGGGGTATCCCCCTTTATGGGGGCTAGTCATGGTCGGTCGGGGCCACCCCCTCTGTGGTGGGGGGAGGTGAGTGTCCCCATCTATGAGGGCTGTGGGTGGCCTCTCCCTCCTCTTCCCCCCATCCCTTCCGATCTCCCGTGCCCCACCCCCCCAGTCCCGTGTCTCCCCCCTGTCAGAAGCCCTGATCTACTACTCACCTGAGGACTTGCTCCTGCGGCGGAAGCGGCGCACTTCCTCCTCCATCGCGAAGTCTCGTGTTCTCTGTAATTACTGTACGCGGCTTGGTGACGTCACCAAGCTGCGTACTGTAATTACAGAGACCGGGACTTCGGCGATGGAGATGGAGGGTGTCCATCTCGGCCAGCACAGGAGAAAGCCCTCAGGTGAGTAAAGCAGGGCTTCTGACTGACAGGGGGGAGACACGGGATCGGGGGGGGGGGGGGAGACACAGGAGGGTGAGGGGGGCACGGGGGACAGAGAGGGAGGAGGGAGAGGCCACCCACAGCTCTCATAGAAGGGGACACCCACCTCCCCCCCCCCCCCCGCACAGAAGGGGGTGTCCCCGACCGGCCAAGACCAGCCCCATAGGGGGGATACCCGCCCCCCCCACACACACACTACAGGGTCACCCGCACGCACAGTACGGGGATGCCCCCCCCCCTCCCCACAGAGAGGATCCCCGCCGGTACCGGCCACTACCAGCCAGCACAGAAGGGGACACCCCCCCCCCCGCCGCACAGAGGGGATCCCCGCACCAGCCACCCGCAGCACAGCAGGGGACACCCCCCCCAGAGGGGATCCCCGCACCAGCCACCCGCAGCACAGAAGGGGAATCCCGCACGCTGCTGAGCACATTCTCTGCTCCGATGGCTGCACAGGGATTCCCCATGGTGGCTGGATGCTAGTTCTGCACGCTGTGGGTAGCACAGATCGCTACCCACAGCGTGCTGACAGGCATCCAGCCATCCTGGGGAATCCCTCTGATGAGGGAAAAGTGCAGCCGGCGGGGAAGAGAAACAAGAAATCTCCCTGGCAGTATTGACGAGCTCAGCTCGTCAATACGCTTTCAGCAAGTTTTTCCTGGACGAGCTGAGCTCGTCAATACCACCAGGGTGGTTAAATTAATCTTTTGTCACAGTTACTTCTTTGTATTTTGTGGATTACACTTCTGCACAGCACTGAAAAACCCCACGTGAAACCCATTGGTTTACTCACATAGTTAAAGCAAACCTAAACTTTTAAACTCTTAAATGTACAAGATAATTAAATTTATATGTAGTAATAAAGGGAAATAGACTTTTCCCAAACTCTTCTTTTTTCAGTTTAAAGTGTATCTCAAGGAAGAAAAAGTGCCTCAAAGGCAGGGTTGCTCTCCAAATTCGCGAATTTGTTATGTACCCGAAAATTCGGGTCACTTTTCATGGTTGCTGAATTCGAATCTGAATCCGAATTCTGATGAATTGTAATGATTCAAATTCGAATCTACCCGAATAGTGCCTCTCAAATTCGGCCGAATGACTGCAAATTCGGGCAAAAATTTGTGTTCGGGAATTCGGATGTCTTTTTTTTATTTAAAAGAAATCCTTCTCCTCGCCTTCTCCTCCTTCTCCTGTCTTCCAGGGATTTTTAGGATGTCAAAAGCCAGCTCGCATACATTGGCCATGGCCAGGAATCAAACCCAGGTCAACTGCTTGGAAGGCAGCTATGCTCACCATTATACCACCAACACTGCCTGCTAAAGCCAGCCTAGCATGTACCATTGTGATATACCTTGAATCTACATGGCTATCTGAGGTTCTCTTCGGACAACTGATGAACAAAAAAGGCAAGGCCATCCCTGGGTGGGCTTGAACCACCAACCTTTCAGTTAACAGCCAAACACTAACCAACTGCACCACAGAGAATGTGCACACAGCCATTGCTACACTTTCTCTTACAGGGCTATGGAAACCATTTTGCCCATGCGATAAAGCAAGGTGCACAAATGAAATCATGCCTAGCAGAGGATGGTTTCGATCCATCAACCTCTGGGTTATGGGCCCAGCACACTTCCGCTGCACCACTCTGCTGCCACATAGGGAATGCTTCGTTGTAGGAAAAAGTGGCGTTAAACTTCTTGGAGCAAACTTACTTCCTCCCTCCAAAAGACACGCATACATCCCTATAAAATCATTCAACAGCAGCTGTGTGCACAGTCTCTGTGGCACAATTGGTAAGCGTGTTCGGCTGTTAACCGAAAGGTTGGTGGTTCAAGCCCACCCAGGGACGGCCTTGCCTTTTTTGTTCAACATTTGTCCGAAGAGAACCCCAGATAGCCATGTAGATTCATCTCTCTCTAGTGCAGAGTGGTGCAGTGGAAGTGTGCAGGGCCCATAAGCCAGAGGTTGATGGATCAAAATCATCCTCTGCTAGGCATGATTTCATTTTTGCACCTCGCTTTATCGCATGGGCAAAACGGTTTCCATAGCCCTGTAAGAGAAAGTGTAGCAGTGGCTGTGTGCACATTCTCTGTGGTGCAGTTGGTTAGTGTGTTTGGCTTTTAACTGAAAGGTTGGTGGTTCAAGCCCACCCAGGGATGACCTTGCCTTTTTTGTTCAACAGTTGTCCGAAGAGAACCCCAAATAGCCATGTAGATTGAAGATATATCACAATGGTACATGCTAGGCTTTCTTCAGAAGGCAGTGTTGGTGGTATAATGGTGAGCATAGCTGCCTTCCAAGCAGTTGACCTGGGTTTGATTCCTGGCCATGGCCAATGTATGTGAGCTGGCTTTTGACATCCTACAAATCCCTGGAAGACAAGACAAGACAGGAGAAGGAGGAGAAGGCGAGGAGAAGGATTTCTTTTAAATAAAAAAAAAGAATGTCCATGTGGACTAAAATATATTGGAAAAACCACGCAAAAGGTTAAAAAAACGTATCCAGGAACATGTTTGCAATATTAATGAAGGTGATGAAACTAGCCCTTTGGGATTACATTTTAAACTACATCATGGAAAAAAACAGACTGCATAAAATTTAAGGGCATAGTGAAAATGAAAATTCCCTCAAGGGGTGGGGACCTTGATAGAAGGTTGTGTCAGATTGAGTCTAGTTGGATTTTCAGGCTAGGTGTAACGATAGGTGTCAGCAACCAGAGAGAGAATCTGATTCTTGGCGATCTGCAGTATCCCCAAGAATACAGATATACCTGATTATTGGGGATCTGCAGAATCGCCAATAACCAAATATGTCTAACCTCTTGACACCTGAGTGTGTAAGTGTTTTAGTGCAACAGTAACCTTTGGACCACCGGGGTAGCAGGTGGTCCAATAAGTAGAGAAGACTCTACTGCAGTCAAGGACACCTGGAGAGGGAGTCCCTGAATGATAGGAGCAGTGTCCCCTCTGAAGAGCAGGGGACCCCTGCGGAAAGGCTGGACACCCTGCGGAGGGTGACAGCCAGAAGGTCAGACAGGCCGGGTCGGCAACAGAGTATCAGATATGCAAAGTACCAAATCAGAGATCAGAAGAATAGTCAGGAAAGCTACAGGTCATAACAGATATCAGAACAAGGCCTAGTCTGAGGTGTGAGGTCCGTGATCTCAACACCCTGGAACTATGCTAGAGAATAACACAGATGGTATACAGTATTCCTAGTCTGGGGTGTGAGGGCCGTGATCTCAACACCCTGAAACTATGCTAGAGAATAACACAGATGATATACAGTATTCCTAGTCTGGGGTGAGAACAGCCTAAATCCGGCGAGAACAGACTAAATCCCCCCCAAACTCGCCTTCCCTCTTCCCTGCAAAATCCACGACTTTCTTGGTCGTGGATTTTGCTGCTGTTGGAGGCAGAGCTATGAGCCGCAGCTCTGCCACCATGCCCTGTCTATCAGCGGCGGATCTCCACCTCTCCCTGCCCCTCTCAGTGAAGGAAGACTTAGAAGGGCGGGGGAGAGGCAGTGATCCGGGCTGACAGATGCACTGAGAGGCAGAGCTGCGGCTCATAGCTCTGCCTCTCACGGAAGCGTAGAATTTTGGTGGGGAGACATCAGCAGCAACATTCTTGTGGGGGACACCTGGGCAATCGTCAGTAACATTCTTGTGGGAAACACCTGGGACTGACAGCGTTAGTCCGAATTGGTATTATTCATATCATAAAATGCAGTGACTTTTTCTCCTCAGTGTTAGGGGAGAAAAAGTGTGTCTCAAGGTCCAAAAAATACAGTAATTGAATCCCCTCCAAGGCATCTTTTCTTCAGACTAAATAAGCCCAATTTATCTAACCATTTCTAGTCAGTGTGACCTTCCAATCAGTTTTGTTGCTTGTCTCTGCACCTGCTCTAAAACTGTAATGCCCCTCCTGTAATGCAGTGCTCAGATCTGAATTCCATATTCTAGATGCAGCCTTACAAGAGAGCTAAACAGGGACAGTATTACAAGTTTTTACAGTATTTCCCTTTTAAATGCATCCCTAAATTCTATTTGCTTTAGCTGAAGCTTCTTGGCATTGATTATAATTATTTAATTTGTTGCCAACATGTACTCCTAAGGCGTACATTCGTGAATTTGGGCACTAGTGTAATATCTGTGAAATTAGATATTACACTACTTTTTTTTTTTTTTTTTTTAACAGATACTGTTTATTGAATTTCCAATTTTAAAACAGCAGAATACAGAGCATACAAAAACAACCCTATTTCTCATCCTCACCACCTACTTCCCCTGCGTTATCTCCCAGAGCCAACATCATATCCAAAGCTTAGCGGTCAATAGGATGACAATACAGTTTTTCTGCTCATGGTTTCTACCTTGATCCTTCAGATATTTTAGCCATTTGGGATATTCCACAATTCAGATACAAAAATATCAGTAATTTTACCAACATTTTACTAGCACCTAACCTAACTGTGTTCTCACATGAGCCCTTCTTCTTCTAATGCCTAACTCTAACCAACCCCCCTCTACAAAATGCCTAACCAACCCCCCAACCGATACCTGACCCTAACCAATCCCCACCACAAAATGCCTAACTCTAACAACCCCTGAACTGATGCCTAACCCTAGTCGTCCCACCTCCCTCCATAACCTCCACCGATTCTGTGCCGATTTGCAGCACCATAGCAGAGGTGCCTAAGTTAATAGCTGTGAAGCAGGAGGCATCTGATAAAATAACCACTATACTATACAAAGTTACACTCACTAAATTATGGTGTGCTTGCTAACTGTAGCCACAGTTAATATAGTGGGAAGCCTTCAGTGCCCAAATTTCAACTTATAGCTAATTGCAGCTATTAACATGGGTGCCTACAATGGTGCCTAAACCAGCACGGTGCCTCCTGTGCCCAAATTACGTGCTTTAACATAGGACCTATGCATATTTCTAAGAAATATGGGCGCATACGTAATTCACTTTTTCTCCTGAGTTTTCTCCTAGGAGATAATTTTTCAACTTCTTTTTAAACTAACTTTTAAGCACTTTGCTATTGAAAAAGTACCAAAAAGTAGATGGAAAAGTTTCAAAAAAATTTTCAGCATTGTCTCATTTACTGGTGGATTAAAAGGCATCTTATTGTCAAGATGTAATAAAATCAACTAGGAGAAAACTAAGGAGAAAAAGTTACTGTTTTTTTGGACTACAAGACTCACTTTTTTCCCCCAAAAGTGGTGGAAAAAGTCACTGCGTCTTATAGTCCAAATGCAGGTCGTTTCCTGACTTGTGAACGCCTACCAATACGAACCTCCAAGCCTCCCTGTACTGTTCCCATACAGAGGAGGACACAGGGGGACAAACGGAGGACACAGGGGCACACAATTTGGCATAGAGGAGCACACAAGAGGGACAAAAAGGGGCATAGAGGAGGACACAAGGAGGCCAGAGGTAGACACATGGGGGGCACAGGAGGACACAATGGGCACAGAGGAGGACACAGGGAGACACAAGAGGAACAAGGGGGCATGAGGTACAAAGGGGGCATTATCCACAAGATGCCTCTTCACCATGGATGCACCAGGTTTAGTCCTCTAAACCTAGGTGCGTCTTATGGTCAGGAACATCTTATAGTCTGAAAAATACGGGTATTTGCATATGGGCCATAATATGAGAAATTTTAACAACCCCTGCATGGGTCTTCATTTACAATTTTATGATTGTATGTTTGATATTTCCCTTGTGTTTTAACACAAATTACAACCTTCTGAAACCAAATTATGTGATTCAAAGAAAAATATGAAAGGAGAACACTGACCAGTATAGATTGCTCATAAAAATATATAAGTTAGCGCTCAGTGAAACAGAAGTCCCTTAAAGAGACTCTGAACTAGTCTCCTGAAAACGATCTTTTTATTTAAAAAATGTGCTTAACATCTTTGCTCTAACTAAACCGCCGCATTCCCGCCGCTGAAATCTATCTAAATCCGCCCAAACTCGCCTTCCCTCTCCTCTGCAAAATCCACGACTTTCTTGGTCGTGGATTTTGCTGCTGTTGGAGGCAGAGCTATGAGCCGCAGCTCTGCCTCCATGCCCTGTCTATCAGCGGTGGATCTCCGCCTCTCCCTGCCCCTCTCAGTGAAGGAAGACTGAGAGGGGCGGGGGAGAGGCAGTGATCCGGGCTGACAGATGCACTGAGAGGCAGAGCTGCGGCTCATAGCTCTGCCTCTCACGGAAGCGCTGCACGGATTGCCCCCCGGCGAGTTAGAGGGGATTTAGTTAGTGTACAGCGGCAGTAATGCGGTGGTTTAGTTAGGGCAAAGATGTTAAGCACATTTTTTTAAATAAAAAGATCGTTTTCAGGAGGCTTCAGAGTCTCTTTAAAGACAAAAAAGAAAGAAAGTGCACTTCACAGCTGGTTCTGACTGGTACTCTCGCATTAGCGGCACAGTCACACTTCAGTGCAGTACTCCACCACACCCCAAGCAATGGCAACTCACCCTTAGTATGTGACCTTGGGCTTGATTCACAAAGCCGTGATAACTCTTATCACGGTCACGCTAGATATAATGGTTTTTGCACGCAACCTCGATTGCGCACAAAAAAACGTTACGCGTGTTATAGCGCTAGCGCAACCATTATAAGAGTTATCACGGCTTTGTGAATCAAGCCCCTTCTGTTAGATAAGGTCTGAAGCACCTATGGGGTCATCTGGCCACCCCCTACCTTATTAGAATGCCTCTCAGTCAGCTCCTTGATGCTTGTACCTCATGTCTCACATCACTTCAAAGTAGAACATAGACCAGATCCACCTTTGCATAAAACCGTATATAAAATTTGATTATAAAAGAAATGCAAACTTACAAATGTGTGGAAGTGTAAAAGCACAGAGTTTTTCCAGGCTCTACCCTGTTCGTGGGCCAGTCGGTGGACGAAGTAGCGATGCGTCCTCCAAACCCTCCACACAATTTAAAATCCAAGAGATTCCACGTCCCCCCACTTGACTAATCTCGTCTCTACAGAGACTCTTCAGGAGCTCCTGTAGAGTCTCTACAGAGGCAAAACTAGTTGAGCGGGAGGAAGCGGAATCACTTGGATTTTAAATGCATCCAGCTACTGGAAAAACTTGAAGATATTAGCAGTTGTTGGTAAAAAAAAGGGTTGGCTCTTTTGAAATCTCCCATTACAATGAACAGCGAGTCTGGGAGGGATATCTCCCACTGTGTGGTAGGGCATGTTTGACTTCAGCATCAGGTGGTATGCACACCCCCAAAGAAGACAAAGGAGGAGAACTCCCTAGGGGAGTATTCCAGCCTGCAGTTGACAAGTAGGAGTTCGAGTTCCAGGGAGCACTTCCTGGCTAGTGCTGATGTGATGGGGCACCATGTAGGGCCGATATAAAAACCAACTCCTTTCTTTTTCCCCGAGAGAACAGTGACGCAGTGTGCCCGGATAAGGCTGAAGCCTGGGAGGTGAAGGGCATTGTCTGGCATGTCGTCGTCCCGCCACGTTTCCATGAAGCAGAGGATTAGGTCAGTGCTGCCAACGCCCTCTTGTCATTGAGGAGGCGGAGTTCAACTTGTTAGGGAGAGAGCGAAGATTTAACAGGAGGACCAAGTGGATGGCCTCAGTCCTTTCCTCTTTAGTCTTACTAGGGCAAACAAGCAGGCAATTTAATTTTGTAAACTTACAGAAATGAGGAGTGTACAGACCTGGTGGGTGGTCTAGCAGTGGGTGTGGGGCATTGGTATGCCTGATGGCCGTTTCACTCATTAGAGCTTCTTCTGAGGCAAAAGCCCATGCCACATCACTGCACTCACTCGAGGCGCAATGTAGTTTTTGCCCCGGAAGAACCCTCAATAAGCAAAACGACAGAACCCCACTCTTAAAGGGAACCTAAACTGAGAGGGACATGGATGTTTCCTTTTAAACAATACCAGTTGCTTGTAAGTCCTGCTCATCTATTTGCTGCAGTACCATTTGGATCTCACACCTGCAACAAGCATGCAGATAATCCAGTTTGACTTCAGTCAGAGCACCTAATCTGCATGCTTGATAAGGGGCTGTGGCTAATAGTATTAGACACACAGGATCAGCAGGATAGTCAGGCAACTGGTATTATTTTAAAAGGAAAAATCCATATCCTTCTCAGTTTAGGTTCACTTTAACACTACACCACCCACCAGGTCTGTGCACTCCTCATTTCTGTAAGCTTACACAATTGAGTTGCCTGTACGTTTGTGTAAGACCGTGTACCGAGGGGTACCCCAGGATACAGCGAAGTCAAAGAACAAGGAAGGCGACACAGACACCAGCTTAGTGCAACCAAAACTTTGTTTACTGGAAAGTATTAACAGGAACAGTTACAAACACAACAAGATTTGCAATACACAGGGTACCCTATACCCCAGAGTCCCCACTTCTGTCCAACAGGACACCTCTACCTGATGGCAGTTTACAGTAGAGCCTCCAAGTCATACTGAACTGCAGAATCACTCTCAGCTATTAGCAGACACAGCAGAGCGAACAAGTCATGCTGAACTGCAGGATCAACCCTAGACGTGGGCAGTTTACAGCAGAGCCTCAAGTCTTGCTGCACTGCAGTATCAATCCAGTGTCACCTGCTAAAAACAGTTCCTAACTATCTACCTAAAGCAGGCCTAAGTCTCAGTTTCTTCAGGTACCGTCCCACAAAAAAAACAGTTTCATGAAAACACAAGAACCCGGGTTCACTGACCTGCTCCTACTTGGTATCAGCAGATGCCTCTCTTTAGGACAGCCTCAGGCCTGCAACCACACTTGCAGGCTTGATGGGTAGCTGGCGTAGAATCCTAAGCCCAGGGCAGCTAACTGGGAACAATCTCCACTCCAGCAAGCAGGATTCAAGGAGAAAACAGCGATCAGCCTCTCTGCAGCTTGGATAGATCCAGATTGTCCTTTTCACAGACAGCTCTCCACAAAAACAACCATGTCTGTCTCTGTCTTCTCTTCCTGGTCTCTCTAGAGCTGCCAGGCCCCACCTCTCATGCTTGTTCATCCCTCAGCAGGATAAGGTTATAACTTTCTGATACAGGCGGCATCTAGTGGCCAAAATGCAAACTATCACTTCAGAACTTAATTCAGGCAAAGTTCTTGACAATCTCACATGCCACCCCACTAGAGGTTGTCGTCCTCGGCAACCCTCCCCAAACAAACTCATCTCGTGCGTAGCGCTGTGGAGGCACACCAACATTAGGCCTAGCCGATCTTCGCAGCGTGGGAGGCTCAGAAACATCAGGTATGTCAGGCATATGTGGTAAGGGAGGAGCTGTTGACTGCTCAGCATTACACCTAGGAGGTAAACCCGCCACAGCCAGAGCCCCTGCAGACATCTGGGCAGGGACAACCCACCATTCCTCTTCCTCCTCATCTGAGGCGTTTTCCCCCATACTCTCAAAATGCAGGGGTGCCTCCTCCTGACACACTGGCTCCTCAAAATGACAATGTCTCAACATATTACGGTACAAGTTTCGTGAGGGTCCCCCGGTCCCTACCGGCTCTACCTCATAGACCGGAATAGCAGGGTCAACCCTTCTTTTTACTGTGTACGGAACGGCCTCCCACCGCCCATCCAACTTTCCTGATGGCCGTTTGGCTTTGACCATGACTCTATCACCTGGGGCAAACCCATCCCTTAGTACTGGTTTTGGATTAGGGTGTATCACTCGTCCCAGGCGCTCCCCCACAACCTTGTGCACCGTTCTCAGGCGGCGGTGCTCCTGCACCCATGCAGTGGTACTTCTCGGTTGTGGTTCCATTGGATTGGACATGTGGAGGTCTTCAATCTCCCATCCGGCTCTCCCAAACATGAGCATGTGTGGGGAGTACCCGGTAGTACTATGTACTCTATTGTTATAGGCCCACATCAACTCAGGCAGGTACTCGGGCCACCGAGCCTTTTGACTATCCTCTAGAGTCCGCAACATCTGGAGCAAAGTGTGGTTGAAACGTTCGCAAGCCCCGTTTCCTTGGGGGTGATACGGTGTGGTGCGGGAGCATTCTATCCCATACAGCTGGTACAACTCATTCATGAGAGTACCCTGGAAACATGCCCCCTGGTCCGAATGTATTCTCTGTGGACACCCAAACACCTGTATAAAGTGTTTGCAGACCACTTCAGCAGCCGACTCTGCTGTCTGGTCCCTGGTGGGTACAGCTACTGCATACTTTGTGAAATGGTCTGTCATGACTAGACAGTATGAGTGTCCTGAGGTAGAGTACCCAATTTGCACATAGTCAATCATAAGAAGCTCTAGTGGTGCTGGGGTGCAGATGGCCTGTACAGGAGCCCGCTGTTCAGTGCTCTTACTCAGTCCGCAGAGTCGACACCTAAGACATGCAGTGGCCACCATATCACCCAGATCTGGACAGTATACCAGACGTTGAAGCCACTTGAATGTCTTTTCACTCCTGAAATGAGCACCTTTTTCATGAGCTTCCCTGGCGGCCTCTGGCCCCAATGACATGGGGATGGCAATCTGTTGTCGGTGCTGCAGTTCTGACTGTAAGTATATGGTCCGGCACAAGAGGCCCTGTGTAACTGTCAGCTTGTCCCATTGCCTCAACAACTTTTGACCCTCTGGGGTCAGGCCAGCCCGCTCTTCTGGCCGAGGCCACATCTTGTTCTGAACCCACTCTTTTACTTTCCACAAATCCGGGCAGGCATTCTGGACTCTCTCCCAATCAGCCAGCGTTTTTCCCAGCACTAGAGTCATCCCAGACGCCACTCCACTTGTATGTGCCACATCCTGGAACATAGGTAGGCGACCAAGGTCAGGAGTTTCAGTGTCTTCTAACTCCTCATCGATTCTCTGAGCTGACTGTCCTACAGGGACCCGGGAGAGTGCATTGGCGTTGCCATTCTCCCTACCGGACCGGAACTTGATGCGATAATTGTACTTGGAAAGGCGGGCCATCCATCTTTTGCTCGAGTGCACCGAGCTTGGCATTCTCCAGATGTGCCAACGGGTTATTATCCATCATCACAGTTACTTCTGCACCTGTCAGGTACTCGGCAAACCTTTCGGTCATGGCCCACACCAGTGCCAGTAGTTCCAGTTTAAAGGAGCTGTAGTTATCAGGGTTGCGCTCTGAGTCTCTCAGGGACCGGCTCCTATAGGTGATGACTCTTTCCCGTCCATCCTGGACTTGGGATAAGACAGCCCCCAGACCATGAAGGCTTCCATCAGTGTATAGCAGGAATGGGGTGTCGAACCGTGCATAAGCCAAGATCGGGGCACTGGTCAGTGACTCCTTCACCGCTTCAAAAGCCTCTTGTTGCCGAGGTCCTCAGTCAATGGGACGCTTCTTTGGGCCCCCAGACGTGCCCCTTAGTAACTCATTTAATGGGCCCACCAGATGGGCAAACTTGGGGATAAACCTCCGGTAGTAGCCAGCCAGCCCCACGAACGCCCGAACCTCTCGCAGTGTACTGGGTTGGGGCCACTTCTGGACAGCCTCCACCTTGTTGGGGGCCGGCTTTACTCCCTCTGAGGTGACTACATGTCCTAAGTACTCTATCTGCTGTTGGAACAGTTGGCATTTCTTGGGCTTGATCTTGAGCCCATGCTCTCGTAGTCGTCCTAAGACTTGTCGTAGCTTCTGGAGGTGATCTTCAAAGGAGGCCCCAAACACTACTATGTCATCCAGATATATCAATACTGACTCAAAATTGAGATCTCCCAGACAGTGCTCCATCAATCGTTGGAATGTTCCCGGAGCATTGGAGAGGCCGAATGGCATCTGATTAAACTCATAGAGCCCCATAGGTAGAATGAAGGCTGTCTTGGCTTTATCTTTCTTGGCCACCGACACCTGCCAATACCCACTAGCCAGGTCAAGAGTCGAGAAGAATTTTGCTTAACTTAGGGCTGACAATGACTCCTCAATCCGCGGAAGGGGGTAGGCATCCCGGACGGTCTGAGCATTCAGCTTCCGGTAATCTACACAGAACCGGAGACTCACATCTTTCTTCCGCACTAAAACTACTGGAGCAGCCCAAGGGCCCTGACTCTCCTGTATCACCCGGTTTTCCAACATGCTGGCCACCATATTTTTCACCTCCTGGTACATCTTAGGTGGGATTTGCCGGTAATGTTCCCTGATTGGTGCAGCATCGCCAGTCGGGATTTCGTGTTCGATGGCAACAGCACACCCAAAGTCTTCATCATGTCTCCAGAAGGCTTCTTGAAACTCCCAAAGGGTTTCTTCCAGCAGCTTTTGTTCCCCTCGGAGTCAGCGTCCGGCAATCCACTCCCATCCGGGCCATAATCATTCGACCGTTCCATTCTGCTGTTGGGGTTTCCTTTTGATGAGTCTCCACAGCGTAGGTCCAGGCTGATCTCCTATTAGGCTGTAGTGTGAAACCCTCCGTCGAACAATACCACCATCAAACACATAGACTGCGGCCAGCAAGGTGTTTCCGGGGACGGTCAACTCGCAGTCCACCACATTGCGGCAGCGTACGGGTACACATCCATCCTTCACAATGGCCAGGGCCCGGGCTACCAGCGGATGAATCAATGGTTCCCCCTGATAAGCGGGCTCGATCAGGACCTCCACTCCATTCAACCTTCGTCCAGGTTCCACCGGCAGCATTAGCACTCGTTCTTGTCGAGGTGGGAACTTCACTGGGGAACTCCGTGGCACCCTGACCTTTCCAATGGGCTGACCAGATAGGTTACTCTTTTGCAGGCTACAGCTTCTCACCATCTGTTGTAAAAGCTTCTGAGTAGGCTGGTGCATGGTGGCCCGTTGCCAGTACTTCGGCCCTTCCTTGGCATGGAGCTGGTGGTCTAAGTCTCTCAATACATTCATACCCAGGGTCACATCCATTCCTTTCCGTGCCGAATGGTCAACCAGCACGACCCCCTTCTTGCCAATGTCTTGTCCAAACAGACCTGCATCCAGACTATTCCTCGGACATCCATCTCCCTGTTATTGGCAGTCGTCAGCCGGATAACGCTCCCATCTTCGGGTTCAATCATATGCTGGAAGTGCCTTTCAAAGAACTCTAAAGGCATAAGGGTGCACTCTGACCCTGTATCAACTAGGCAGCAGACCTTCAGCCCTTCCAACTCAGCTTCGATAACGGGGCTGCTGGCATACAAGTCATTTGTCTTCACGCATAGGGCTTAACTTCTGGTGTACCGCTGCAGGATGCCCAGCTACTGCAGCGGTTGGGAGTTTAACGGCGGCTCAGGTGCTGCCTGTCCGAGGCATTCTCTGGCAATATGGCCGTATTCACGACAAGCCCAAGAGAGCAGCCCTCTTCTGACGGGCCCCCTCCCCTGAGTCACCCTGGGTGGAGTAGAACAAAGTGTGGAGATTGCTGCCAGAGGCTGGGGCTGCTTTGCCTTCATCTGTGACACTTCCAGCCGAAGCTCTTTCATTTCTGCCCGCAGAGCCTGGACTACATCCTTTAGAGTCTCCGATTCTTCAGAACCCGGTTTATCCCTTGTAGCATGCGTGCTATTCACTACCCTCGCAGCCGCAGGTAGGGGTTCTTCTTCTCTCTCTACCGCAGCTAGGTAGGTGCTATAGAATGTCATATCGGCCGTTGTTCGGGTCATCTCATGTAACTTATCTTGTAAGAACTTATCAGAGAGGCCCACTATGAACTGATCTCATAGTAGCCGATCCACTTCCCGGAAAGCTCCCATGGTATCGGGGTCTCGTCGTTGTATCTCATTCAGCGTCTCCTGTGGAGCATTGGAGCATTGCATCAGTGGTTCACCCTCTCGCTGGGGCCGGTTAAAGAAGTGACTTCGTAACTGTACCACTTTGGCACGCCCCCCTTGGGCCCTCTCTAGCAAGGAGAATATCTTCTCCAGGGCATCTCTCTCGGAGTCGGGCCTTACCATTACTGTCCGTCTGACGTCACCCTCTAGAGCTCCCAGCGCAACCTCTGCCTGCAGCTTGGGAGTCAAGTTACACATTTTAACTGCGCTTCGCACCCTTTCCATCCAGTCCTGCAATGTCATGTTTTTACCGTCATATTTTGGCAGATGAGAAGGGATGATCCACACTTGTCAGATAGAAGTAACCTTTATTAAGGACATATCCAAATTAAAACTCGGCAGGCATCATAGCTGACATGTTTCGGACTCAAACGTCCTTAATCATAGCTCATACACAAATGGCAGTTTGAACACATAAATAGTAATGTGAATGCATGGTACCCACCCCAAGACCATCCCAATTGGGGAGTGGTTGCATATCAAGGGGAGTGTGTCTGCAAGGTACCATCCCCCGCCCACACATACAAATCAAAACATCAATAAAACATTAAAATGCATATATAGAAACATATGTATATACAAACTAAAAACCAGGAGCAAGTAGCCTAGAAGGTTCCCAAAGGGAAAAGAGCAACCAATAACAGCAAGGACAGCCGAAAAGAAGGACAGCAAGGAGGAGCAGGACCAGTAGTCTATTCACCGTAAATCTGGGGGTCAGAGAGCAGAGTTCTTTTTAGGTGATAGTAGCCAAATCCCATCTTGCATTTAGGCCATGTGGGACCCTAGTATTTAACTTAAAAATCCATTCTGCCTCCTTTCTCAAAAGTCTCTTATAGAGATCCCCTCCCCTCTTAGACGGTATTACTTTCTCTATCCCACAAAAGGAAAAGCTGGTCATGTTCCCTCCATGGATCTCACGAAAATGCCTGGCGACATTGGTGATATGTGTAGTATGCCAGTGTGCCCCCAAATAGTGTTCCGCCACCCTCTGCCTCAAAGGCCTGGTAGTGCACCCCACAAATTGCAGTGAACATGCTGCACAGGAAATAAGGTACACCACATATCTGGTTCCGCAATTAATAAACTGTGAAATGGGGAAACTCCTGCCACTAGAGGCAGAGACGGCAGTTTTGGATTTTACATGGACATGGCAATATTTGCAGGTCGCCAAACCACATCTATGGGAGCCAACCGTGGTCAGCCACGTTTTACCTGTGACCCCCGTGTTAAACAAACGGGGGGACAAAACTTGTCCCAAGGTTGGAGCACGTCTACTTGCATTTCTAACTCCATCGCTGAGGATATTGGAAAGGTCCATGTCAGCTCGAAGCATAGGGAGATATTTTGCAATGATCCCATTCACCTGTTTGTACTCATTTGAATATGTGGTGACAAAGGTAGGTTTCTGGGGTTCGGGATTCTGAGGTACCCGAGGATTAACCAAGTCTCTTCTAGACTTCTTGGCCACTCTGTCCCTTCCCCTCTTAATGCACCACCCTGGATACCCTCTCGCCCTTAGACGGAGTTCAGCTGTATTCAACTCCTGTTCCATCTGGTCGACATCAGAGCAATTGCGCTTTACCCTCGTGAACTCACCCACAGGAATACCATGAATAGTATGTATAGGGTGGCAACTCTCAGCTCTTAGGACTGTGTTGCCGCTAGATGGTTTCCTGTAGGTGGTGGTCAGGATGCTACCCCGCTCAGTATCCCCTCTCAATTCCAGATCCAAGTAGCTAATAGAGCCAACTCCCACCACATATGTGAATTGGAGGTTCAAGTCATTTGAATTGAAGTACTCCATCAGGTCCCCAACCTGTTCCATGTCACCCTTCCAAATGACCAACAGATCGTCGATGTACCTCCCGTACCACACAACATCCTCCATGCGACGGCAGGCACCCCCAAAGACATAGCGCTCATCCCACCATCCCATATAGAGATTGGCTAAGGATGGAGAGAACTTAGCGCCCATAGAAGCGCCCCGCCTCTGGAGGAAAAACCTGCCGTCAAACATGAAATAATTGTAGGTCAGGAGGTACTCGACAGCCATAAGTATAAAAGTGCAAAGATCCGCGGAATAGTCAGAGTAACGGGTGAGGTGGAAATTGAGGGCCTGGAGGGCTAATGTATGGGGAATGCATGAGTACAGTGACCTCACATCTATGGTAACCCATGTATAGCCACTTTTCCACTGGAAATTATCCAGACTGGCCAAAAGGTGCTTGGTATCCTTAACGTACCCCGGCAGCCGTCGGACAAGGGGCTGCAAAAGAGAGTCCACCCAACAACCCAGTCGTTCCCCCAAAGACCCAATACCCGCCACTATAGGTCTACCCTCAGGAGGGTAGCCAGGTTTGTGGATCTTGGGTAGATGATGGAATATGGGAACCACAGGGAACTTGACTCCCAAGTACTCACACATCCTGTGGTCAAAGATGCCCATGCTCTCCCCACAGGACAGGAGATTCAATAACCTAGCTTGAAATTCAGATGTAGGATCCGACATTAGGCCAAGATAAGTGTCCACATCATTTAGTTGTCTGAGGGCCTCATCTCTATATGTGTCACTATCCAATATCACTACGGAACCGCCTTTGTCAGCATTCCTAATCACAATATTATTCTTATTCTGCAGGCCTTTAAGTGCAACACGTTCAACAGCAGTGATATTGGATGGACCTGTCCCTACAGAGCCCCAGGCCAGCGAGAGGAGATCCCTCTCAACTAGCTCTTGAAACTGTTCAACACATGGAGATCTCTCAGAGATAGGGTAGAAGTCGGGATTCCTCACCTGTACGGACTTGGTGTCATTTAGGGTTACCAAACCAGTGCTATCAGATGCCAGGGTTTCCAAATATTAGGAAGATCCACACACACACCCGGCTGCTGTACCCCCTCAGGACCATCAAAGTGCTTCCTGAGAAGGAGGGATCGAATAAACCTGGTAACATCCAGAATAGTCTCAAAGACATTAAAATGATGGGTGGGAGCAAAGGATAAACCTCTTGAAAGAATTTTTATTTCATCATTATTCAAAACATAGCAAGACAGATTAACCACATTATTAGTAGGTTCACCTAAATTAGATATGTCACACTTTACTTTGTGGTTTTTACGCCCTGTTCTTCTGGTTTTCTTCCTCTCTCCCCCCTTTTCCTGTAATGCCTTTGCCTCCTGTAATAAGACGGCTGACCCTGTTGGTTTTTTGGAGGTGGACTTCGACCCCCCTTATTAATGCCCCGAACACGTGGGTTGGTGTCTGGCTGAGAACCGCTAGCCGGGGGAGGGTCCTCAGGTGTTCCCAAAGGGACCCCATTAACCTCAGTGGCCTCTGGTGAGCTAAAGCTGACCCTACGCCCATTGACCCGCTTGTCCCGTGAACAGGACCTGTACCTGTTCGGACCAGGAGACCTGGGCATACTTTCCCAGCGTCCCCATTCATATTTTGGCAGATGACGCAGCAGTGCCCCTACAGAGATATATCCTACCTGGGTGGGCATTTTGTTTAGGAAAAGCTGGCCTTGCACCTGTGCACCCGAAGCTGGGCCCTGAGCCGGTGCCCCTAGCGCCGGGGGATGGTCTCCCGCCACGTTCCCGTCCATATCGGTCGCTGTATCCTGCCGAACTACGCCAAGTTGTAAGACCGTGTACTGAGGGGTACCCCAGGATACAGCGAAGTCACGGAACAAGGAAGGCAACACAGACACCAGCTTAGTGCAACCAAAACTTTCTTTACTGGAAAGTATTAACAGGAACAGTTACAAACACAACAAGATTTGCAATACACAGGGTACCCTATACCCCAGAGTCCCCACTTCTGTCCAACAGGACACCTCTACCTGATGGCAGTTTACAGTAGAGCCTCCAAGTCATACTGAACTGCAGAATCACTCTCAGCCATTAGCAGACAAAGCAGAGCGAACAAGTCATGCTAAACTGCAGGATCAACCCTAGACGTGGGCAGTTTACAGCAGAGCCTCAAGTCTTGCTGCACTGCAGTATCAATCCAGTGTCACCTGCTAAAAACAGTTCCTAACTATCTACCTAAAGCAGGCCTAGGTCTCAGTTTCTTCAGGTACCGTACCACAAAAAAAAAACAGTTTAATGCAAACACAAGAACCCGGGTTCACTGACCTGTTCCTACTTGGTATCAGCAGATGCCTCTCTTTAGGACAGCCTCAGGCCTGCAACCACACTTGCAGCCTTGATGGGTAGCTGGCGTAGAATCCTAAGCCCAGGGCAGCTAACTGGGAACAATCTTCACTCCAGCAAGCAGGATTCAAGGAGAAAACAGCGATCAGCCTCTCTGCAGCTTGGATGGATCCAGATTGTCCTTTTCACAGACAGCTCTCCACAAAAACAACCATGTCTGTCTCTGTCTTCTCTTCCTGGTCTCTCTAGAGCTGCCAGGCCCCACCTCTCATGCTTGTTCATCCCTCAGCAGGATAAGGTTATAACTTTCTGATACAGGCGGCATCTAGTGGACAAAATGCAAACTGTCACTTCAGAACTTAATTCAGGCAAGATTCTTGACAATCTCACATTTGCACTAATAAAACAGCAGCAGTCTCCTGCAGAGTATAAACAACCTTATGTTTCCGGTCCAGAGCATGCCACTCTTGGCTAATGGTGGTGGTGGCTACAGATCAGGGAACCTCATGTGGTAGTGTCAGATTTAGATTTGTGAAATGAAAAGCTAAACTTTAACACAATCCTTTTTATTATTTTATTCAAATTTTGATATGTTAATGAACTATATGAACCAGTGAATGAATGATCAGAATAATTATACTTGCTTAATTCATACAAATGTACATTATGTTTGTGCTAGAAAGCCTTTTGTCTCAACAAAACACAATGGCTTCAATTCACCAAGCATGACCGCATTCAGTAATGCAGAAATCAGCAGATTTTAATGATCACCTTGCCAAATGCCAATTCATTAAACCTATGAACACACTAAAAAGTAAAGAGATTTTATAGAATATAGGCGTTTATGTGTACTGTAGACTAACAACAGTTTAACATTATTTAACAAATTTCAATATTTTTAGGATACATTTTCAAATATGGTGCTTGCTTTCTCCAATGAACTTGACTGGCCTCAGTTCTCCATGTTTACTGGATTTCAGAACTCCACAATTGGGTAAGACACTTTCATTGTTTTTGTATTAAAGGACCACTATCATGAAAAAAGTAGACAGTTAAAATCTGACAGACCCAACAGGTTTTGGGCCAGTCCATCTGGGGGATTCTCTGGGTTTTCTTTGTTTTCAACAGCATTTCCTGGTCCTTTAAACTTTCTATTGTATTTCTTTCAATTCAAATAAACAAAAGAGATGTACATAGAAAAGTACAGACATTCCCTTCGTGATCATTACCATAAGAGAGACAATCCTAACATGCTTATTTTGCTAGTTTGTCTTACCCTAATCTTTGCATTCACATTCAGACAACACAAGCCTTGTCCTGATGAAGCGCCACATTGTCTTCAGCTACAGCTGTAGACCTCTCACTGCCTGTACCTCTCCCCTCTGTTATGGATAATGTATTGTCGCTGGATTTTTAAGCTACATGAATAAAAGTGACTTTTTATCTGGATGTGCTTTTTCTCCATTTGGATTGTTGTGACTGCATGTTGGTGGGCTGCATTCTGGTGTGCGTGGCCTGGTCCTGTGCATTGTACTGCTGCATGTCTCACATGTGCACAACACATGCACTGTCCAAATGCATACTCGACTCAACCTTTTTCTTTGAACCTTGCCAAATATAATCATCTATAATTATTTTTTATTTTCCTACATTTCAACCAGGCTTGTTTTTAGGGGCGGGCGGGGCAGGTCACTACCCGGGGCGCAGCGGACAGCAGGGAGACATGCAGAGAGGGCAGCAGAATTGTGAACTTACCTCTCCAGGAATCGGGATCCACACCCTGTCAATTTTCTTCCTCCTCATAGGCATCTGTCTCATTGGTAGCTGCACCCAATGTTATGATGTAAGCTCACGTCATCACAGGGGACACTGTTACCAGTTAGACATGACACTTAGGAGGAGGAAGAAGATGGGCAGCGTGTGAAGATTTGAGCTACTTCGGCCCGGGATAGAGGGAGGGGCCACTCTGGCTACCCGTGGTTCTCTGGCTATACTAACGGTTGCTTTCCTGCTATCTGTACTGAGGGGGTCTTTCTAGATACTTATACTGAGGGGTGCTCTCCGGCTACCTATACTGGGGGGGCTGGCTCCCTGGCAACCTATACAGAGGGAGGGAGGGGGTGTATCTGGCTACTTATACTGAGGAGGGCTTTCTTGCCAACCATACTTAAGTGGGCCCTCTGGCTACCTATACCAGTTAGACAGGATGCCTAGAAGAAGGAAGAAGGCAGACAGCGTGTGAAGAGGTGAGTTACTTCTGCATGGGGAGGGGGTTCTCTGACTACCTATACTGAGGGGGGGGGGTATCTCTGGCTATATATACTGAGGAGGGCTCTCTGGCCACCCATACTTAAGTGGGCCCTCTGGCTACGTATACCAGTGAGACAGAATGCCTAGAAGAAGGAAGAAGATGGACAGCATGTGAAGAGGTGAGTTACTTCTGCAGGGTGGGGGGCTCTCTGGCTACCTATACTGAGGGGGGAAGGGGTATTTCTGGCTCTCTTATACTGATGGGTGCTCTCTGGCTGCCCATACTTAAGTGGTCCCTCCGGCTACCTATGCCAGTGAGACAGGATGCCTAGAAGAAGGAAGAAGATGGACAGTGTGTGAAGAGGTGAGTTACTTCGGGGGGGGGGGGGTTCTCTGGCTATATTTAGGAAGGCTCTCTGGCTCCCTATACTGAGAGTGCTATCTGGCTACCTATACTGCTGGGGGGAGGGGGAGTGGAGACTCTCTTGCTACCTCTACTGAGGATGGAGCTCTCTGGCTACCTAAACTAAGGGAGGGTGCTGGCTTTCTGGCTACCTCTACTGAGGGATGGGGGTTTTCTGGCTACCTATACTTAAAGGGAGCCTTAACTGAGAGGGATATGGATGTTTCCTTTTAAACAATACCAGTTGCTTGGCACTCCTGATAATCTCTTTTGCTGCAGTAGTGGCTGAATCACACACCTGAAACAAGCATACAACAAGCATTAGATGAGTCGCAGGAAAAGGAGCCTTGTATTTTGTATTCCTGTTGTGTACCTGGTACTGGTATCCTGTCGGTTGAATGAATGTGTTTACAGGTCCGACACCTTTTCTCTCAGCAGGGAAATGTTCCATTCTGTCCTGGTCTATTTAACCACCCTGGCGTTCTGATTAAATCGCCAGGGTGGCTGCGGGAGGGTTTTTTTTAAATAAAAAAAAAACTATTTCATGCAGCCAACTGAAAGTTGGCTGCATGAAAGCCCACTAGAGGGCGCTCCGGAGGCGTTCTTCCGATCGCCTCCGGCGCCCATAATAAACAAGGAAGGCCGCAATGAGCGGCCTTCCTTGTTTTGCTTACATCGTCGCCATAGCGACGAGCGGAGTGACGTCATGGACGTCAGCCGACGTCCTGACGTCAGCCGCCTCCGATCCAGCCCTTAGCGCTGGCCGGAACTGTTTGTTCCGGCTACGCTGGGCTCGGGCGGCTGGGGGGACCCTCTTTCGCCGCTGCACGCGGCGGATCGCCGCGCTGCAGCGGCGATCAGGCAGCACACGCGGCTGGCAAAGTGCCGGCTGCGTGTGCTGCTTTTTATTTCATTAAAATCGGCCCAGCAGGGCCTGAGCGGCAGCCGCTGGCGGTGTTGGACGAGCTGAGCTCGTCCAGACCGCTCAGCTGGTTAATGCACTCCTGACAAGCATCTGTTTAAGATTGGGTGGCTGTCAGAATGCTAGGAGGGAGGGTTCAGGAAATATCTTTCTCAGTCTCTGATCCTTGCGTAGAACAGGATTTTAACTGAGAGGGATATGGATGTTTCCTTTTAAACAATACCAGTTGCTTATCAGTCCTGTTGATCTCTTTGGCTACAGTAGTGGCTGAATCACACACCTGAAACAAGCATGCAGCTAATCCAGTCTGACTTCAGTCAGAGCACCTGGTCTGCATCCCTGTTCAGGGGCTGTGGCTAAAAGTATTAGAGACACAGGATCAGTGGGGGGGGGGGGAGTGGTACTATTATTATTATTAATAGAAAAATCCATATACTTCTCAGTTTAGGTTCCCTTTAAGTGGACCTTCTGGCTACTTATAATTAAGTGGACTCTCTGGCTCGCAATACCAGTTAGACAGGACACCTAGAAGAAGGAAGAAGATGGACCGCATTTGAGAAGGTGAGTTACTTCTGCCTGGAGGGGGGGAGGCTCTCTGGCTATCCCATACTCCAGATGTGGCCTCACAAGTGATTTATACAGAGGAAGTACTACACTAGTATACGAGCATCTCAAGATATTATTTCCCAATTTATGCATCCCAGAATTTTATTTGCTTTAGCTACCGCTGCTTGGCATTGTATATGATTACTTAACTTGTTATCAGCCAGTATTCCCAAGTCCTTCTCCAAGTCTGATGTTCCCAGCTGTATGCCATTTATTTTATATGGTGATCTACTATTGGTATGTCCAAGGTGCATGACTTTACATTTATCAATACTAAATGTACGAGTGAAAAAAAAATCATGTCACCAACTAACCATCTTGCCCAATGTCTGACTGCTGGCTTGTCAGAATTGCTAGGCTGCCTGCTAATACCATATCAGCTGGTGCACTCTAAGGCCTTCAAAAAATGTATAGCTATTGGGACACCTCGGGAACCTGCACTGCTGTCATCTCTATAGGCTCAGGCCAATCAGTGGCTGATACTACACAATTTATCTCTTGGAAAAGTGGTGTGTGACAATGGTACCAATCTGTTGTCTGCACTTACAGTACATTGGGCAAATTGACTCACATGCCTAGCATGGCACGTGTTGAATCTGTCAACATTTCGTTGACAAGTTCCTGGAATTCCAGGACATCCTTCGGCAGGCCAAGAAAGTGTCTGCCCATTTTTAAAGATCCCCGCCTTGCTGAATTTCAGCGCCAATTAAAAATTCTAGTGAGATGGCTAGCTTGCGACAGCATCACAAGATGGAATTCCATGTTGCTTATGTTGGATTGGCTGCTTCAGCAGCAACGTGTATTTAACGAGTAGTCAACAAGTACCTCCTTAAGTTGGATTGGCTTCTTCAGCAACAACATGCAGTCAACGAGTACCTCAGTGACTTAGGTAGTAGGACATACTCTGGTGAGTTTTTTTTTGTTTCATCCCGCAGTACTGGATGCTGGTGAGCAACGCCTGCAGATTCAGTCACAGTAGATTCAGTCACAGCAAAGGCACCATCAGTGACATCATGCTGTACATCTTTTTTCCTGGAGTGTACCTTGTGATGTGTCATTGTCCAGGCCATGGATGAGCAGGAGCCGGAAGACGAGGAAGAGTTAATGCTGTCACAAATTGCAGAGGCATGTCATAAATAAGTAACCTTTACAATAAAAATAATAAAATGGCAACACAAACAAGTTCTAAACAGGATTATTACTACTGTGTATACACATGTTTATTTCATTATGTTACAGGCCACTTTAAGTATCCTTATATATCTATTATCCCTGCATTGGAAGTACATTTTTAAATCAAGCTGCCATTATTACTATTTGCTCTACCTGCTTTTTATTTTTGAACCCATTCACACATGTTGCTGTCTCTCTCTCGCTCTGTGTCTCTATCTCTTTCTCTAAGCTGAGCCACCAATCCAATAACACCCATCTGATTTCTGTCTCCATTGAGTTTAATGGAGTTTGTATTAAGGACCCAACGATTCTAGGACAGTTAACCCAG
Organism: Hyperolius riggenbachi; assembly: GCF_040937935.1. Taxonomy (NCBI): domain Eukaryota; kingdom Metazoa; phylum Chordata; class Amphibia; order Anura; family Hyperoliidae; genus Hyperolius; species Hyperolius riggenbachi. The sequence goes on along the minus strand of NC_090650.1, from coordinate 158,642,547 downwards.
CTATGATATTGTTATGATTATGATATTGGTATCACATATACGCTACCTACCCTACTGTATTCTAAAGGAGTTCCTCTAAAGTCTGCCTATTCCTAACTGTGCTCTATTTATTACAGAGGGCTGACACATTCATTATACTTGAAGTTAAGAGAATGGAACCGATGCAACCATAGGGATTACCAGAACATATCTAAAAATGGTATGAGATTTTATTTTTTTGTTCAAACTAAACAACTGAACTAATTGCATTTAAAATAATAAAACTTTTTTTTTCACTCCCTGCAATACACTTGTTTTGTTGTTAAAACCACCAGGCACTATGTAAACCCTTTTCCAGACTCCAGTTCAGAGTGTGCAAATCCAATTACACACTCATGTCACTGTCATGCTGCTCACTTTGCACTGGACACATTAGTCGGGGTAATTTATATGGTAGGGCTTTGCATTTTTGTATCATCAGTATACGGGTTGTAATATTTCTCTACTTTAGTATCTACAACTTACTGAAGCCTGTACTCAAGTATAATATTCGTATAGTAACATGAGCATTTGCTTATGTAAGAGCAAGTGCTTTTTTAGAAAGTGTTACACCCTGAAAAGGGGAAATAGTAAATAAGGACTCTGTCATAATGCATCCTCTGCCTCATGTCAATGATAATATATTCAAACTAAATAATCTGCATAGCAAAAAAGGTTTTCAGTATAAAACAATTTCACAATAACTCTTTTGTCCATGTATTAGTGATATAAAAGTTCTTAAAGTGACACTGAAGCAAAAAAAAAGTATGATATAATGAATTGTATGTGTAGTACAGATACTGTAATTAACCATTTCAGCCCGTGGGTATTTTTCACCTTATGCATCAGAGCAATTTTCACCTCCCATTCATTCGCCAATAACTTTATCACTACTAATTACAATGAATTGCTCTATATCTTTTTTTTTTCCACCACCAATTAGGCTTTCTTTGGGTGGCACATTTTGCTAAGAATTATTTTTTTTAAAAATGCTTTTACACAGGAATATTAAGAAAAAATATTGAAAAAATTCATTATTTCCCAGTTTTCGGCCATTATAGCATTAACATAATACATGCTACCATAATTAAAGCCTATGTATTTTTTTTTTGCCCATTTGTCCCGGTTATTACACCATTTAAATTATGTCCCTATATCAATGTATGGCGCCAATATTTAATTTGGAAATAAAGGTGCATTTTTTCAGTTTTGCGTCCATCACTATTTACAAGCTTATAATTTTAACCACTTTACCCCCACGCACACTCTAGCCAGCCCGCACAGCAGTTGACTAATTGGACATTAGGAACAAGTGTTCCTAAATCCAGTTAGAGTCCCCGATTGATGAATGAAGACTGCTTCAAACAGAAGCAGTCTTCATAACAAATCGCAGGCACATTGTTATTGTGTCCGTGTGCGCGCGATCGCGCATGCACCCACCCACCCGCACAGCCCTTGCAGTCCAATGATTGGTTTTGGGGACCCCAGTCCCCTATAACCAATCATACCACATGACAAATAAATGAATGGAGACTGCCTCTGCTTGAGGCAGTCTTCATTCATAACAACAGTTGTAAACAAATGTGCAGCGCGTGATCGCGTGCATGCACACCAGCTCCACAGTCCAATGATTGGTTTTGGGGACCCCAATCCCCAATAATTAATCATACTGCCTAATAAATAAATGAATGAAGACTGCCTGGGAGCAAAATGTGAAAAATGCTCTGGTCTTTAAAGCCAGTGGTTACCGCTTAAAAAATAAAAAAGTCAGATACTCACCTAAGGAGAGGGAAGGCTCGGTCCTAATGAGCCTTCCCTCTCCTCTCCCGGTGCCCTCGGTGCTGCGCTGGCTCCCCCGTTCGCGTCCGCCGCCGCAGGGACTTCGGAGGTCTTCGGGAGCACTCGGGCTTCCGAAGATGGGCTGCTTCATACTACGCACGCGTGAGTGCGTCATAGAGGGCGCTCGCGAATGCGTAGTATGGAGCGGCCCGTCTTCGGGAGCACGAGTGCTCCCAAAAGCTCCCTTCGGCATGCGGAAGTGGCAGTATTTGACCGAACTGGTCGAATACTGTCACGGGGGATCCTGCGCGGGACCGGGCACCGGGAGAGGAGAGGGAAGGCTCATTAGGACCGAGCCTTCCCTCTCCTTAGGTGAATATCTGACTTTTCGATTTTTAAATAGGTAAACATTCACTTTAAGGGGAAAACCCCTCAGTTGTGAAGTGGTTAAAAAAGTTCAGACCCTTAGGTAACTATTTATGTTTTTTGTTTTTTTTTATTGTAATTTTTTTTTTCATTATTTTATTGTAGAAGCAAAGTGTCCAGGAGCACCCAAAAAGGCGCTGTATAAGAAGGTGTGCCAAGGTTCTCTCCCCTGTACCAAGGGGTCACACATGTCACAATCCTCCAAAGGACCGGCACCACACAGCATGTATTTATAGCTCAATTACTTTATTGTGGTATAGGTATATTGACAGCAGCGACAACCCGCTGTTTTGGCCTCATAGGCCTTTCTCAAGTTGCCAACTTGACCGTTGGCAACTTGAGAAAGGCCTATGAGGCCAAAACAGCGGGCTGTCATTGTTGTCAATATGCTTATACCACAATAAAGTAATTGAGCTTTAAAGGGAACCTTAACTGAGAGTGATATGGATGTTTTCTGTTAAACAATATCAGTTGCCTGGCAGTCCAGCTGATCTCTGTGACTGCAATAGTGGCTGAATCACACCCTGAAACAAGCATGCAGCTAATCCAGTCTGACTTCAGTCAGAGCACCTGATCTGCATGCTTGTTCAGGGGCTGTGGCTAAAAGTATTAGAGACACAGGATCAGCAGGTGATTCGGGCAACTGGTATTATTTTAAAAGGAAAAATCCATATCCTTCTCAGTTTAGGTTCCCTTTAAATACATGCCGTGTGGTGCTGGTCCTTTGGAGGATTGTAACATTAAAAATTTGATTCGGGTAATTTTTTTCCAGGAAGCATTAGGACTATGGGACACTTTTTTTTTTGTTAGAAAGACGGCGGTTTCTGATAAGAAACCGTCGGTCTTTCTACCGGGGACTTAGATCAATTAATGGGAACTATGTAGCAAAGAAAAGAGTCTCATATTTTTATTTTCAGTTATATAGCTTTATTTTTATGACATTGCATCATTCTTTCGTATTTGCATTTACAACCCACACTCTGTATTTTAAACTATGAAACAGTGCAGAGCTAATGACCTTTTGAACTCCCCCGCAGTAAAACCTTATATGAAGCTGCCTCCCACTGTTTCTTTGGGAGTGCTTCAGAAAATAGGACTGTCACGACCCAAGTTGGTAAGTTGGGTCGAAGAGCTCAGAGAAGTTCTTTTGCATAGATAACAATTGAAGTTTCTTAACTCTTCCTGTACTGAAAACAATATGAGACTTTTTTCTTTGCTACTACTGCTCTATATCTTGGCTGTACTACACATACAAATCAAAGGGCTTGATTTAGTAAATAGTGCTAACCCAGCTAGCACGCCTAAAGACTTTGGGCGTGATAACTAGGGTGCTAACCCGCAGTAAAACCTTATATGAAGCTGCCTCCCACTGTTTCTTTGATGTATAAGTGCTTCAGAAAATAGGACTGTCACGACCCAAGTTGGTAAGTTGGGTCGAAGAGCTCAGAGAAGTTCTTTTGCATAGATAACAATTGAAGTTTCTTAACTCTTCCTGCACTGAAAACAATATGAGACTTTTTTCTTTGCTACTAATGCTCTATATCTTGGCTGTACTACACATACAAATCAAGGGGCTTGATTCAGTAAACAGTGCTAACACAGCTAGCATGCCTAAAGACTTTGGGTGTGATAACTAGGGTGCTAACTGGGTTAGCACCGTTTACTAAATTCACATCGCGCTTAAAGTCCCACACTGAAAACTTTGCATGCGCACAGCGCGGTGTACACGAAATGTTGCATCGTTGTGCGACGAAAACGGTGCACACGATGCGCCTATAAGGTCGCATTGGGTTCGACTTTAACGTCACAAGGTGCGACGTTAAGGTCGCACCCAATGCAACCTTATAGGTGCATCGGGTGCGCTGTTTTCGCGGTGCACGCAAAGTTTTGCACGCGGGACTTTGTGCGCGATGTGAATTTAGTAAATGGTGCTAACCCAGTTAGCACGCTAGTTATCACGCCCAAAGTCTTTAGAAGTGAATTTATCATGCCTAAACTAACTTTAGGCATGATATAGGGCTTTTCACAGGCGTGCTAACACTTAGCACGGTTTACTGAATCGAGCCCAATATCTCATACATTTATTTTCACTTCAGATATCCTGCCCACATGTACTTTCAAGTCCTCTACCTCTGATGAGTCCATCTCAATTCCTGGCTCTAGGACAACTTTAGTCTGATGTTCAACATTTCCCTGTAGAATAGACACCACAGCTCTCCTGGATTTGTTAACTTCAGACAGCAAGTCTCTCCTTCCATGGCTATTGAACTACCAAAACCTCTCTGTTCTTTCTGGCAATTAGAGTATGTGGATTTGAATGATGATTAGAGACGTTTGTCTGGGAAGCTGGACTTCATCACATTCATTCCGATGGGAGCTCCAAAATGTTACACCCTGAAAAAGGGAAATTGTCAATAAGGACTTTCAGACATAATGTACCATCTGCTTCATGTCAATGAGAATGTATTCAAACTAAATAATCTGCATAGAAAAAAAGGTTTTCAATATAAAACAGTTTCACAATAACTTTTAAAGTTTATCCACGTAACAGTCATATAAAAGTGCTAATACAGAAGCATTTCTTCCTGAATAGGTATGCATTAACTTTTCTACCTGATGTTTTTAGCAGCATAAATTCACTGAGACACATGGTACAAGCATGGCTCACTACAGGTAGTCACTAAACACATACTGTATGTGGGCCACACACTAGCTCAAATGCATTTACAATAAACACATTATTACCACAGATCTGTGAGGTATAAGGCTTCATATGAACAGAACACACACATAGCGGTTGATTCATAAAACCTTACCGCATTCAGTAATGCAGAAAACAGCAAACTTTACAGAGCATTTAGGAAAATGTCAATTCATAAAGGCTGTTACCGCATGGAAAGCTGAAATTACTGAGCAGTGAGGTAAATTACCGACTTGTGCAGTAAATACCTCAACACATGTCAGTAAATGTCAATTCATAAAGCCTACAACATGCGGTAATGCCACAAATAAACAGAAACAGCCCCTGTGCTCCTACAAGTCTAAATCGTGGAATCTAATACGACCCGCAGCCTTCTCAGGTGGGACAAGCATTTAAACCCCCAGGCAACAACAGAGCGATCAACAAAACAGGCTTCCCCTAAATACCTTTGGCTGTTTAACCTCTTGGGTTCCTGTTTGAAGATGTGTAGGAGCTAGTGGGGAAAATCACATAAGCATGGCATGTGCAAAGTTTCTTGAAGTTCTTCTAAGCTGTGGCAATTAAATAGAATGCTAAGAAAGACTAATAGGCAGACTCAGAGCAGATTCAGAGCAAGCAGAGGCAGTATAATAAAACATGTACATCTAAAGGTATGTCGGGATTCCTCTCAATGCCCTCACTGCACGGAACAGCTTTTAAAAACACAGAGACACTCCACACTGCTCTGCTGTTACCACAAAGGTTTTTGTCAGTGGGCTTCGGTAATTTACCAAACTTCTACCACACCTGTGAATTTTTTTATGAATTGGCACACAAAAGTCTAAAATACCGAATGCGGTATTTTCCCAACCAGATTGTTTTTCGCACAGCCTTTTATGAATTGACCCCCGTTATGTGCTGGCTGTGAGACCTGGTCTACTGTTAACCTGATAACCCAGGTTAGATGAACTGGGTTTATTTAGTCTAGAGAACAGACGCCTTAGAGGGGATCTAATTAACATGTATAAATACATCAGAGGGCAATATAATACCTTGGCGGATGAGCTTTTTGTCCCTAGGCCTTCTCAAAGAACTAGAGGACATGATCTGCGCATGGAGGAAAAATGTTTTAGCCATTTATGTAGAAAAGGGTTCTTTACAGTAAGAGTGATTAAGATGTGGAATGCATTGCCACAGGAAGTCGTTATGGAAAACTCTATACCTGCATTTAAAGGGGGCTTAGATGCTTTCCTTGCATTGAAAGACATCCATGGCTACAATTACTAGGTAATACCTAATGATGTTGATCCAGGGATTTTATCTGATTGCCATCTGGAGTCGGGAAGGATTTTTTTTCCCTTTTGGGGCTAATTGGACCATGCCTTGTAAGGGTTTTTTCGCCTTCCTCCGGATCAACAGGGATATTTCAGGGAGCAGGCTGGTGTTGTACTTTGTTCTCTGGTTGAACTCGATGGACATATGTCTTTTTTCAACCAAAATAACTATGTAACTATGTAACTATGTTATGCAAGTCACTAAAATGGCTAAATGGCTAGTTGCTCAACAAATAACACATACAGTATAGCATTGCTCAGTTTACCCAAAGTAAACATCTGCTTCACATACATTTAACATGTTCATAAATTGTTTATATAGCATTCAGTAAGCTGTCCAGTAGTCATTTTAAAACATGGATAATATAGTGGGGTGCGAAAGTTTGGGCAAACTTGTTAATCGTCATGAATTTCCTGTATAAATCGTTGGTTGTTAGGATAAAAAATGTCAGTTAAATATATCATATAGGAGACACACACAGTGATATTTGAGAAGTGAAATTACGTTTATTGGATTTACAGAAAGTGTAAAAAATTTTGTTTAAACAAAATTAGGCAGGTGCATAAATTTAGGTACTACAAAAAATAAATGAAATCAATATTTAGTAGATCCTCCTTTTGCAGAAATTACAGCCTAAATGCTTCCTGTAGGTTCCAATGAGTGTCTGGATTCTGGTTGAAGGTATTTTGGACCATTCCTCTTTACAAAACATCTCTAGTTCACTCAGGTTTGATGGCTTCCGAGCATGGACAGCTCTCTGTAACTCACACCACAAATTTTCATTTACGGTATATTCAGGTCTGGGGACTGAGATGGCCATTCCAGAACATTATACTTGTTCCTCTGCATGAATGCTTTAGTGGATTTTAAACAGTGCTTAGGGTCATTGTTTTGTTGAAAGATCCTGCCGCGGTGCAGCTTCAGCTTTGTCACCGATTCCTGGACATTGGTCTCCAGAATCTGCTGATACTGAGTAGAATCCATGCGTCCCTCAACTTTTACAAGATTCCCAGTCCCTGCACTGGCCACACAGCACCACAGTATGATGGAACCACCACCATATTTTACTATAGGTAGCAGCTGTTTTTCTTGCAATGCTGTGTTCTTTTTCCTCCGTGCATAACGCTCCTTGTTATGCCCAAATAACTCAATTTTAGTTTCATCAGTCCACAGCACCTTATTCCAAAATGAAGTTGGCTTGTCTAAATGTGCTTTAGCATACCTCAAGCAACTTTTGTTTGTGCTGTGAGCGGAGAAAAGGCTTCCTCTGCATCACTCTTGCATACAGCATCTCCTTGTGTAAAGTGCGCCGAATGGTTGAACGATGCACAGTGACTCCATCTGCAGCAAGTTGTAGGTCTTTGGTGCTGGTCTGTGGGTTGACTCTGACTGTTCTCACCATTCGCTTCTGACTATCCGAGATTTTTCTTGGTCTGCCACTTCGAGCCTTAACTTGAACTGAGCCTGTGGTCTTCCATTTCCTCAATATGTTCCTAACTGTGTTAACAGAAAGCTGAAATCTCTGAGAAAGCTTTCTGTATCCGTCCCCTAAATCATGATGGTGAACAATACCTTAAATACTCTTTCTCAATTTGAGTTCCAATAATTAGTTCTAAAGGTTTTGGAATCAATAAAATGACAACAGTGCCCAAATGTATGCACCTGCCTAATTTTATTTAAACAATTATTGCGCACTTTCTGTAAATCCAAAAAAACTTTATTTCACTTCTCAAATATCACTGTGTGTGTCTCCTATATGATATATTTAACTGACATTTTTTTTATCATAACAACCAACGATTTATACAGGAAAATCATGACTATTAACAAGGTTGCCCAAACTTTCTCATCCCACTGTACCTGAAAAAGAAGAATTGTAAATAAGGACTCTAAGTCATAACGCATCCTCTGCCTCATGTCAATAAGAGAGATAAAGTCAAGCCAAGAGTTCCCCTTTGTTGCTTTCTGCAGGTAAAACTAGTTGCTAAAGATAAAACAGACTCAACCAGTAGACAGTGATGTACCGTACTGTTCGCCGGTGGACAGTTCCTGACGATCATCGGCCGTTCACTCATTTGCCCGCTGATGAACAGATCGTGCAGTTCATTCCACCGCCATACTTTAACATGGAGCCAAAAACGTAACCCTCATCCCAGAATCAGCAGACACATGGCAGCCAATAAGGTATTCCTTTCTTCTGGACCACAACCTCTATAAAAACATGAGCACAGCAGCCATTTTACATTCTGCCTGTGGCTGCTGTGCTATGCAGAGTAGGGAGAGCTGTGCTGCTGAGTGAGGCATAGAATAGGCATCTGCTGCTCTGTGTCCCCAATGCACACTTTTGCTGTTGAAGTGCTGATTGCTCCTAGTAGTTTACCAACTAAATAACCACATAGTCCTTGTAAGGCTGTTTTTTTTTTTTTTTGCTATTGTTAGATTGTGGTTCTGTGTCTCCAGTGCACACTTTAGCTGCAGGAGAAGTGTTGCTTGCTCCTAGTTGTTCACCGATTACATAACCCAATAGACCTTGTAAGGGCTTTTTTTTTCTTCATATGGTTACATTGTTGTTCTGTGTCCCCACCCAGTACACAGCTATTGGCAGGCTCGTACTGACCTGGCGGGAACTCGGTAGAATCCCCAGGGGGCCTCCCTCTCCAGGCCCAGCACCGGACAGCAGTAGGGGGTAGTAGCTTGGTCACACAGCGGTGGAGAGGGGGCCCAACACCCGCCTCCCTCACTTGGGCGCCCATCCTTGCACTTGCTGGCACTGGCTGCACACCGCCCGGCTTCCTCAGACAAGCGGTAGCTACACTGAAGATTCATGCAGATGTTGCCCGGTGACCGCGTGTAAACAGGAAGTGACATCACTGCTCACTTCCTTTTTTTGAAGTATACGCGCTGTCACTGAACAGTGTATGCACAAATCTTCAGTGTAGCTACCGATGGTCTGAGGATGCCAGGCGGTGTTCAGTGGCGCCAGCAAGCGAGGGAGGGAGACCCCAGGCACGGACCTTGTGGTGACGGTGAGTCCCTGCCTGCATAACTCTCTGGACCGTATGGACATCTCACTACCAATGGGGGGAGGGGGCAATCTGTCTAGTGTGGCTACCTATACTACAGGGGGGGCTTGGCTATCTATAATACAGGGGGGGGTTTGGCTACCTATACTTCGGGGGGCTTGGCTACCTATACTGCAGGAGAGCTTGGCTACCTATACAAGGGGGGGCCTGGCTACCTATACTGCAGGCGGGCTTGGCTACCTATACTATGGGGGGGCTTGGCTACCTATACTACAGGGGGGGCTTGGCTGCCTATACTACAGGGGGGGCTTAGCTGCCTATACTATGGGGGAGGTTGGCTGCCTATACTACAGGGGGCTTGGCTGCCTATACTACAGGAGGGAGGGTCTTGGCTGCCTATACTACAGGGGTGGGGCATGGCTGTAGATTCTACTGGGGGCTGGGGGGCTTAGCTACCCATACTACAGGGGGGTGGGGACTTGGATACCTATACTACAGGAATGGGTGGGGGGACTTGGCTAGCGCTATTTGATGCAGTCAGGGGCAGCTGGCAATTGCTAGCCTTGGGCAGTAAAAAAAAAGTACAAATCCGGGCTCTGCCTCTGTCCCAAGCTCTGCCCCCCCACATGCTGCTTGTTCCTGCAGCGGCAGCAGCCAGGCCACAAGTGGACAGAGTAGAAGGAGGTGGGGGCACCCTCCCAGTGAGCCAAACCACAAGGGGACACCCAGGAATCGGGACAGAGAAGAAGGTGTGGCATCCTCCCAGTGTCACCCTTCTCCCCAACCAGTGTCACCCTCCTCTCCTCCCCAGTCATCCTCCTCCCCACCTAGTTTCACCCTCCACTGTCACCTACCTCCTACCTAGTGTCACCTTCCTCTCCACCGTCACCCTCTTCCCTACTGTCATTCTCCTCCTCACCATGTTACACCCTCCAGGGTCACCCTTCTCTCCACCCAGTTTCACCATTCTCTCCACCCAGTGTCACCCTCCTCTCCACCATCACTCTTCTCCCCACCCAGTGTCACCCTCCTCTCCGCCTTCACCCTCTTCCCCACTGTCATCCTCCTTCCCACCCAGCTTCACCTACCACTGTCACCTTCCTCCTGCCCACTGTCACCTTCCTCCCCACTCAGTGCTACCCTCCTCCCACCCAGTGTCACCCACCCATCCCACTCAGCAGTTCCACCCCCCCCACCACTGGGCACCCAGTGGGGGGGGGACATTTAATGCATTTATGTCTGAGTTTAACATATGTGGGGTGGTGTATGTGTATTTTACATGTGTCAGAGGTATCGTTTGACGCATTTCATGTTTGCTGCAATGTGTGGGAGGTAACATTTAATTGCAATTCAATGTGTGGGAGGTAATGTTGATCGCTTTCCTGTTTGCTGCATTACAAGTGTCGGAGGTAACAGTTGTTGCATTTCAATTGTCGGTGGTAACGGTTGTTGCATTTCAAGTGTTGGAGGAAATGGTTGTTGCATTTCAAGTGTTGGAGGTAATGGTTGTTGCATTTCAATTTTCGGATAAAACGGTTTTTGCATGTCATGTGTCAGACGTAACGGTTGCTACCTATATTATTTGATTGTCATAGTGGCTGTATTTGGTACTTTAAGGTTACTGTTGCAGCAATAGGCATTTTGGTAACTCTGGCCCACTTCCTCAGAGTTACTTTAGTTAGCTCTGTTACATTAGTTAGCTCTGCCCCATGATGTTATAGCCACACCCATTGGTTTTGCATGCAGTGCGCCGCATGTAACCATATCCCTGTCATGGACTGTCCTCAGGGGAGCTCACAATCTATTCCCTACCGTAGTCAGTCTAATGTCCTACATTACTGTGTATTTATATACCACTAACATCTGCACAAAACTTCTTAAGTGCATGCGTATGTGAGCTCAAAAGGGGGAGGGGGGTGTATGGGGTGGGCCAGGAAAGTTTCAGCCTGGGGGGGATCTAGGATGAAACTTTCCTGGTGGGTCCTTAGTGTCCCAGTCCGACCCTGGCTATTGGAGAAGTGCTGCTCCTTGTAGTGCACCGACTACATAACCCATTCAGTTAAAAAAAAAACACTTGAGTGTCCACCACTACAGTTACCTTTACAGTATTGTCCTCCTGTATAAGACTTCACTAGCACTGCAGGTTATCATCACTACCAGGGGCTTCCTTTTGTGGTGATTGTTGCACATTGCATAAAGCTAACTGTTACCTAAGTAAAGTGACATTATTCAGTTTAAAAAACAAAACACTACAGTTACCTTTACAGTGTTGTCTTGCTGTATAAGACCTCACTGGCACTGCAGTTCATCATCACTGCCAAGGCTTCCTTTTGTGGTGATTGCTGCACATTGCATAAAACTAAATGTCACCTAAGTTAAGTGACATTCAGTTTTTAAAAAAAATTTTTTTTACTTTACTAGTTGCATAAAGCTAACTGTCACTAGAGATGGCTCGAACGGTTTGCCGCCAAACTGTGCCAGGCGAACTTCCAGGGTTCGCGATCGCGGAGAACCGCAAACTTTTCCAGAAGTTCGATTCGCCCCCATAGTGCATCATTAGGTTCAACTTTGACCCTCTACATCACAGTCAGCAGGCACATTGTAGCCAATCAAGCTACACTCCCTCATGGAGCCACTTCCCCTCTTATAAAATGCAGGCAGCGTCAGGCATTGGACTCACTCGTGTGCCTGCAGTATTTAGAGAAGGGAGAGCTGCTGTGCAGAGACCTATAGGGAAAGCTTAGTTAGGCTCTTGTAGGCTTCTTAGCTTGCTCCTTGCTGATTCTTATTGCTAAGAAAGCACCCCTCAACAGCTCTTTTGAGAGCTAATCTTGTTCTTGTGATCTATTTTTTTTGTGTGTGTGTGTGTGTCCCACAGACACTTGTGTTGCATAGACAGTCTTGGTAATTCCTACTGTGTGTGCCACTGCCAGCCCCGGCACATTCAGTGGCTACCTGTGTGTGTGACAGGTGCACATTGTAATACCCATCACTGCATATACCTAGTTGTTGTTCACTTCAATGCACCCACCTACCTACGTGAGCGCACGCAGTGTCACTGTGCCTGTCCGGTACCTGTCTGTTTGTGACAGGTGCACATTGTAATACCCATCACTGCATATACCTACCTGTTGTTCACTTCAGTGCACCCACCTACCTACATAAGTGCATGCAGTGTCACTGTGCCTGTCCTGTACCTGTCTGTGTGTGACAGGTGCACATTGTAATACCCATCACTGCATATACTTACTTGTTGTTCAGTGCACCAACCTACCTATGTGAGAACACGCAGTGTCACTGTGCCTGTCCGGTACCTGTCTGTGTGTGACAGGTGCACATTGTAATACCCATCACTGCATATATCTACCTGTTGTTCACTTCAGTGCACCGACCTGCCTACGTGAGCGCATGCAGTGTCACTGTGCCTGTCCGGTACCTGTCTGTGTGTGACAGGGGCACATTTGTAATGCCCACCACTGCATATACCTACCTGTTGTTCACTTCAGTGCACCCACCTACCTACGTGAGCGCACGCAGTGTCACTGTGCCTGTCCAGTACCTGTCTGTGTGTGACACCTGCACATTGTATTGTAATACCAGTCACTGCATACCTTTCACTGCACCTGTGTGACTGCACATTGTATTAGTCAAGTCAGTGCATACCTTTTACTTCATCCCCCCGATATGGACAAAAGAGGTAGAGGGAGAGGCAGGGGCAGAACCAGAGGCAGGCCATTCGGCAGGTCTGTTCGAGGTCATGCTGACGTGATTTCGTGAGGCCCTGGCCCAAAGTACAGTGCTCAGAAGAAGGCACGTCTCATCAACTCCCAAGATTGTCAGGACGTGGTTGACTATTTAACACAGAACACCTCATCTTCCGCAGCCGCCAGCGCTACTACTAGCACCACATCCGCTGCATTTGACACTTCGCAGGAGTTATTTGGTGGGGAAATCACTGATGCACAGCCATTCTTGTTACAAAAAGATGAGGGCGTTAAGCAAGTTACACCACCTCATATGTCTGAGTTAGACGACACTATGGACGTAACGTGCAAGGAGGAGGGTGATGAAGTACCTGCTGTTGGTGCAGTTTATGAGGTGTCTAAGGCAAGCAAAGCTGGGGAGGATGATTATGATGATATGGATGCCACGTGGGTTCCCAATAGAGGAGATGAACAGGGGGCCAGTTCAGAGGGGGAGTCAGAGAGGAGTAGGAGGAGACGAGTTGCTGAAAGAAGCGGGGGGAGCTCATCGTCAGAAACAGCTGGTGCAGTGTCCGGCGCCATGTATCGCCACCTATGGACAGCCAGCCAACATGACATTCAACTTCAGCTGCTGAGGCCACCATAGAGCCCACACCCCAGGGGGGCTCAGTGGTTTGGATTTTTTTTAGTGTGTCTGCCGTAGATCAGAGCAATGCCATCTGTTCTCTCTGCCCCCAAAAATTGAGCCGTGGAAAGGCCAACACCCACAAAGGTACAACTGCCTTAGGAAGGCACATGCTTAAAAGGCACAAACTGCAGTGGGAAGACCACCTGAGGAAAAGCAGCACACAAAAGAAAAGCCACCCTCCTTCTCCTCTTCCTCCTTCAGGTGCATCATCTTCAGCCGCTTTCTCCCTTGCACCTTCACAATCACAGCCACCCTCCTCCACTCCGCCTCTTACCTTGAGCGGTTCCTGCTCCTCTGCCCACAGCAGCAGCCTGGTGTCTGTGAGGGAAATCTTTGAGCGGAAGAAGCCAATGTGCGCCAGTCACCCCTTTGCCCGGTGTTTGACAGCTGGCTTAGCGGAACTGTTAGCTCGCCAGCTGTTATTATACCAGCTGGTGGACTCTGAGGCCTTCCGAAAATTTGTGGCCATTGGGACACCACAGTGGAAGTTACCAGGCCGCAATTATTTCTCAAAAAAGGCGATACCCAAACTGTACCATGAAGTTGAGAGGTAAGTGGTGTCATCTCTGGCACACAGCGTTGGGTCAAGGGTCCATCTGACCATGGATGCCTGGTCTGCCAAGCACAGTCAGGGAAGGTACATTACTGACACAGCCCATTGGGTCAACCTGGTGACCGCTGGCAAGCAGGGAGTACGTGGCTGTGCAGCGGAACTTGTGACACCTATACGGCTTGCAGGCAGGCCTGCTGCCGCCTCCTCTCCTCCTGCTACATCCTCTTCGCTGTCATCCTCCTCCTCGGCTGAGTGGCAGTTGAACTCTACTGGTGCTGTGATCTCCTCTCCAGCTACACAGCTCCAGCTCCCCAGGGCCTATGCTGCATGCCAGGTGCTCTTAACAAACAGGTGGATCAGAGGCTGACACCGCACCAACTGGACATCGTCAATGTGGTGTGTGACAATGGCAGCAATCTAATTTCAGCTTTGAATTTGGGAAAGTAGACACATTCCCTGCATGGCACATGTGCTGAATCTCATCATTCAGAGATTTGTGTCTAAGTACCCAGGCTTATAGGATGTCCTGAAGCACGTCTTACACGGCTATGGCACGCTTTGCGGACATTCAGTGGAGAAACAACTTACCGGTGAGACGCTTGATTTATGATAGCCCGACTCGCTGGAATTCGACCCTGGTCATGTTTGACGGCCTGCTACAACAGGAGAAAGCCGTCACCCAGTATCTCTACAACTACAGTAGAAGGACACAGTCTGGGGAGATGGGGATGTTCTGGCCCAAGAACTGGACACTCATGCGAAATGCCTGCCAACATGGTGAGTCGCAGTAAAGGCACTATCAGAGACTTGATCCCCTATGCTTTTTTCCTGGAGCGTGCCGTGCGTAGAGTGGTGGATCAAGCTGTGGAGAAGCGTGAACAGGAACAGGAGGAAGTATTGTGGGATCAATTCTCAGCAGAACCAGATGTTTCCTCAACACCTGAGGCAGCACAGAGGGGGGAGGAGGAGGAAGAGTTGTGTGGGGAAGAAGAGTCAGACTCAGATGATGAGCAAGGTGTTTTTTTGGAGGAGGAGGCGGCAGAAGAACAACCGCAGCAGGCATTGCAGGGGACTTGTGCTGCTCAACTTTCCCGTGGTATTGTTCGTGGCTGAGGGGAGGAGGAGAACTTACCTGACGTCACTGAGAAGAGCAAGAGGAGATGGATAGTACGTCTGGATCCAAATTTGTGCAGATGGCGTCTTTCATGTTGTCCAGCCTTTTGAGGGACCCCTGTATAAAAAAACTCAAGGGGAATGAGCTGTACTGGGTGGCAACGCTACTAGACCCTTGGTATAGGCACAAAGTGGCGGAGATGTTACCAACTCACCTGAAGGCAGAAAGGATGCAGAACAAGCTGGCAACTATGCTTTACAGTGCGTTTAAGGATGATGTCACAGCACAATGCAATAAAGGTACCACTGCCAGTAATCCTTCTCCCATGTCCACGCAGGCAAGGACAGGACGCTCCAGCGATCTCATGGTGATGTCAGACATGCAAACATTCTTTAGTCCAAAGCCTCGCCTTATCCCTTCCGGATCCACCCTCCACCAACGCCTGGACCGGCAGGTAGCCGACTACCTGGCCTTAAGTGTGGATGTAGACACTGTAAGCAGCGATGAACCCTTGGACTACTGGGTGCGCAGGCTTGACCTGTGGCTAGAGCTGTCACAATTTGCCATCTAACTTCTGTCTTGCCCTGCCTCAAGCGTCCTGTCAGAAAGGACCTTCAGCGCAGCTGGAGGCATTGTCACTGAGAAGAGAAGTCACAAAAGTGTTCAGTACCTCACCTTTATCAAAATAATTGAGGCATGGATCCCGGAGGGCTACTGCCCACCCGAAGACTAAGTCAGTCCCCACACACAACATCTCTGCCTGCACACCATGTGACTGCCTGCCCCATGACTAAGTCGCTCCTCACACAGCATCTCTGCCTGCAGGCCGCTTGACGGCCTTCTCTGCCACCACCAACAGGGTCCAGGACTCCAGGCGGATTCCTGAATTTTTAAGGCCGCTGCTATGATAATTTTTCTGGTGCGTGTACATGCCTGCCTAATTTTTCTGTCTGCACTGCAGCTGCAACAACAACACAAAAGGCATGTACATGTGTCAATTTCCCTTTGTGATTGTTACATTGCCGCGGTGAAGGGGCTTGCGTATCACAATGAAGCAATGACCGCCGGCTATATGAGGGGGGGTCTCGGGTGGGGCACACCCAAGATAATAAGGTCGTTGCTTTATTGTGGACAGACCAGATTCGATCAGCTGGACACTCAGTCACTGTTGTTCTGTCATTCAGCTACCTCAGCCCGACCATATGGGCTTGAAAACCGGCATGGCCTGCACTCTGGCCATGGTGCACACCAGTCCAGCAAGGCCGTCACTACACAAACAGCTGTTTACGGTGCGTTACACAGTGAGTTTGGTCTGTCAGTGTGAAGCAGTACACTAATTTCACTCCCTGATTGATGTATACACATGCAAGATGTTTTAAAGAACTTTAGACCTCCAATTTAGCATGCAATGTGATTTCTGCCCTTAAAACGCTGCTTTGCATCAAATCCAGATTTTTCCCCGAGACTTTTGGCGTCTATCCCACTCATCAAAAAGGTCCGCACCAGTCCAGGATACCAAATAATTGTCTTTATTTAGGACGTATCCAGTATAAAAATGCACCCATGCATCAGAAGGCTAACATGTTTCGAGCTATCTCAGCTCTTAATCATAGCTGGTTAGAAAAATGACAAAACCTCCTATATATAGGAGGATATCCTGTTCCACCACTCAAAAGCTCCACCCCCAAAGAATGGAGGTGAAAAAGGAGGTGGTCTTACAATACAAATAAAACAGGTATTCATAAGTATACACCTATTACAGGAAAATTCGCTAAATGCAAGGATTAATAAAATTATATAAAATGCAATGAACAGGAAATTAAAAAGACATAAAGAACAGCGAGAATGATCAATTAATGCGTATGGAGCTACACAACAGGAACAACTGTCTATAGGGGGGGGGGGGGAGAGGGGGGGAATATGCTGGATACCGGGTGATGAGGGCTACGTCCCACCTGGCATTAAGGCCATGGGCAATCTAGTTCCCAAGCGGTATATCCACATGGCCTCTCTTTTAAGAAGGTGCGGACCTTTTTGAATGTGTACTGTGGGCTCTGCTGACCTGGTCGTGCACATCCAGTGATTGGTGGGTAGAGCGGTGTGTACACTTACTTTATTTTATCCCACTCATCCATGCAAAAACTCAGATGTTAGACCCCTTGAAACATCTTTTCCATCACTTTTGTACTTTTGTGGCCATCATAAATGTTTCTAGTTTTCAAAGTTCGCCTCCCCGTTCAAGTCTATTGCGGTTCGCGGAAGTTCGCGCGAATTGAACTTTTGCGAAAGTTTGTGCTCGCGGTTCGCGAACCGAAAATCGGATGTTCGGGCCATCTCTATGTACACGCACCAGAAAAACCATTATAGCGGCCGCTGCTAGCAGCGGCCTTAAAAATTCAGCAATCCACCTGGAGTCCTGGACCCTGTTGGTTGTGCCGGAGAAGGCAGTCAAGCGGCCTGCAGGCAGAGATGCTGTGTGGGGACCGACTTAGTTTTGGGGCCGGCAGTCACACGGCGTGCAGGCAGAGATGCTGTGTTTGCGGACTGACTTAGTCTTCGGGCAGGCCTGACTGTGTTTTGCAGACCAGGCATCTGTCGTCAGATGGACCCTTGACCCAACGCTGTGTGCCAGAGATGACACCACTTGCCTTTCAACATCACGGTACATCGCCTTTTTTGAGAAATAATTGCGGCCTGGTATCTTCCACTGCGGTGTGTGGCTTTGTTTTTTTGTGCTGCTTTTCCTCAGGTGGTCATCCCATTGCAGTTTGTGCTTTTTCAGCATGTGCCTTAGTAAGGTAGTTGTCCCTACGTGGGTCTTGGTCTTTCCACGGCTCAATTTTCGGTGGCAGAGAGTACAGATGGCATCGCTCTCATCTGAGGCAGACACACAAAAAAATGTCCACACCGTTGAGCCCTGGGATGATGGCACTTTGGTGATGGCTGCCGACTGAGTATTAAGTGAGGTGCCAGAATCAGGGAAGAATACACCCTCATGACATACATGTTTAAAAAGCAGAGTCCCTACGGTAACTTTTTATGTATTTTCTTTTTAATTCTTTCACTTTTGAGTTTTTTGTTAAGTGTTTTATTATGGTACAGAGTATATGAAAATACCAATTATTTCTTTTAATTCAGTTTCCCACTAAAAAAATTCACATGACATAGACCTCAACCCTAAAACAACCTAAATTCTATTTGCTTGTTAGTCACTGTTAAAATTATACACCATATACATAATGAGATTTTTGGGCAAACAGTAGACTTACAAGTTTATCATCAAGCGCTTCCTTACTGGTGCATAACAATTTGCTACACCTCCACCAAGTTCACCCTGTGAGATTCACACTCACCAACAGTGGTGGGCCAAGATTACAGTGGCCTTCATAAGCTTTTGGGGCATTAGCAGGCTCCCCTCGCCTTCAAACACTCCTCTTCTCTCTTATAGCAGCACTTCCTCTTTAATAATCAACAGCACATTGCTCCATACAATATACCTCAATGACAATAGAAAGCCCTCATTGCACAGCTTGTTTAAAAACAAGGTATTTTATTTATTTATTATTTAACATTGCACTGTGAGGAATGTACAGAGGCGGTGCCTCAGACCAATGGTACTGACAGTCTTGAGCAAGCTACACCTACCAGCAGTCAAGCACAGAACTCAGAGCTCAGAAGGAGATGAGAAGACGAGCCCAGTAACTTCCAAGAGGGCTAAAGGGCTCTGTGTACAAGAGTCAGTCATCACCTAAATTGGCAGATGCTCAAAACCACCTATGAGACTTAACCTATGGAGAGTGCATTATGGCTATAGAAGTGATCCGCTGTAATAGGTTGAAGCCAATGACAGCTGATCGCTGTCATTGGCTGGCTGGCTGGCTGTGGGAGGGAGGGAGGGAGGGTAGGTAAAAAAAATAATAATAAATATCAACATTTATTTAAAAAATAAACATATAAATATGTATAGAAAAACAAATAAACATTCCAGGATTGATCACAGCCCACTAAAAGAAAGCTCTATTGGTGGGCAGAAAAGGGGTGGGGGGAATCACTTGTGTGCTGAGTTGTATGGCCCTGCAGTGAGGCCTTAAAGCTGCAGTGGCCTATTTTGTAAAAAAATGGCCTGGTCACTATGGGAGTTTAAGCCCGTGGTCCTTAACCACTTCCCGACCGCCCACTACACAGGGGCGGCGGGGAAGTGGAGCCCTGCAGGACGGCCTCACCCACAGAGGCGGCGGTCCATTTAAGGGCATGGGCGGAGCGATCGCGTCATCCGTGACGCGATCCTCCGCCGGCGCCTGTCACCGCTCGCTCGCCGCAACATCCCGCCGGCTATACGGAAGCGCCGGCGGGATGTTAACCCCGCGATCGCCGCATACAAAGTGTATAATACACTTTGTAATGTTTACAAAGTGTATTATACAGGCTGCCTCCTGCCCTGGTGGTCCCAGTGTCCGAGGGACCACCAGGGCAGGCTGCAGCCACCCTAGTCTGCACCCAAACACACTGATTTCTCCCCCCCCTGCCCCAGATCGCCCACAGCACCCATCAGACCCCCCCCTGCCCACCCCCCAGACCCCTGTTTGCACCCAATCACCCCCCTAATCACCCATCAATCACTCCCTGTCACTATCTGTCAACGCTATTTTTTTTTTTATCCCCCCCCCTGCTCCCTGCCCCCTCCTGATCACCCCCCACCCCTCAGATTCTCCCCAGACCCCCCCCCCAGACCACCCCCCCCTGTTTACTGTATGCATCTATCCCCCTGATCACCTGTCAATCACCTGTCAATCACCTGTCAATCACCCGTCAATCACCCATCAATCACCCGTCAATCACCCCCTGTCACTGCCACCCATCAATCAGCCCCTAACCTGCCCCTTGCGGGCAATCTGATCACCCCCCCACACCAATAGATCGCCCACAGATCCGACATCAGATCACCTCCCAAATCCATTGTTTACATCTATTCTCTCCTCTAAACACCCACTAATTACCCATCAATCACCCATCAATCACCCCCTATCACCACTTGTCACTTTTACCTATCAGATCAGACCCTAATCTGCCCCTTGCGGGCACCCAATCACCCGCCCACACGCTCAGATTGCCCTCTGACCCCCCCTTATCAATTCACCAGTGCATTAATTACATCTGTTCTTCCCTGTAATAACCCACTGATCACCTGTCAATCACCTGCCAATCACCTATCACCCATCAATCACCCCCTGTCACCCCCTGTCACTGCCACCCATCAATCAGCCCCTAACCTGCCCCTTGCAGGCAATCTGATCACCCACCCACACCATTAGATCGCCCGCAAACCCGCCGTCAGATTACCTCCCAAATGTATCGTTTACATCTGTTATCTTCTCTAAACACCCACTAATTACCCATCAATCACCCCCTGTCACTGTTACCTATCAGATCAGACCCTAATCTGCCCCTTGCGGGCACCCAATCACCCGCCCACACGCTCAGATTGCCCTCAGACCCCCCCCCCCTTATCAATTCGCCAGTGCATTAATTACATCTGTCCTTCCCTGTAATAACCCACTGATCACCTGTCAATCACCTGCCAATCACCTATCACCCATCAATCACCCCCTGTCACTGCCACCCAACAATCAGCCCCTAACCTGCCCCTTGCGGGCAATCTGATCACCCACCCACACCAATAGATCGCCCGCAGATCCGACATCAGATCACCACCCAAGCGCAGTGTTTCCATCTATTCTCTCCTCTAAACACCCACTAATTACCCATCAATCACCCATCAATCACTCCCTATCACCACCTGTCACTGTTACCTATCAGATCAGACCCTAATCTGCCCCTTGCGGGCACCCAATCGACCGCCTACACGCTCAGATTGCCCTCAGACCCCCCCTTATCAATTCGCCAGTGCAATATTTACATCTGTTCTCCCCTGTAATAACCCACTGATTACCTGTCAATCACCTATCAATCACCCATCAATCACCCCCTGTCACTGCCACCCATCAATCACCCCCTGTCACTGCCACCCATCAATCACCCGCTGTCACTGCCACCCATCAATCAGCCCCTAACCTGCCCCTTGCGGGCAAACTGATCACCCACCCACACCAATAGATCGCCCGCAGATCCGACATCAGATCACCACCCAAGCGCAGTGTTTCCATCTATTCTCTACCCTAAACACCCACTAATTACCCATCAATCACCCCCTGTCACTGCTACCTATCAGATTAGACCCCTATCTGCCCCTAGGGCACTCAATCACCCGCCCACACCCTCAGAATGCCCTCAGACCCCAGCCCTGATCACCTCGCCAGTGCATTGCTTGCATCCATTCCCCCCTCTAATCACACCTTGAGACACCCATCAATCACCTCCTGTCACCCCCTAGCACACCTACCCATCAGATCAGGCCCCAATTTGCCCCGTGTGGGCTCCTGATCACTCGGCCAAACCCTCAGACCCCCTTCCGATCACCTCCCCAGTGCATGGATTGCATCTATTTTCCCCTCTAACCACCCCCTGAGACACCCATCAATCACCTCCTGTCACCCCCCTAGCACTCCTATCCATCAGATCAGGCCCAATACAACCTGTCATCTAAAAGGCCACCCTGCTTATGACCGGTTCCACAAAATTCGCTCCCTCATAGACCACCTGTCATCAAAATTTGCAGATGCTTATACCCCTGAACAGTCATTTTGAGACATTTGGTTTCCAGACTACTCACGGTTTTGGGCCTGTAAAATGCCAGGGCGGTATAGGAACCCCACAAGTGACCCCATTTTAGAAAAAAAAGACACCCCAAGGTATTATGTTAGGTGTATGACGAGTTCATAGAAGATTTAATTTTTTGTCAAAAGTTAGCGGAAATTAATTTTAATTGTTTTTTTTTCACAAAGTGTCATTTTTCACTAACTTGTGACAAAAAATAAAATCTTCTATGAACTCGCCATACACCTAACGGAATACCTTGGGGTGTCTTCTTTCTAAAATGGGGTCACTTGTGGGGTTCCTATACTGCCCTGGCATTTTAGGGGCCCTAAACCGCGAGGAGTAGTCTAGAAAACAAATGCTTCAAAATGACCTGTGAATAGGACGTTGGGCCCCTTAGCGCACCTAGGCTGCAAAAAAGTGTCACACATGTGGTACCGCCGTACTCAGGAAAAGTAGTATAATGTGTTTTGGGGTGTATTTTTACACATACCCATGCTGGGTGGGAGAAATTTCTATGTAAATGGACAATTGTGTGTAAAAAAATCAAACAATTGTCATTTACAGAGATATTTCTCCCACTTAGCATGGGTATGTGTAAAAATACACCCCAAAACGCATTATACTACTTCTCCTGAGTACAGCGGTACCACATGTGTGGCACTTTTTTACACCCTAAGTACGCTAAGGGGCCCAAAGTCCAATGAGCACCTTTAGGATTTCACAGGTCATTTTGCGACATTTGGTTTCAAGACTACTCCTCACGGTTTAGGGCCCCTAAAATGCCAGGGCAGTATAGGAACCCCACAAATGACCCCATTCTAGAAAGAAGACACCCAAAGGTATTCCGTACGGAGTATGGTGAGTTCATAGAAGATTTTATTTTTTGTCACAAGTTAGCGGAAAATGACACTTTGTGAAAAAAAACTATTAAAATCAATTTCCGCTAACTTGTGACAAAAAAATAAAAACTTCTATGAACTCACCATACTCCTAACGGAATACCTTGGGGTGTCTTCTTTCTAAAATGGGGTCATTAGTGGGGTTCCTATACTGCCCTGGCATTTTAGGGGCCCTAAACCGTGAGGAGTAGTCTTGAAACAAAAATGACCTGTGAAATCCTAAAGGTACTCATTGGACTTTGGGCCCCTTAGTGCAGTTAGGGTGCAAAAAAGTGCCACACATGTGGTATCGCCGTACTCGGGAGAAGTAGTACAATGTGTTTTGGGGTGTATTTTTACACATACCCATGCTGGGTGGGAGAAATACCTCTGTAAATGACAATCTTTTGATTTTTTTACACACAATTGTCCATTTACAGAGGTATTTCTCCCACCCAGCATGGGTATGTGTAAAAATACACCCCAAAACACATTGTACTACTTCTCCCGAGTATGGCGATACCACATGTGTGGCACTTTTTTGCACCCTAACTGCGCTAAAGGGCCCAAAGTCCAATGAGTACCTTTAGGATTTCACAGGTCATTTTGAGAAATTTCGTTTCAAGACTACTCCTCACGGTTTAGGGCCCCTAAAATGCCAGGGCAGTATAGGAACCCCACAAATGACCCCATTTTAGAAAGAAGACACCCCAAGGTATTCCGTTAGGAGTATGGTGAGTTCATAGAAGATTTTATTTTTTGTCAAAAGTTAGCGGAAATTGATTTTAATTGTGTTTTTTCACAAAGTGTCATTTTCCGCTAACTTGTGACAAAAAATAAAATCTTCTATGAACTCGCCATACTACTAACGGAATACCTTGGGGTGTCTTCTTTCTAAAATGGGGTCATTTGTGGGGTTCCTATACTGCCCTGGCATTTTAGGGGCCCTAAACCGTGAGGAGTAGTCTTGAAACGAAATTTCTCAAAATGACCTGTGAAATCCTAAAGGTACTCATTGGACTTTGGGCCCTTTAGCGCAGTTAGGGTGCAAAAAAGTGCCACACATGTGGTATCGCCGTACTCAGGAGAAGTAGTATAATGTGTTTTGTGGTGTATTTTTACACATACCCATGCTGAGTGGGAGAAATATCTCTGTAAATGGACAATTGTGTGTAAAAAAAATTAACAAATTGTCATTTACAGAGATATTTCTCCCACCCAGCATGGGTATGTGTAAAAATACACCCCAAAACACATTATACTACTTCTCCTGAGTACGGCAATACCACATGTGTGGCACTTTTTTGCAGCCTAACTGCGCTAAGGGGTCCAAAGTCCAATGAGCACCTTTAGGCTTTACAGGGGTGCTTACAATTTAGCACCCCCCAAAATGTCAGGACAGTAAACACACCCCACAAATGATCCCATTTTGGAAAGTAGACCCTTCAAGGTATTCAGAGAGGGGCATGGTGAGTCCGTGGCAGATTTCATTTTTTTTTGTCGCAAGTTAGAAGAAATGGAAACTTTTTTTTTTTTTTTTTTTTCTCACAAAGTGTCATTTTCCGCTTACTTGTGACAAAAAATAATATCTTCTATGAACTCACTATGCCTCTCAGTGAATACTTTGGGATGTCTTCTTTCCAAAATGGGGTCATTTGGGGGGTATTTATACTATCCTGGAATTCTAGCCCCTCATGAAACATGACAGGGGGTCAGAAAAGTCAGAGATGCTTGAAAATGGGAAAATTCACTTTTGGCACCATAGTTTGTAAACGCTATAACTTTTACCCAAACCAATAAATATACACTGAATGGGGTTTTTTTTTATCCAAAACATGTTTGTCCACATTTTTCGCGCTGCATGTATACAGAAATTTTACTTTATTTGAAAAATGTCAGCACAGAAAGTTAAAAAAATCATTTTTTTGCCAAAATTCATGTCTTTTTTGATGAATATAATAAAAAGTAAAAATCGCAGGAGCAATCAAATAGCATCAAAAGAAAGCTTTATTAGTGACAAGAAAAGGAGCCAAAATTCATTTAGGTGGTAGGTTGTATGAGCGAGCAATAAACCGTGAAAGCTGCAGTGGTCTGAATGGAAAAAAAGTGGCCGGTCCTTAAGGGGTAGAAAGCCCTAGGTCCTCAAGTGGTTAAGTGGTTAAACATTCCTTCTCAATTTGAGCATAGTTTCACTTCATTTGATGAAAGAGCTCTGGACGCATATGCAAGCTGTTGCCTTTCCTGCAAAAGACAACAACCTAGGCCATTTTTCAGAGTCTCTTTGCGTGGCAACAGGCTTAGTGACATCATAGTATTTGAACACTGGTGCATAGGTGACCAAGCGTTTGATATCCTTTACTGCCTGGTCATGCTTGCGAAGCCAGTGCCAAACCGCATCTCTGTCCACAAGTCGTCTTAATGGCTCACACACCTTAGATAAGTGTGGCAGGAATTTTTTTTTGTAACACTATTTTTATTGTATTCAAAGGCATAAATAGGTACAGAGAGTGTGCACATAAGTTATGAAACACTATTTTTCCTTATTTAACAATGTGTTATAATTTAGGCGTAGGTGAACAATTTGAGCACGGCCTTAGAGAGTGTTCACAGTGTACTTTTAAGTATTTGGCTTGGAAAGTCAGTGTTCATAAGTAATGAGGTTTCAGTTCTCTGGAATCCTGTTTCGAGAAAGTATAACGAGTTGAGGTTGATTTTGAATTTGAATATTGATGATAATAGAGCCTAGAGGAAGAAAAACTTGAAAGAAAATATAATTGTACCTAGGACATCAGATAGTTAGCGAGGTTGCTTAAGTCTAAATGACTGTAGATAACTATAAGAACAATGAAAATAATAGTATAAACAGTAAAAAGTATAAGTATCTATGTCAGGTCGGTTCCTACGTTCCCTTATATGATAGTGATGTGGTGAGGGCCAAGGGAGCTTGCTGAAGCAGGTCCTGGGTTCAGAGGGAGTAGGGAGGGATTTTAGATTTAAGTCAACCATTGTCTATGTAGAGTTCCCATGGACCCCATATTTTATCGAATCTAGTCTCAGTGTCCCTGAGGGTAGCAGTTAATTTTTTCATAAGCTTAGTCCATTTAATTTTTGCCAGAACTTCAGGAAGCTCAGGTGGAGCTATTTTTTTCCAGTTTGAGGCTATAGATAACCGAGCTGCAGTGAGGATGCGTATTATTAAAATTCTCTCAAATTTATGGGCTTGAGGAATGGATTTTCCTAACAACATAAAGATGGGGTCCAAGGGAACCGTCAGATTCAAGACTTTGAAGATGAGAGGTGTGGCGGGAATTTTGCTAGATATGTAACAAAGCCAACGAATCTATGTACTGTTTTGGCATCAGCAAACTGTTGCATGTCCACAATGGCTTTAATCTTATCCGGTCAGCTTTTAAGCCTTGTGAAGACAGAATTTTCCCCATGAAAGTGCAATTTCTTTACACTAAGCCTCAGCATCACCTGTGTTTTATCTACCTTCAGAATCTTTATGGAGCCATGCTAACCCACACTCTTTATGAGGATGCTTTTCTGCTCATTGTTACACATATACACAGCATATTCTATGCTGAGGGACCCCGTGTGCTAACATAGGCTATAGGTGACTTATTGCTCGACAGGCCAAAACAGACCACTTGTCTTTATCATACTATCTTTGCCTATTGAGTTTAATGAGTTTTTAAAATTGATTGTTGTATATTTAATAAATGTTTTTCTATTTTCATATATCTATGGCTCATGGAGTGCTTTGGCATGCAGAGGGTTCTGCTCTTTTCTGTTTATTCAAAGTGCATCTCTCCTGGAACAGAGACTACTCATCCCTCAAACACATCACTGTAGGCATGAAGAAATTGCTGTTTTGTCAGAATCAGAATCAGAATCATTTATTTCGCCAAGTACAACGTGAGTTGTACCCGGAATTGATTTTGGCACAACAGGGTCGGTGGTGGTACAGTACAGAAATTGAACAGGCAGCATACAGTAGGTACACAGTAGATACATACATACATACATATATACGGCGATACATACAGTAGGTACAATGCATAGTTACGGAGTGAAGCAGAACATAGGTAGAATGGAATGGACCCAAAGAGAGGACCAGGGGGACATCTGCTGCCGACTATGGCACTCAAAACGCTTCTGCAGCGATACTTTGATCAGATGCCCCCGGTCCATCTTGGGGGAGAGAGAGAGAGAAAAAAAAAAAAAAAGATAAACAGATGCATACAGTACAGTGCATACAGTGAAAGTGAAAGAGAGCTCCCTTTGGATTTAAGGTAACCTGGCTGCCCCTGGCTGCTGCAGAGAAAAAGAAAGAGTCCTCTTATGGCTGCTGCGGTGTCTTGGCTGGCCAGCCTGGCTACTCAAGGGCTCGAATGCGCATTACCCCATAATGTCCCACATTTGTCCCGTCAACGTGTGGTGCGAGGATGGCCCGAAAATTCATCCAGGGGACGCTGGGAGGGGGCACTTGACTTCCGTGGTGGAGTGAAGAGGACAGCATGGCCGGAGAAGCAGCGGAACACTGGCCTGCTGAGGGCACAGCGATGTAGCAGCCCTGACCCAGCAGGGAAAGCAGCGGCAGTCAGACCTCACCTAGCTGTGAGGTGGGTGGCCCTCTCACAATCCGCGGCGTCTGTCCTCCCTGGCAGCAGCTGCAGCAGCTGCAGCATCACAGTCCACGTGGATGCGGGGGGCCCTCAGCGGCGTCTGGTCACCCCAGCGGCGGCTCAGCCCAGTGCCGATACAGGACTCGATGCGTCCTGTGCAAGCGGCAGCGGCGGTTCGGCCGGCTCAGTGCCCTGCTCCCTCGTGGCTGCAGAGGCGACGCTCCCGGCTCCCCCACGTCCGCAGCCAGCAGCTGACTCCTGGGATCTCGCGATGAGCACGTGGGTCCCAAACAGCTGATCATTCCGCAGGCAGACCGGGACCAAAAGGCTCGGATGCAGAGCGAGACCTGCGTGCCCCTGCCCTCCGCATACTACCCTGCAGGAAGAGGAGCTCGGAGGAGACTGGATTGGAACGGCCTGGTCAGAGATTTCGCTGTCTGATTATCAACATTGTGCAGCTCAGCAGGAGTAGTGAACTGCATCAGTCCCAGGCGCTCACATGTTGAATCAGATAATAGCAGTTTCTGATCAGTTTCCACAATCACAAAGTGCAGTTTGTGCATACGATCACGTATGCTGCATTAGGTTTGCAAAAGTCCCAAAGGATTCCATTAGTTCCCCTGAGTACAGGTTTAGTGCTGCTAGGCTGAAGGGTGTTCTGGGCGCCAGTTTAATTTTGTCCTTTAAACTCATTACATCATGTTGCACCTGAATCCAGCTGGCAGGGTTGGATTATATTATTCAATCTGAGGTTTACAAACCATTTCTTGCATTCTGATGAGTAAACCATATCAGTGCTAAGTAGTTGTGCATCCTCAAAATCAGGCATTTGCTGAATTGTGTGCAGCTTCCTTGATTTCATGTCACGGGTGAGACACACCCTTGTAAAGTGATTTGGCTTACCGCAGGCTGTGCAGAATTTCCCATATGCAGTTTAGTTTTCTTTTTCTTTTTTTTTTCAATATTATCTTTATTTTATACATTTTGAATATACAGTGTCCCCATACAAACACATATTACAAAAATTATCAGATCTGTAGGACTTAGTCATCAATCATAAGCAAGTTTGTATGTAACATATTCCCATCTTCTATTGCTTCTTCTAATTCTCTTTGGTGATTGTTCCACTGATCTCCCTCTTGCCACCCTTACACTCCCCTCCCCCCTTCCCCCTCAATCATTAAATCCTTCCACACTCTTCCACTCACCCTTCTCCCAACTCACCCTCCCTCCCCAGTCCCTGGGTTGGTCCAACTCTTTTGTTTCCACTTTTACTCCGTTCCAGGATTTTTATTGTCAACACTATCTCCTCCTGTCACCCGATCTCAGGGGTCCCTGCTACCTCCACAATCTCCAGTTCCCCATTCCCTTCCATCAACCGAGCATAATCGCTTGAGTCCTTGAACATCTGCCACTGTCTCCATCTCTCCTCGTGGGTCCCACTATCTCTATGTACAAAACTGGTGAGATCTTCCATTTTCTGAACCTCTTCTAACTCTCGGAACCATTCCCGTGCTGTGGGAGTTTGTGTGGATTTCCAGTGTTTTGCTATAAGGGTCCAGGCTGCATTTACCCGGAACCTCATCAATGACTTCTCATATCTTCTAATTGGCCAGTCATTACAATGAAGGAGGAAGAAAACAGCATCCTCTGGGGGGGTCTCACGCCATAATCTAACCTATATACTTTCTGACATCTGTCCAAAACCCCCTTAATTCCCTACACTCCCAGAAGATTTGCAGGATGTCCCCTCTTTCCCCTCCACATCTCCAGCACAACACTGATATACCTGGGAAAATCCTGCTCAATCTATCTGGGGTGTAGTACCACCTCACAAAAATATTTTATCCTGCTTCTTGTCCCTTTGTGGACATAGATGATTTACTAGCTAAGGTTACTACTTTCTTCCACTGCCTCCCCAAGTCTTGCTCCTATCCTGCTCTTACTGATGAGGCTGGAGATTCTATTCTATTAACCCCAACCCCCCCCCCCCGCCCCCCGGCAGTCTTGTATGGAGTATGGAGTCACTGTGCATCGTTCAACCATTCGGTGCACTTTACACATGGATATGCTGTATGCAAGAGTGATGCAGAGGAAGCCTTTTCTCCGCCCACAGCGCAAACAGAGCTGCTTGAGGTCGGCTAAAGCACATTTGGACAAGCCAGCTTCATTTTGAAATAAGGTGCTGTGGACTGATGAAACTAAAATTGAGTGTGGGTATAACAAGGGGTGTTACGCATTTAGGAAAAATAACACAACATTTCAAGTAAAAAAAAAATGCTACCTACAGTAAAATATGGTGGTGGTTCCATCATGCTGTGGGGCTGTGTGGCTAGTGCAAGGACTGGGAATCTTGTCAAAGTTGAGGGACACATTGATTCCACTCAGTATCAGCAGATACTGGAGACCAATGTCCAAGAATCAGTGACAAAGCTGAGGCTGCGCCGGGGCAGGATCTTTTAACAAGACAAAGACCCTAAGCACTGCTCAAAATCCACTAAGGCATTTCTGGAATGGCCATCTCAGTCCCCAGACCTGAATACGGTATAATTGAAAATATGTGGTGTGAGTTAAAGAGAGCTCCGTGCTCGGAAGCCATCAATCCTGAATGAACTAGACATGTTTGGTCCAAAATAACTTCAACCAGAATCCAGACTCTCATTGGAACCTACAGGAAGCGTTTATGTTTAGAGGCTGTAATTTCTGCAAAAGGAGAATCTACTAAATATTGATTTCATTTCTTTTTTGTGGTACCCAAATGTATGCACCTGCCTAATTTTATTTAACCTCCCTGGCGGTTTATTAAAATCCGCCAGGGGGCAGCAAATACGTTTTTAAATATTTTTTTTTCATGTAGCGAGACATCGTCTCGCTACATGATAGCCGCTGCTCAGCGGCATCCCCCCAGCCCCTCCGATCGCCTTCGGCGATCCGAGATCAAGAGATCCCGTTCAAAGAACAGTTTCACTATTTTTTAAGTTCATTCATAAATTTAATGAATTCAACAATTTTGTGTTCTAGTCTTTTATTTATATGTAGAATGTCTACCATGCTTTTATTTTGATATACTGTATGTGTCACCCCACTCCTTTATTCTTTTTCATCTGGAAGGGGGAAAAGCTTGGAATTTATCACAATATCTGATAAGTTGTGTGTGTAATAAATTTATATAAATAGCCGGCCTTTGACCTGAGCGACCCGAGCGCTCGCTCAGGGTGCCGGCTTCCAAGGGGGCACATAGAGCTGGCCATCTAACTGAGGGAGGGCACCAACACCTGGCTACCTATACTGGAGGCACTGACGCCTGGCTACCTATGGGGGGGGGAGAACTACACCTGACTTCCTATACTGGGGGCACCTATGCTTGACTACCTATATTGAGAGCACCTACACATGAGATCCTATACTGGAGGCACTTATACCTGGCTACCGACCTATACTGAGACTGAGGGCATTTTTTTTTTTGGGGGGGGGGGGGGAATGCACTGCGGCTTTAACATGTGGTGAAAATTGTTGGTGATGTGCTATCAATCCAAATTTGGATGGGTGGGGGGTTCACTGTCCCACTTTTTATTAATATTCCTGAAAGTTTTTTAAGTGTATTCAAAATAATGCACTCCTTCCATCCATGTTGTAGTTATTTGTGTTGATGTGGTGTGAAAAGGATGAAGTGGGGGGCACCAAAATCAGGTTTCGCTCAGGGCGCTGTGAAACCTAAGGCCGGACCTGTATATATATATATGTATACATATATATATATATATATATATATATATATATATATATATATATATATATATATATGCAGTCCCTAACTTGCGAACACCCGATATACCAACAACCTGCCGATTCAAACGCCTGCCGATCCAACACAATGCTGTCACAAAGTCAGGAACAACCTCTTCTGCTGTCCATTCCTTTAGCAGAGTAGACACAGTGGAAGCAGCAACATGTCTCACCTAGTCCATGGGCGCCTGCGGAAATCAGTGAAGTTTTTTCACCCTTCACTGTTCTCCTAATGTGGGAATCTCTTGTATCGCATAATGAAGCAATCAAGTGAAGTCACCAGTAGAGTAAATAGTGAAGGGAGAGAAGACGGTGCTGGTTGACACCTGTGCCTATGTACCAGGGAAAACCTGTTGCGACTATCACTGCTAAAGGTAATGGGCTGGAGGAGTGCAGGAAGAACGGGTGCACAAGAGGCACAGCGGGGAATGAGGCATAGCCAGTGGCGTAGCTAAGGAGCTGTGGGCCCCGATGCAAGTTTTACAATGGGGCCCCCCCAAGCATTCTATACATAGCAATTGATACGGTGCACCAAAACCTGCCAATGGCAACTACAGTGTCAGAGGTGCAAGAAGGGGATGGGAAATAGTTTGTTAATGATTACCACTATTCAAAGTATCTAAAGAAGTGTTATTATGAGCACAGGCCCAATAGAGAGCTAATACTGTAGTTGAGGGAGGGCCCTTCGGGGCCCCTCTGGTCCAAGGGCCCCGATGCGGTCGCTACCGCTGCACCCCCTATTGCTACGCCCCTGGGCATAGCAGGACAATGGGGTCAATCACAGAATGAATAATCAGAAAATACGAGTGATTGCAGTGGTGATATAGTGTGTGGTGTAGTGTAATTTAGTGCAGCTTAGCTGGTGGGAACAGCAGGGGTTAGTGGAGCTTGGCTTAGAGATAGCACGGGGGGCTGGTTCTTAAAATTTCCCTGACCTATAGACGCACCAGGTTTTGTATTTTTTTCCCTAGATTTTCTGCTCTCTAAGCCTTATCATCTGGAGCGGCTTATATTCCGAAAAATGTGATATACATATATATATTGTATACACACACACACACTTGTCACAAGGAAGTTATTTGATTACTGGTAAAATATCTTTCCGAATTCCAAAAAATCCCAGTTTCAATTGTTAAACACATTGTAATCATTATTATCATGATATTTTCTTTTCTCATGTACCATATAGCCAGTTTTATTCTTATGTATATGCTGTCTTTTATTGCAGGTGGTTCAACTGGCAATTTAAAGAATTATCTAGAAAGGTAAATTTTAAATATTTGTATAAACTTTAGTGCAAAATGCAGATTTTTTTATGCACAAATGAGAAAACTGTAACCTACCATAATTAATCTTAATAGTTATTGCAGAAATATATTCGCAATAACTATTAACAATTGGGCAACACGGTGGCATAATGGTTGGCGCTCTAACCTTGCAGCGCTGGGTCCCAGGTTCATAGCCTGGTCAACATCTGCAAGGAGTTTGTATGTTCTCCCCATGTCTGCATGGGTTTCCTCCGGGAACTCAGGTTTCCTCCCACATCCCAAAAACATACAGATAAGTTAAAGCGGTTTAACACCCAGCATTACAACTTTGCTTTAAAAGATTGCTTACAGCTTACAAACTATTATGCCAGATTTTTTTTTAAGCAGAAATTCACTGAATGGGTTAAACATGACATTTTAGTGTTGGATTTAACTAGGAATCCGCATCTGTTCTTATCTTTTAGTTACAAATGTATCTTTATTTGGAATACAAATAGACCTTTGAAAAGCCTGCCGGGGAAGCCCTCTTTGTTCTCTCAAAGCAGTGTTTGTTTGTTACATTGTAGATAGATACATTTGTAACTAAACAAGCAAGCACGGAGGAGTATTTCTAGCTAAATGCAGCACTAAAATGTCATGTTTAATCCATTCAGTGAATTTCTGCTAAAAAAAAAAATCTGGCATAATATTTTATAAGCTGTAAGCAATCTTTTAAAGCAAAGTTGAAATGCTGGGTGTTAGACCACTTTAATTGTCTTCCCCTAAATTGGCCCTAGACTATAATACATGCACTACACGATACATACATACAAATATGACTATGGTAGGGACTAGATTGTGAGCCCCTCTGAGGGACAGTTAGTGACAAGACAATGTACTCTGTACAGCACTGTGGAATATGTTGGCACTATTTAAATAAATAACTTACTATTTTGTGATTTTGCAATGCAAACCTGTTATTTGCAAAGTTTGGAACTCATTCGGAATTCCATGTGAAGTTTTGGAATTCTGTCGGATTCAGATTTTGGCAGTTCCGACCATCCCTATTTTTCAGGCATTTCCTACAACAGCCCTCTCTTTCTGCCTTCAGGCTCTCAGACTTAAAATATCTCTTTCTCAAATTAGACAAAAACTTTTCTCTGCAGCCTTCTTGTTTGCTTAGTTAGAGGTAGAGAGCTAACAAGTTCTATCTGTAACTGTTTTCAAAGTAAAAATGTGTTTTAACAATATCAGCATTTAGTCTCTTGCCTGCATATTAAGTGTATTTTCAGGCTATTGCTTTTATTTATATATAATAAATAGTTATATTACAGCTTTACACAGGGCACAGTTGTTTCTCTGGATAGTATTGTGGACAGTTCTTAGCAAAACAGACACAACCAGAGCTCATTATATTCCCAGCAAGCAGGGCCGTGCAGAGGGTCCTTAAGTGGGGGTGCTCAAATTTAAAAAAGGGGCCTGGCAACGTCTTCCCCCGCATGCCCCCCCTCCTTGTTTCTGGCTAGGTGGGTATTGGTTGTTATGTGGGTGCTGAATGCAGATGATGGGTGCCATGTGGGTTCTGGGTGTGAGTACAGAGTGTCATATGGGTTCTGGCTATGGTTGGGTATCGAGTGTCATGCGGGTGTTGGTTGCAAGTACTTAGTGCCATGTAAGATCTGGGTGCATGTACTGGATGTCATGTGGGTACTGGGTGCAGGTAATGAATGTGACATGGGTGCGAATACTTGGTGCCATGCCTGTACTGGGTGCTGGCTATGGGTGGGCTTTGGGCATCACATGGGTTTTGAATGCAGGTACTTTAGGTGCGGGTACGGGTTAAGTGGGTGCTTGGTGCAGATAGTGGGGGCCATGTGGAAGCTGTGTGCAGGTGTGAGTACTGGGTGCAATTTTAGGCCTGGGTGCAGATACTTAGGGCCATATGCAATTCACTTTTTCAGCTAGGAGATAATGTTTCATCTTCGATTTAAAATAACTTGCCAGAACTTTTCAACTAAAAAAATAATAAAAAGTAGGTGAAAAAGTCATATCAAATTTATTTTGAGTATTTTCTTGCTTTCTGGTGGCTTAAAAGGCATTTTATTAACAAGTTCAAAAATATCACCTAGGAGAAAACTCAGGAGAAAAAGGGAATTGCATATGGGCCTTGGTGTCATGTGAGTGTGAGTACTGGGTGCCAGCTATGAGGGGAAGGGGTGGGTGCTGGGAAAAGTAGAGGTCAGTGTGTGCTGCAGAAAGGGGCAGGGCCGTGGAGATGATCCTCAAGGGGGTGGTGCTCAAATTTGAAATCGATAAATCGTGCTAAATTGTGTATGTAATATCCCCTCTCCAGAAAGCATAAGGCAGTTTTAACCACCAACCCCCCCCCCCCCCCCCACGCACACAGTATCAGGCAGACTTTGTGTCTCCTTCCAATCAACTCTTTTGGCGCCACCACCCTCAAATCAGCAGTGATAGGTGCCCACTGTTAGTAGGTTAGAGTGGGCACAGTGGAGCCCACAGTGGAGGCAGAGACTCACCTTTCATTACTGGGACCTCTGTCCCTCTTGATCAGCACCCAAGCTTCTTTTCAGGCAAAGAAGAAGTGGTTACCAATTTGCAGTGGTTGCTAAGCATTAGTAGAGGCATCTACTGCAAACTGCAGTAAGTGCCAAGGTGCAGCGGGTGCCTAGATACAGTGGGTGGTAAGATGCAAAGGTTCACTTTGTGCTAAGTTGCAGTGGGTGCCGAGATGTCAAAGTACAGTCTGTGTCAAGCTGCTGTGGGTACCAAGGTCCAGTTTGTATTGGGTGTTTATTTGCAGTGGGTGCTATGCAGTATTGGGTGCTGAATGAGTAGCAGATGGTGATAAACAATAGTGGGTGCCATGTGAGTGTTAATTGGTACAGGGAGACATGTGAGTGTTGGACATGAGTGAGTAGGGAGTGCAATGTGTTGTCTGGATGTGTGCCATGGGAGAGTACTGAATCTCATATGGGTTCGGACCAAGGATGGGTACTGGGTGCTATTTGGGTGCTGGCCATGGACTGGTACTGGGTGCATATAATGGCTTTGGAACTTGGTGAAGCGTGAGTACTGTGCCATGTGGGTGCTGATTATGGGGTTATGTGGGTCTTAGGTGCAAATACTGAGTGCCAAGTGGGTACTTGGAGTGATTACATGGTGACATATCGGTGATGGATGCTGGATAGTGGGGTATTTGTTGTCATGTGGGTGCTAAAGGCAGATTCTGGATGCCATGTGGGTTCTGGGTGCTGACACAGGGTGTCATGTGGATTATGGCTGTATGGGTGTGTATCAACTATCATGTAGGTGTTGATTGCAGGTACTCAGTCCCTTGTGAATTCTGGGTGCAAGTACTGGATGTCATATGTGAGTGCTTGGTGTTTGTACTGGGCACTAAGTGGAGGCTTAGTGCAACTGGAACTACTGCAGATGAAGCATGTGGGTGTTGGGTGCAGGTATCATATAGGTGCGAATACTTTGTGCTATGCCTGCACTGGGTGCTAGCTATGGGTGGGCATTGTGTGTTATGTGGGTTCTGAGTGCAGGTACTTTGGGTGCTAGTACTAGTTATGTGAGTGCAGATAGTGGGTGCCATGTGAAGGCGGTGTGCAGGTGTGAGTAGTGAGTGCCATGTTGGGGCTGGGTGCAAGTACTGTGCCATGTGGGTGTGAGTACTGGGTGCCAGCTATAGGGTGAAAGGGTGCAGGTACTGGGTGTCATGTGGCTATTTGATGCAAGTACTACGTGCCATATTGAGGCCAGATGTGAGTATTGGGTGCAGGGT
The DNA here is from genome assembly GCF_040937935.1 of Hyperolius riggenbachi. Classification (NCBI taxonomy): domain Eukaryota; kingdom Metazoa; phylum Chordata; class Amphibia; order Anura; family Hyperoliidae; genus Hyperolius; species Hyperolius riggenbachi. Next base: position 158,606,160 of record NC_090650.1, on the reverse strand, counting down.
GCAAGTACTGGGGTGCTTGCTATAGTGGAGGTTACTGGTTGAGTGTAATGTGGGTGCTGAATATTGGTGGGATTGTTGTGGGTGCAGGGGGTGGGAGATCACTGTGGGTACTGCTATGAATGGCATAGTTGCTGCTAGGGGAGGTAGAGGTTAGGGTGGTTGCTGGGGGAGGTAGAGCTCAGTGTGGGTGCTGGGGAAGGTAGGTCACTGTGGGTGCTGGGGGGAGTAACTGTAGGTGCTGTGGAAGGTAGAGGTCAGTATGAGTCCTGGAGGAAAGGGAGGTCACTGTGGGTCTTGGGGGAGGTAGAGGTCTCTGTGGGTGCTGGAGGAAGGGAGGTCACTATGGGTGCTGCTGTGAATGGCATAGTTGCTGCTAAGGGAGGTAGAGGTCAGTGTGGGTGCTGGGGGAAGGGTAATTCACTGTGGGTGCTGTGGAAGAAAGAGATCACAGTATGAGTGCTGGAGGAAGGGGAGGTGACTGTGGGTGCTGGGATAGTCAGTGTAGTTACTGGAGGAGGGAGTGAATGCTGGGTGTTGGAGAGGCCACTGTAGGTGCTGCTTTTGGGATGGGAGGTCCCTGTGGTGCTGCAGGGGGACAGGAGGGTAGCTACTGGGGGAGAGAAAGATCACTGTGGGTGCTGGGGGAGGGATAGGTCAGTGTGGGTGCTGGGGTAGGCAGGATCACTGCTAGAGCTGGGGAGGGAGAGGTCACTGTGGGTGCTGGGGGAGGGAGAGGTCACTGTGGGTGCTAGGTGGAGGGAGAGGTCACTGTGGGTGCTAGATGAAGGGAAAGGTCACTGTGAGTGCTGGGGGAGGGAGAGGTCAGTGTGGATGCTAGGTAGAGGTCAGTATGGGTCCTAGGTGGAGGGAGAAGTCACTGTGGATGCTAGGTGGATGGAGAGGTCACTGTGGGTGCTGGGGGAGGGAGAGGTGACTGTGGGTGCTAGGTGGAGGGAATGGTCACTGTGGGTGCTAGATGGAGGAAAGGTCACTGTGGGTGCTGAGTAAGGGAGAGGTCACTGTGGGTGCTAGGTGGAGGGAGAGGTCACTGTGGGCAGGGCCGGGTCGAGGCAGAGGCAAGAGAGGCTCCAGCCTCAGGGTGCAGTGTAGGAGGGGGCGCACAAATCACTCAGCTATTATTCCCCTATTGTGTTTGAAGCAGAGAGAAATAAGAAAATGGGATACATGGCAGTGACTGCAAGCCAGAGAACTTGAAATTAAGGTGTTATTTGGGGTTGGGGGCCCTGGCGCGCTCTTAATCTAATATCAATCAGTGTGTGATGGCTGGGGTAGGAGGGATGAAGACTTTGGTGTCTCAGCCTTGGGTGCTGGAGGACTTTGTCCCGACTCTGTGGGTGCTGAGGGAGGGAGAGGTCAGTGTGGATGCTAGGTGGAGGGAGAGGTCACTGTGGGTGCTAGGTGATGGGAGATATCACTGTGGGCACTGGGGAGGGAGAGGTCAGTATGGGTCCTAGGTGGAGGGAGAAGTCACTGTGGGTGCTAGGTGGATGGAGAGGTCACTGTGGGTGCTAGGGGAGGTAGAGGTCAGTATGGGTCCTAGGTGGAGGGAGAGGTCAGTATACCACACTAGGATTACTGTCTGGGCCTCTTCACTTCAAAGTGTTGCAGGCGGGGCGGAGCTTCCCGCGGGGTCGGGGCTTATCGCAGTCTGAGCTTATTTTGCGCGTCGAGAGGGGCCTTTTTTGCAAATTTTAAAAGGGCTGGGGGAGGGAGAGGTCACTGTGGGTGCTAGGTGGAGGGAGAGGTCACTGTGGGTGCTGGGGGAGGGAGAGGTCAGTGTGGATGCTAGGTGGAGGGAGAGGTCACTGTGGGTGCTAGGTGATGGGAGATATCACTGTGGGTACTGGGGAGGGAGAGGTCAGTATGGGTCCTAGGTGGAGGGAGAAGTCACTGTGGATGCTAGGTGGATGGAAAGGTCACTGTGGGTGCTGGGGGAGGGAGAGGTTACTGTGGGTGCTAGGTGGAGGGAAAGGTCACTGTGGGTGCTAGATGGAGAGAAAGGTCACTGTGGGTGCTGAGTAAGGGAGAGGTCACTGTGGGTGCTAGGTGGAGGGAGAGGTCACTGTGGGCAGGGCCGGGTCGAGGCAGAGGCAAGAGAGGCTCGAGGCAAGAGAGGCTCCAGCCTCAGGGTGCAGTGTAGGAGGGGGGCGCACAAATCACTCAGCTATTATTCCCCTATTGTGTTTGAAGCAGAGAGAAATAAGAAAATGGGATACATGGCAGTGACTGCAAGCCAGATAACTTGAAATTAAGGTTTTATTTGGGGTTGGGGGCCCTGGGGTGCTCTTAATCTAATATCTATCAGTGTGTGATGGCTGGGGTAGGAGGGATGCAGACTTTGGTGTCTCAGCCTTGGGTGCTGGAGGACTTTGTCCCGACTCTGTGGGTGCTGGGGGAGGAAGAGGTCAGTGTGGCTGCTAGGTGGAGGGAGAGGTCACTGTGGGTGCTAGGTGATGGAAGATATCACTGTGGGCACTGGGGAGGGAGAGGTCAGTATGGGTCCTAGGTGGAGGGAGAAGTCACTGTGGGTGCTAGGTGGATGGAGAGGTCACTGTGGGTGCTAGCGTAGGTAGAGGTCAGTATGGGTCCTAGGTGGAGGGAGAGTTCAGTATACCACACTAGGATTCCGGGGGCGGAGCTTATTTTGCGCGGCGAGAGGGGCCTTTTTTGCAAATTTTAAAAGGGGGGGGGGACCCAGAGCCCCCCCCCCCCCCCCCTCTGCACGTGCCTGCCAGCAAGACTGAGCTATGATGGGTTGGGGTGTAGTTAACAAGTTTGAAATAATGTTTGCAAAACATCTAGTGAAGCATAGATACTGTAGATCTGAACTGATAGTGTGAATCCCGTGAGAAACTGCTGGTGGGCTTTTTATTGCAGTCTTTTTTTCAGTTGAGGAAATAGTTTCAACAAACTCCACACAATGGTGTAGCAATAGGGAATGCAGAGGTTGCGACAGCACCGTGACCAGTAGGAGCCCTCCTTCATCCATCTCATTCGAATTTCATTGGTGTTATGCTGGTAATAAACACCTATATATGTGCATTGTATAGTAGTAACCCTTAAAGGAGTTATCAGCCAAATGCAAGAAAATAAGATTTACTCACCTGGGGCTCTCTCCAGCCCCTTGCAGCCGACTGTCCCACGCCGACCGCTCCGCTCCCCGACGTTCGCCCGGTCTCCGGGCTAGGTATTCAGGCCGACCGCGGGGTCGGCCTGCGCAGTTCACCGCGGCCCACGTGCCCGTGATTGACAGCGGCACTTCGGGCAGCCGCAGTAAACCTCATTTTCGTGCATTTGGCTGATAACTCGTTTAACAAACTGTTTCCTTACTCTAAATCAGGGGTGCCCATTGCGTCGATCGTAATCTACCGGTAGATTGCAAATACTGCTGCGTAGATCATAAAGGACTTTTTAAAATAGTGCGCTAGATGCTGACTGTGCAGCACTGGCGCACCATCTAATTGTGCCATATGCAGAGTAGCAAGCAGCCAGCCAGTGGAGGCGCAGGGAGAGACGCAGCAAGAGAGCCAGGGGAGGACCTTCCGCCTCTTCCTTCCCAGCCCACCCATCTTCCTCCCCAGCATCCGCTCATCCACCACATTGGGATCCCCCTCACTGGCGCTGCATGCCGGGCTCGGAGACATCATATCAGTGGCAACCCGCAATGGAGAGGAGAGCGGTGGCCTAGCAACGGTGCATATACGCGCTGTTATTAGGTCACCTCTCCTTTCTACTGCGGGTCGCCACTGAGATGAGGTTTACACGGCGAGCATGCAGCGCCAGCGAGGGGGATCCCAGTGTGGAGAAGGAGGCCGGCCGCAGCTCGGTCAGGTTAACAGCGGCGGCTGGTGGAGGGGGTGGGGGGCATACCAGGCTACCTATGATGGAGCACCTATGTCTAGCTACCTATACTGGAGCACCTATGTCTGGCTACCTAAACTGGAACACATATGTCTGGCTACCTATACTGGAGCACATATGCCTGGCTACCTATATTGGAACACATATGCCTTGCTACCTATACTGGAGAACATATGCCTGGCTACCTAAACTGGAGCACATATGTCTGACTACCTATACTATGGCACATATGCCTAGCTACCTATATTGGAGCACATATGTTTGGCTATCTATACTGGAGCACATATGTCTGGCTACCTATACTGGAGTGCATATGTCTGGCTACCTATACTGGAGCACATATGTCTGGCTACCTATACTGGAGCACATATGTCTGGCTACCTATACTGAAGCACATATGTCTGGCTACCTATACTGGAGCACATATGTCTGGCTACCTATACTGGAGAACATATGCCTGGCTAGCTATACTGGAGCACATATGCCTGGCTACCTAAACTGGAGCACATATGTCTGACTACCTATACTATGGCACATATGCCTAGCTACCTATACTGGAGAACATATGTTTGGCTACCTATACTGGAGCACATATGTATGGCTACCTATACTTAAGCGCATATGTCTGGCTACCTATACTGGAGCACATATGTCTGGCTACCTATACTGGAGCGCATATGTCTGGCTACCTATACTCGAGCGCATATGCCTGGCTACCTATACTGGAGCACATACATCTGGCTACCTATACTATGGCACATATGCCTAGCTACCTAAACTGGAGCACATATACCTGGCTACCTATATTGGAGCACATATGCCTAACTACCTATACTGGAGAACATATTTCTGGCTACCTCTACTGGTGCGCATATGCCTGGCTACCTATACTGGAGCACGTATGCCTAGCTACCTATACTATGGCACATACAGTACAGACCAAAAGTTTAGACACACCTTCTCATTCAAAGAGTTTTCTTTATTTTCATGACTATGAACATTGTAGATTCACACTGAAGGCATCCAAACTATGAATTAACACATGTGGAAGTATAGTACATAACCAAAAAGTGTGAAACAACTGGAAATATGTCATATTCTAGGTTCTTCAAAGTAGCCACCTTTTGCTTTGATTACTGCTTTGCACACTCTTGGAATTCTCTTGATGAGCTTCAAGAGGTAGTCACCTGAAATGTTTTTCACTTCACAGGTGTGCCCTGTCAGGTTTAATAAGTTGGATTTCTTGCCTTATAAATGGGGTTGGGACCATCAGTTGCGTTGTGGAGCAGTCAGGTGGATACACAGCTCATAGTCCTACTGAATAGACTGTTAGAATTTGTATTATGGCAAGAAAAAAGCAGCTAAGTAAAGAAAAACTAGTGGCCATCATTACTTTAAGAAATGAAGGTCAGTCAGTCCGAAAAATTGGGAAAACTTTAAAAGTGTCCCCAAGTGCAGTCTCAAAAACCATCAAAAGCTACAAAGAAACTGGCTCACAAAGCGGACCGCCCCAAGGAAAGGAAGACCAAGAGTCACCTCTGCTGCGGAGGATGAGTTCATTCGAGACACCAGCCTCAGAAATCGCAGGTTAACAGCAGCTCAGATTAGAGACCATGTCAATGCCACACAGAGTTCTAGCAGCTGAGCAGCAGACACATCTCTAGACCAACTGTTAAGAGGAGACTGTGTAAATCAGGTCTTCATGGTAGAATATCTGCTAGGAAACCACTGCTAAGGACAGGCAACAAGCAGAAGAGACTTGTTTGGGCTAAAGAACACAAGGAATGGACATTAGACTAGTGGAAATCTGTGCTTTGGTCTGATGAGTCCAAATTTGAGATTTTTGGTTCCAACCACCGTGCCTTTGTGCAACGCAGAAAAGGTGAACAGATGGTCTCTACATGCCTGGTTCCCACCGTGAAGCATGGAGGAGGAGGTGTGATGGTGTGGGGGTGCTTTGATGTGACACTGTTGGGGATTTATTCAAATTTGAAGGCATACTGAACTAGCATGGCTACCACAGCATCTTGCAGCGGCATGCTATTCCATTCGGTTTGCGTTTAGTTGGACAATCATTTATTTTTCAACAGTGCAATGACCCCAAACACACCTCCAGGCTGTGTAAGGGCTATTTGACCAGGAAGGAGAGTGATGGGGTGCTGCGCCTGATGACCTGGCCTCCACAGTCACCAGACCTGAACCCAATCGAGAAGGTTTGGGGTGAGCTGGACTGCAGAGTGAAGGCAAAAGGGCCAACAAGTGCTAAGCATCTCTGGAAACTCCTTCACAACTGCTGGAAGATCATTTTAAGGTGACTACCTGTTGAACCTCATCAAGAGAATGCCAAGAGTGTGCAAAGCAGTAATCAAAGCAAAAGGTGGCTACTTTGAAGAACCTAGAATATGACATTTTCAGTTGTTTCGCACTTTTTGGTTATGTACTATACTTCCACATGCATTAATTCATAGTTTGGATGCCTTCAGTGTGAATCTACAATGTTCATAGTCATGAAAATAAAGAAAACTCTTTGAATGAGAAGGTGTGTCCAAACTTTTGGTCTGTACTGTATATGCCTAGCTACCTGTACTGGAGTGTAACGATTGTGGAACTATCTCCGTGGTCAGCGCACAAGATGTGCGCTGACACTGCGGAAGTCCTCCACAAGCGTGTAAAACGACAGAACCCAGCTTTGGTGCAATGCACCTGTAGAGAGAAGGTGAGCACAGAGACAGAATGTATGTGGGTCCACCAATCTAGTCGCCACCCAGCGATGGTGAACACACAACAGCGGTAACGAAGTGGGAACGCAATCGCAAGAGTGGCGATTGCCAATAGTGACACAAGACCGAATTAGACAGAGCACAAATGTAGCAAGAAAGACACAGCAAATAACAATCATCAGAACGCCAAGGAAAATAACAAACGCTAGCTAAATGCGAACTCCGCACTCATTCGCAACAGAGAACGTGTTTAAGACACGATCACTGCGCGTTAGGTGCCCAGTGATAAGCGTGCCACCCTAACTAACCAATGAAACACAAACACGAAATAGAGAACGCGAACGCTTGCTAAACGGTTACCTCACCGAGCCTACAGCAAGCGTTCGTACCAGACAAGACAGACAGAAGGAGTAACCAGTAGCAACCGCTTCTCTGGCTTGCACCCCTAAGACGGAGTACAAAAGGAACCACCGCCACTACCGCTAGGGCGAATGCGATCCCGACAAACAGAACGATTTCCTGCGACCGCCGCTGGCGACAAGACAATCGCAACAGATAGACAGTACAAGGCAAAACAGATAATACAACCTGACTACGCTAGAAGGGATGCCTAGTGCAGTCCCAAGGAATTACTCTAAGATAATCTTAGCAAACAATAGCAAAGGCTGATACTCCAGGTGAGTTAGCAGGAACAAACCATCATGACCAGCAAGGAATTCTGGGAGCAAAAGGTATTTATACTGCAAGCCATCAAAGGAAGCAGCTAAGCAATTTGCATGACAAGTGTATGCAAATTCCTCACCAGCAGAGCAACTCTGAAACGTGCAAAGGGAAGACAGGTCTCTTTTCCAGAGACCTGCAGCACTCAGACCTAAAGAATGGTCAAACAGCTGTCTGCCTGTGCAGACAGCTGAGCAGATCATTTCATGGAGCACATATGTCAAGCTACCTATACAAGTACACATATGTCTGGCTACATATACTGGAACACATATGCCTGGCTACCTATACTGGGGGCACCTATGCCTGGCTACTTATACTGTGAGCACCTATGCCTGGCTAGCTATACTGGGGGTATGTATACCTGGCTTCCTATACTAGGGAAAGAAAGTCTGCTTGATAATGTGGTGGTAGGTGGAAGAATTCTGTATCAGCCTTATAAATACACCTAAATACACCTCTTTATTGGTTTTGGGGCTCTATATCAATAGAGTGCTTGAGGTCTCATGTAAAACTCGCACTGGGGCCCCAAGTTCCTTAGTTACACCACTGACTCTGCATGCATATGGGGTAAGGGCAAAGTTGTTAGTTGATATACACTCACTTAAAGGATTAATAGGCACACCATACTAATACGGTGTTTGACCCCCTTTCGCCTTCAGAACTGCCTTAATTCTACGTGGCATTGATTCAACAAGGTGCTGAAAGCATTCTTTACAAATGTTGGCCCATATTGATAGGATAGCATCTTGCAGTTGATGGAAAATTGTGGGATGCACATCCAGGGTAGAGATGGCTCGAACCTCCGATTTTCAGTTTGCGAACTTCCGCCAAAAGTTCGGTTCATGCAAACTTCCGCGAACCGCAATAGACTTCAATGGGGAGGCGAACTTTGAAAAGTAGAAACCTTTATGCTGGCCACAAAAGTGATGGAAAAGATGTTTCAAGGGGTCTAACGCCTGGAGGGGGACATGGCGGAGTGGGATAGACGGCAAAAGTCCCTGGGAAAATCTAGATTTGACGCAAAGCAGCGTTTAAAGGGCAGAAATCACATTGAATGCTAAATTGCAGGCCTAAAGTGCTTTAAAACATCTTGCATGTGCATACATCAATCAGGGAGTGTAATTAGAGTACTGCTTCACACTGACACACCAAACTCACTGTGTAACGCACCGCAAACAGCTGTTTGTGTTGTGACGGTGGTGCTGGACTGGTGCGCACCATGGCGAGAGTGCAGGCCGTGGCGGATTTCAAGCCCATATGGTTGCTTGGCTGAGGTAGCTGAATGACAGAACAGTGACTGTCCAGATGATCAAATTTGGTCTGTCCACAATGAAGCAATGACCTTATTATTGTGGGTCCTCCCCCCCCCCCCCCCACCGACACACTCATATAGCCGTCGGTCATTGCTTCATTGTGATATGCAAGCCCCTTCACCGCGGCAAGGTAATGATCATGAAGGGGAATGGGCACATGTACATGTCTCTGTTTTGTTGTTGCAGCTGCAGTGCAGCCAAAAAAATTAGGCAAGCAGGTACACACACCAGAAAAATTATTATAGTGGCCGCAGTCAGCCCATTCTCCTCTGACCAACAAGGCATTTTTGCCCACAGGACTGCCGCATACTGGATGTTTTTCATTTTTCACACCATTCTTTGTAAACCCTAGAAATGGTTGTACGTGAAAATCCCAGTAACTGAGCAGATTGTGAAATACTCAGACCGGCCCATCTGGCACCAACAACCATGCCACGCTCAAAATTGTTTAAAGAAAACCTGTAACAAGAAAAAGTTCCCCTGGGGGGTACTCACCTCGGGTGGGGGAAGCCTTTGGATCCTATCAAGGCTTCCCCCGTCCTCCTGTGTCCCACGGCGGTGGTGAAAAAGCTCCCGGAATGGCAGGGATGTAAATATTTACCTTCCCGGGGGCGTGACCGGAAGTCCATGGAGTGAAGACGCACTGAGGACCTGCTCCCGCCTGTATACCCGATAACTGCTATCCTATGCCTTACAATCTGCTAGCTTTTCACCGCAATTCTTTCTAGACACTTCAGTGACTCCCCCGCTCTGTTCTATCTCTGGGAAGGATGACTCGGCGTGGCTCAGAAGCAGCAGCTAAGCTGGCAAAGTTCCGGCACGAGACCCAAGATGGCGACGATGCTATTGAAGAGGAAGCACCTTCACCCTCGCTTCAACAAATCATGGAAGGCAACTCCTCCTGTCAAGAGGCACTTACGAACATAACCACTAAGCTGGAAGAGGTGAGAGCAGATGTTTCCCTTCTAAGAGCTGACATGCACACGCTGCGCTCTCTAGTAACTGACACAGAAAACAGAGTCAGCAGTGTTGAAGATCAACTCCGGCCTATGCAGAAAGACCTCTCACACACCCAGCGAGAAGTCAAGTCGCTGCATGACAAACACGAAGATCTGGAGAATCGAAACCGTCGATCTAATATCAGGTTGGTGGGCCTACCAGAGAAAGCTGAAGAGACGGCGCCTGAGGCCTTTGCTGAAAAGTTACTAATCCAGCTATTTGGCAGGGAGGCCTTCTCTACCGTGTTCGTAATCGAACGAGCGCACCGTGTATCCCCTAAAGTTCCTCCTCCAGGCCTTCCTCCCAGAACCTTCATTATGAAACTTTTAAACTACAGAGACCGTGACACAGTGCTTAGAGCAGCCCGCGCTAAAGGGGACATTGCCTACGAGAATACCCGCATTTCATTCTATCCAGACTACTCCATCGATCTCCAAAAGCAAAGAGCATCCTTTATTAACGTGAAGAAAAAGCTACGAGATCAAGGTTTTGAATACCCTATGTTGTACCCCTCCAAACTAAGAGTCGTGGCTGACGACCGCACCCTTTTTTTCAACACGCCGCAAAGCGTATCTGACTGGTTGGATACCCTTCCCGCTGCTCAGCAATCTCCGACACGTTCTCAGCAGCGACAGGAGTAATGAGTAACTGTACTTTGTGTGACACTTTCAAGTTCAGCCATAGGCTGCCTCATGTTTACTGCCTCGCAGGTGTTACTGGCCAACTGCGACACATTATTGCACTCACTTTTTTGCGTTCCATTTTTTTATTTTTTGTCATGTGTCTGCCCTGCATAGAACCCCTATGCATTATGCCCTAGCTGACTCTACGTTATTTTTGATGGAACTTTGCTTCCGGGACCGAACTCCTGGGTAATAATCCCTATCCAGTTATGCTAGCCTGTTCAACCCTTCATATGGCCAGAACTTGCTCAACCTTTAATTGTTCTTTAACATATTTGCATTATATGTGTTCTTTTGCAAAGGTGCTAATAACTTTCTCCTTCGCTGTGCATTTCAATGCCCTTGAAAATATTGCTATCTGGTGCTTGGGCAATATGCTCCTATTGTTAACATATTAGTATGCTGCCTGCTATGTATATCCGCCAGTGTTGGGGGGGGGGAATTTAATGTGCCTTAAGAGCGGGGGGAAGGGGGAGGGGTTCCTATACTGTCGATGTTCTTGCAATCTAGGGTAATTTTTTCGGTTTCCTTTCCCCTACGTACCATCTCCGTACCCCTTTCCACTACTCCCTCTCCCACGCTTCTCTCCATCTCCTTCCCTACTCCCTCCTTCTCCTTCCCGCATCCCTCTCTGCCTTTCCTCCCCTATCTGGTCCTTTTCCTATAGTGTCATATGTGTACTTATGCAATCCTGTGCAAATGGTGGATTGCAGGTGTATTCCTTTACCAATGTTAGGGCGGGACAGGCCCTGAAATCGGAGCTGACTACATAGTCATCTCCCTTTTCCCGGCCAATCCCTGCTCTGTGTCATAAGTATTCTAACTATCTAATCTCTGAAGTGTTTATTCCTGGATATGCTGTATTAGGTCCTGTTGGGACTTCTGTTGGGTTATCCCCCAGCAGCCTCAGTCGTGATTACGATCTGCTGCTGTTGGTTTAACTAGTTTTGGGTATAAGGGTCTACTGTGTTTTAGGTAGACTAGGGTGGGTATGGGTTACTGGGTTTTAAATTTGTTCAAGGGTTTTACACAAGTACCCGACTATCTTTTACCTATTGAATGTGTATACACAGGCATTAAGTTACAAAACTTACATTATCAACAGCTTATTTTCTGTTTTCAGTGCTCTATGGGTTCAACTATAATCCTTTTCCTATATCAAAATGCAATATCCATAAATGGCTACACGTAAATTAAATATAGTTAGCCGGAATGTGAGAGGCATGAATGACTCTATGAAAAGGCATATGATCCTAAACTACTTGAATAGGCATAGACCAGATGTGGTGGCACTTCAGGAAACGCATATTTGTGGAAGCAAGATATTGGCTCTCAGACGAGGATGGGTTGGCTGGTCCTTCCACTCCACCTTTTCACAATATTCACGTGGAGTTTCCCTTTTAATTAGGAAAACCCTACGTTTCCAGGCCCTGAATGTTAAAATAGACCAATTTGGTAGATATATTTTCCTTCACTGTAGAATTAATGGTATAGAAACGCTACTCCTTAATTTCTACATTCCCCCACCATACTGTGCCACTATTCTTAAGGAAGGTTTGAAATATGTAACTCAGTTTCCTTGCTCCCAGGCAATATGGATGGGTGATTTTAACTCGGTGCTAAACCCTAGCCTTGACTGTGTCCGCCCGGGAGTTGATAAAAATACATCATTTGCTAATTTAATGACAGAGATCCACCTCACTGACGTTTGGCGTCACTTTCACCCGGCGGGTCAATTGTATACGTGTTATTCCTCAACCTTTAGTATAAGTTTTGGGTATAAGGGTCTACTGTGTTTTAGGTAGACTAGGGTGGGTATGGGTTACTGGGTTTTAATTTTGTTCAAGGGTTTTACACAAGTACCCGACTATCTTTTACCTATTGAATGTGTATACACAGGCATTAAGTTACAAAACTTACATTATCAACAGCTTATTTTCTGTTTTCAGTGCTCTATGGGTTTAACTATAATACTTTTCCTATATCAAAATGCATTATCCATAAATGGCTACACGTAAATTAAATATAGTTAGCTGGAATGTGAGAGGCATGAATGACTCTATGAAAAGGCATATGATCCTAAACTACTTGAATAGGCATAGACCAGATGTGGTGGCACTTCAGGAAACGCATATTTGTGGAAGCAAGATATTGGCTCTCAGACGAGGATGGGTTGGCTGGTCCTTCCACTCCACCTTTTCACAATATTCACGTGGAGTTTCCCTTTTAATTAGGAAAACCCTACGTTTCCAGGCCCTGAATGTTAAAATAGACGAATTTGGTAGATATATTTTCCTTCACTGTAGAATTAATGGTATAGAAACGCTACTCCTTAATTTCTACATTTCCCCACCATACTGTGCCACTATTCTTAAGGAAGGTTTGAAATATGTAACTCAGTTTCCTTGCTCCCAGGCAATATGGATGGGTGATTTTAACTCGGTGCTAAACCCTAGCCTTGACCGTGTCCGCCCGGGAGTTGATAAAAATACATCATTTGCTAATTTAATGTCATAGATCCACCTCACTGACGTTTGGCGTCACTTTCACCCGGCGGGTCAATTATATACGTGTTATTCCTCAACCTTTAGTACCTTTTCACGCCTTGACCACTTTTTTGTCACTCCCGAGTCCCTGAAATATGTACATGCTGTAGGTGTGCTACCACGTCTGGTCTCTGACCACACTCCTATTCTTCTGACCCTGGATTGGGGTCTAAAAACCCCTTTCCAGTTTTGGAAGCTGAATCCCTTTTGGCTGGACTTAATGACGAAGCCTGACCAGATACCTACGCACATAGATAATTTTCTTATGAATCACAGGGATGAGGATAATATACCACTGGTCTGGAAGACTTTTAAGGCTTATCTGCGTGGGGAATTGATGGGAGCTATAGCTAAATGTAAGGGAGATATTAAAGGAAAAGAAAAGGATCTCATGCTCAAATTGGAGCAAGCCAAGAGGCAATATGTAGAATGCCCCTCCCCTACAATTAAGGCCACTTGGCAAGGATTAGAGAGGCAGCACACCTCTACCTTGGAGGAACTAACCAAAAGCAGGCTCTTCTTTAATAAACAGGCTTTTTATGAACAGGGGGAGAGAGCGGGTACCCTTCTAGCCAAAATTTCTAAAGTATACGCCTCCCCTCCAGTTATCACACACATTAGCAACTCTATTGGTGAAATAGTTACAGGATGCGCTGCCATTAATGACACTTTCCGGGAATTTTATTCATCCCTTTACTCTAGTCAAACACATGCCACGCAGACGGACTCTGAGATTTTTCTTTCAGAGACCACCCTCCCGAGACTGTCACCTGAGCAAATGGAATCTATGGAGGCACCCATAACACAAGATGAGATATCTATAACTATTGCTAACTTCTCTAACAAAAAGGCCCCAGGGTTGGATGGTCTCCCAATAGAAGTATATAAAAAATATTCCGACAACATAATTCCCTTGCTATTACAAGTATTTGAAGCTGCTTTTGATTCTGGATCTCTCCCCGATTCCATGAAAGAGGCCTTGATTAGAGTAATACCTAAACCTGGCAAGGACCCCCTGCACTGTGAATCGTATCGCCCAATCTCCCTATTAACAGCTGGCATCAAAATTCTTGCCAAAATACTCGCCATTCGTCTTAATTCAGTAATCTTATCTGTAAGGCTTGGTGGTGTATTCTCCACAGTCAGCATGCAATGCATGAGCTGACGTGGAGGAGGTACACACACTAGCACAAGGAAACAGGCTATCCCTAGTATAGTGGAGGGGAGGACTGACTCCAATAGGAGATTGTGGCGCACAGAGCCGGTGCAGATCCGACAGCCACAAACAATACTTTCGCTATAACGTCTCAGCGCAAAGTAGCGCTGAGCGCATAAACCAGAACTGAGGAGATCAGGACAGGTAGACAGAATGAACGCTTGCTAGCTAGCCGCTACTTAGTGCCAGCAAACGTCCACAACAAGACAGATTGGAATGAGGCAGCCAATGCATTGCAGCGATGGCGTGCCTCACAAAGACTGGACAGGATAGTCAGGAAATAGCAGGATCAAGATAGATGAACGTAACACAGACAAATATACAATAAGTATGTTTTCCTAGCGTATTACAATTACAGCTATCAATGGAACTATTTGTAACGTCTGACTAACATATGTATATATCGGCAATGAACCGATATATGACATAAGCAGGAACACTGACTAGGACTGGAGCAATACAGGGAACAGGACTCAGAAGGATTCGCTATCTCTTCGCAGAGATGAACGCAATCCACAAACGGTAACAGAACAGGATTCAGAAGGATTCGTTATCTCTTCGCAGAGATGAACGTAATCCACAAACAGAACCAGGAGCGGAATAACTAACTCAGCACGGGTGATCACGATACGCGCAAACTACCAAAACGTGCTGGAAAGCTGACTAACTGAACACAGGATATAAACAGTTCGTGTACGTATACATCAGCGACACTGATGTATCAACGTAACACGAATACAAGGAAAATAATAAACGTGCTGGTATGCATATATATTGGCAATGAACCAATATATGATGCAAGACCAGCAAAGTATCTTTAGAACAAGAAACACGATCAGGGGCTGAAGCAACAGCAAGACAGGCTTAAACTGAAGCTATGAAAACCCGAGCAGTCCTGCAGGAAGCAGATCTTTATACTGAGGTCATCCAATGGGAGCAGACATGCAGATTCCCACACAGGTGAATGATAATTAGTCACAAGCTGACAGCAGGGAAAGGCAGACAAAGCTATGCAGCTTGCATGGAAAGAGATCAGAACTGCCTGAGCTGCAGCACTACTACTTCCAGCAATACCTGCTGCAGCAGCGATCATGACATTATCATTAGTACATCCAGATCAAACTGGATTTATGCCCGGGAAAAATACAGCAATGAATATACGTCGTGTAATGACTAATCTACAGGCATCCCATTTAAATAGAGGTAATAGAATAGTGGCCTCCCTCGACATAGCAAAGGCCTTCGATACAGTGGAGTGGCCCTATCTTCATGCAGTCCTTGCCAGGTTTGGATTCGGGGACAATTTCTGTAGGTGGGTCCAAATTTTATACAATATGCCTAGAGCTCGGGTGGGCACTAATGGGTGGATATCCAGTCCGTTTACCTTGGGTCGTGGAACTAGGCAGGGGTGCCCGCTCTCTCCGCTTCTATATGCCTTAGCAGTTGAGCCCTTGGCATGTCGCATTAGGGCACACCCCTTAATTCGTGGCCTCCGTACTATGCACACTGAAGAGAAAATTGGCCTCTACGCCGATGACACTGTTTTGTACCTGGAGGATCCTGATGTCTCCCTGGTGACAGCATTAAGCACGATAGAGGAATCTGGTTATTACTCAGGCCTCAAATTGAATAAATCTAAGTCGGTTCTGCTATATATTGATTCCCCTCCAGATGGGTCACCTCGGTCCTCAAATCTCTTGCAGGTTGTTACGTCCTTTAAGTACTTAGGAGTGTGGATACACGTGGACCCTAAAATGTACTTGCAGGCGGAGGTTTTTCCCCTTCTTAATCATGTGCAATCGAAGTGCAAAGCCTGGTCCAAGCTATACTTAACAGTTGTGGGCAGAATAAATTTAGTAAAGATGATACTCCTTCCAAAAATTCTGTATGTTCTACATCAATCACCAGTGTATGTTCCTGTTGCTTTTTTCAAAAAACTCAAAACTCACCTTCTCTCCTTTATTTGGAACTGTAAAAGAGCCCGGGTTAAGTATTCCTTGTTAATTAATCCAAATGGTATGGGCGGCCTTGCTTTGCCCTCTATGCAGCATTATTATTTTGCAGCTTAATTGCAACATGTTGCCTCTTGGTTTTGCACTTCTAATTTGTACAATCCTGAAGCGCTAGGTTACACTGTTAACCCTTCATTAGACAATGTGGCATTGGACCTCCTTAGGGAAGTCATATCCCTACAGTCTCACCGCAATACTATACTGACTCAAGCCATGAGAGTGTGGAAGCGAATAGGTGGCTTATACAGTTCTACGTCCTACGATTTTCATACCCCCATTTGGGATAATCCAAACCTTTCGGAGTTCATTTCCATTCCAGACCAGACCTTCTGGCAAAAGAATGGTTGTATTCCTGGGTCAAATTGTTTCAAAACAAAGCATTATCTCCTTCCCCTCGCTAGTAGATAGGTTTCCTGCATTTACCCCTCATCATTTTCGTTATGTACAACTTGTGCATGCATTCCGTGCTCAGTTTAAAGGCAACAAGGTTGATATTCAGCCACACCCAATCTTACAATTAATTGAGCGAGGCCCCCAAAAACATCTGATAGGGGACATTTACAAGGAGCTGGTAGAGAGTAATGCACTTGACAGAACGCTTGACTCTAAGAATAGATGGGAAACTGCTGGCCTCTCTTTGAGTGAAGAGGACTGGGATGATGCACTGGAGGCGGTTAAAAGGGTTTCTTTATCTGTGAAGGATCGTGCCACTCAACTTTACATTCTTCATCAAACTTACTTACTAGCTAAGCAAGTTGCCAAATACAATCCTAACGCTCAAGATGTATGCCCTAAATGTGCTATACCCTCCCCCTCCTTCCTTCATCTTATTTGGAGCTGTCCACAGGTTGATTCCTTTTGGAAGCAAGTCATCAGTTTCCTCCATGACAAAATGGGTTGTCCTGTAACCTCTGACCCAGTACTATGTGTACTTGGAGTAATACGAGATGAGGATTTAAGAGCTGCCACCAAAACCTTTATTAGAGAGACGTTATTTGCCGCCAGGCAAGAAATCGCCCTGCACTGGCTATCGCCAAACTCACCCCAACTTGCTTGCTGGATCAAACGCCTTGACAATGGTATCGCCTTTAAGAAACTTGTCTACACTCACAGGGAACGGTTACAACAATTCCATTTAGTGTGGGATAAATGGATTGATCGATAATGTGGCGGTTGCTGAGCGCACTGTTCTTTGGTGCGTTCTGCACTGGTCTCTTTATACTTCTGTGCCCCCTTCTTAATATTCTTAATTGTTGAATACCAGACCACGTAATTAATAATGGAGGCACACTCTATATTTGTGCTAAATACCCCACCAATATTTACTCCTGTATGATATTATATGAAGGATCTCTGTCACTAATGTTAAATGTCTCTCATATTTACTTACAAAGATTAATATGTTTACTTAGCTATTTATTGCACTGTACTGCCTGTACTGCCTGTACTGCCTATCCTGAGGATCTTCAGACCTTTATCTGCATGACCGTCGAGTACCTCCTGGCCCGCAATTATTTCATGTTTGATGGCGGTTTCTACCTCCAGAGATGTGGCGCCTCCATGGGGGCCAAATTTTCCCCGTCCCTAGCCAACCTCTATATGGGGTGGTGGGAGGAGTGCCACGTCTTTGGGGGTGGAAGCCGCCTTCTGGGGGATGTTGCGTGGTACGGGAGGTACATTGACGACCTCCTGGTCATCTGGAAAGGGGCATCCGAGAGTATCCCTACATTTTTGAGTTATCTTAATTCCAACGCCCTTAATCTGCAGTTTACATTTAGTTGGCACAAAAATTCCATAGATTATTTGGATGTCACCCTGGTTGGTAACCCAATTGGAGGGAAGATACTTTCCAAGACCTATCAGAAACCCAGCAGTGGAAACACCACTCTTCGAGCCACTAGCTGTCATCCGACACATACTATTCGTGGGGTCCCTGTGGGGGAGTTTATTAGAGCCCGCCGTAATTGTTCGGAGGCAGCTTGGCTCGAGGAGGAGTTTGGGAAAGTTGAAGCTAGATTGCGGGAGAGGGGTTATCCTGAATCGATGATTAAAAGGGGCAAGGCCTGGGCGCTTTCCAGGGACAGGAACCAACTTCTGGAGAATATAGACCGGAGTGGTACAAAGCCTCCTAGACCCACTTTTGTGACAACCTACAGTGTCGAGTATAACAAGATCGTTTCAATCCTTAAAAAATACCTCCCGATTTTGGAGGGGGATGAAGACTTACGTGATGTTATACAGCAGGGGGTACGTTTTGCGAGTAGGCGTGCTCCCACTCTGGCCCAATCATTATCCCCAAGTCTGTTTAACTCTAGGTCTGGGAATCCCACCTGGCTTAATACGATAGGCTCATATAGATGTGGGGTGAGGACATGTCGCTACTGCAATGTTCATACTCGAACTCAGGAAGCTATCTCCGCGGCGAACGGCCATAGGTTCCCCATAAAACAGTTTATTAACTGTGGCACCTGTTACGTCATATATTTGGTTAACTGTAGTGAGTGTGCCATGCAATATGTAGGGTGCACCACCAGACCCTTGCGTGCCAGAATAGGGGAACATTACTGCGGTCCGGGTTGGTTGAGTACCAATGTTTCGAATGTGGCGAAACATTTTCGCCAAGTTCACCACGGCGACATGTCCTCTTTTTCCTATCATGGCCTAGAAAGGATATCCCAAAGTGTTAGGGGTGGGGATGCAATCAAACAATTAAAAAGCCGCGAGGCCTTATGGATCTATAGGTTGGGCACGAGACTCCCTAACGGTCTAAATTCCCGGTGGGATTTAGCCTTAATTACCTAATTCTGCACCTGAGCCCGCTTTATTTTCTCCCTCTTTTTATTATCTGTATTATCATTATCGTATATAGTTGATTTTATTATTTTTAACATGCCTATTATTGTTAATATCCCCTCTTCATGTGGAGTTGAAGGTTATCCCTGGTTACAGGGCCACCTCCCCCACAGGAGGAAGGTATATAAGCTTTTCCTGTGTCAACCTTACTTCAGCTATGATTAACCACTTCACCACTGAGGGGTATTACCCCCTGACCACCAGAGCAATTTTCACCTTTCAGCGCTCCTTCCATTCATTCGTCTATAACTTTATTATTACTTATCCCAATGAAATGAACTATATCTTGTTTTTTTTGCCACCAATTAGGCTTTCTTTAGGTGGGACATTATGCCAAGAATTATTTTATTCTAAATGTGTTTTAATGGGGAAATAGGAAAAAATGTGGGAAAAAATTATTATTTTTCAGGTTTCGGCCATTATAGTTTTTAAATAAAGCATGCTACTGTAATTAAAACCCATGAAATGTATTAACCCATTTGTCCCGGTTATAAAACCATTTAAATTATGTCCCTATCACAATGTTTGGCGACAATATTTTATTTGGAAATAAAGGTGCATTTTTTTCAGTTTTGCATCCATCCCTAATTACAAGCCCGCAGTTTATAAAGTAACAGTGTTATACCCTCTTGACATAAATATTTAAAAAGTTCAGTCCCTAAGGTAACTATTTATGTTTTTTTTTTTATTGTATTTTTTTTTTATTTTAATTACAAAAAAAAAATTAAAAATTGGGGAGTGTGGGAGGTAATGAGTTAATTTATTGTGTAAATGTAATGTTTGTATATGTAAAATGCTTTTAGGGTGTAATTTACTATTTGGCCACAAGATGGCCACAGAGTGTTTGTTTACATGCGACCTGTAAGCGTCCGAAAGGACGCTTACAGGAAGCAGTAGGAGGCTGGGAGACGCACAATGATCTCGCTGTTTCTGAAAGAAGCAGCAGATCATTGCGGGGGCTAGATCAACGAACGGGAATGGATTTTCCCGTTCATTGATCTCCGGGCGAGCGGGCGGCGGCGTGCACGAGCGGCGGGTGCGCGCGCACGAGCGGCGGGAGCGCGGACAGCGGCGGTAGCGCGGAAGGTACGGATTTCTCCGTCCCTGGTTTTTTAGGAGGGAAAAAAGGGGCGGAGAAATTCGTACCGCTGGGGGTAAAATGGTTAAGGACCACCTGGTCTGAAACATGTCAGCTGGAGATGTGTGATTGTGTGTGCTTATTCTTTGGATACGTCCATAATAAAGGACTTCGTTTAGGACAACGTGCGGGCCTTCCTCTTCTTCTGCTATAGTTTCAAGGATCTGGCCATCCTGGTTACAGCACTGTCCGGTTCTGAGTGAGCGGTGTTTTCGAGTGTCTTTCTATTGCACTGTACAGTTGTTTTGTAACCCCTGACATGTTATCCTTTTCATGCTGTTTTGCTCAATGTAGTGCCTGTGTACACTTTTCTACTGCTTTTTCAAATAAACTCGTTTTGGTTAAAAAAAAATATTTACCTTCCCCTACTCCTACTCTATGGGTTAGCTCTGCCTCTCTAACCCCTATAGGACCAATTAAAAGATTATAAAAGAAAGTTCATGACCCTGCCAATGCATTCTTGTAAATAGATCTCAGACACGTTGGACCAGGGCGGGTCGTATGCTGACATGGAGATGCACCAGGAAGGAAAATTACAGAGAAAAGTATCAATTTTTCTGATTCCCTGGTGCCTCCCTGTCGGCATACTCTATGGGATTTACCTAGAATAAAGACAAACAAGGGTGGGTGCAATTGAAACTATTTATGAGCTGAAGTCCACATTTTTGGGCCAAAATCAACAGTAGTCAAAACAGCTGGATCAACCCTATAGTGGAATTTGTTGCTTGCAGATATTGATTCAAAACTCTGCTTATGTCCAGAGGATGACCATTAGGAAATGTTACATCCACAGGAAAGGAAAGAAGAGTCCACTCCTTATTCAAATGTTTAACCGTCACTACCTTAAAGTGGATCCGAGATGAACTTTTACTCATTGCATAATTGTGTTCCTTTACTATTGTTTATAGGGCATTCCTCAAGCCAAATACTTTTTTGTTTTTGTTTTAATACTCTAATTCCCTATAAACTAAAGAAGCCACGCCCACATATTTTCAGAAAGCCAAGGCACTTTCAGACAGTAGCAAGGGCTCATGGGAGCTCAGTCTGGGCAGGAGGAGGGGGAGGTATTACTAGCCAGAGATTTCAGAGGCAGAGGGGAGGAAGGAGGATTAGGTTTTTTTGCTCAAGATACAGATAAGCCTGCTTCTGTGTAATGTTTACAAACAACATGGCTGCTGTCATTGTATCACAGGAATAATCAATCATATTCTATTAAAGCTGTTTGCAGCTAGATTTGCTGTGTAAACTATCTAAACTTTAGATAAGATATATAGACAAGTTACTTGTTATAGTTAGTTTTTCATCTTGGATCCGCTTTAAGCCCCATCTACACCATACAATTTTTTGTGCGATTCGATTCAATCCGACATGTCTGATCAGAATTCTATTTGATCGGTAGTGTGATCTATTTGCCATTGTTTTGCAATGACATTCAACCACACTATCAAATAGAATCTCGATCGGACACGTCGGATTTAATCGAATCGAATCGATGAATTAAATTGAATCACACAAAAAATTGTATGGTGTAGATGGGACTTTAGCATTGGCCGCAGTACAACTCTGTCCGGAAAAATGGTTAGAAATGGATCAAGACAACCTAGTGCTTGTATTTCTGAGACTCTTCTTCCGGAAGACACGGCAATCAAGAAGGCAATCTTTAAAGTTAAGTTCCAGATCGTTCAACTTTCCAGAGGTTCAAACGGAGCACAAAGCAAATATTCCAGGACCAAGGGAAGATCCCAAGATGGGAAAATCTTCCTTATCGGAGGCCTTAGTTTCCCCTTACTGCCTGAAAGTATTGTCGAATGAGTCTCTCCAAGGCCAGCTGTGATCCTATTAAGGCAGAGATGGCCAACTGTCAAGCCCATATCAAAACACGTCTGAATGAAATCCAACACACGAGGAACTGACAGAGTCAAATAATCCACTCCTTTCTGTACAGAAAAGTAAATTTTCCAGACTCGGTGGAAAGTTTTGTTAGTCATAGTTTTACTTGCCTTTAGCAGTGTCTCGATCACTACATCCAAAAAAACACTATTTAGTAAGCACCTCCTCTCAATCTCTAAGCCGTTAGTGAAAGTCTCTGAGGCTGCTGATGTTGAAAATTGACTGGTAACTTCAGAGGTGGACAAACAGCCAACCTGAGCAAGATCGCAAATCAGGGCCTCCTCGGCCAGTATGGTGTTATCACTATTGCTTCCACACTCTCTGGTTGAAGCCTGTTTAAGAACTTCAGTATCAAAGGAGTTGGAGGAAAGCCATATACCAGAGAGGCATTCCAAGGGAGGGACAAAGCATCTTTGCCCTCTGATTTCTTCAATGGGTATCTGGAGAAGAACCTTGGCAGTTGATGATTCTGGTCTGACACAAACAGATCCAGTTGTGGTAGACCCCAGATCTGGACTAATGAATGAAAGATATCTTCTTTCAGTTTCCATTCTTTGTTCAGAACCAGAGTTCTCGACAGAAAGTCTGCTCATGCATTCTGTGTACCTGTAATGTAAATCGCTTTTATCGCCAATAGGTTCGATTTTGCCCAGTTCATGACAGGAGTCAATTTTGTCATCAAGGATTGGCACTTGGTGCCGCCTTGCTTCTGAATGTATACCACTGCTGCACGGTTGTCCATCTGAAGCCAAACTGCCTTCTCCCTAATTAGATGCACAAAGGCTTGAATCTCTTTGTAGGATTCTCTTAAATCTAGCATGTTAGAGACCACATTCTTCTGAGGATAGTCCCACAAGCCTTGTGCCCAGTTGTTCTGGCAATGCGCTCCCCAACCTAGGCTACTCACATCTGTTGTAATTGTGATCCAGGAGTATGGAAATAATGGATTGGCTTGCAGCAGATTGTCCTCCCTGGTCCACCACAGAAGTGATAATCTGGTTTTCCATAGAATTCTGATTTTTTGAGTCTTCAAGTAATGATTCCATTGTTTCAGGAACTCAAATTGAAGCAGCCTCATGTGCCATATGCTCCACTTTACCATCAGAATAGTAGATGCTAGAACTCCCAGAACATGAAGACAAGACATTGCTTACACCGATGGCTGATAAAGAAACCAAGTCACTTTCTGCTTGATATCTTGCACTTTCTCCAGAGACAATGAGACATAGTTACATAGTTATTTTGGTTGAAAAAAGACATACGTCCATCGAGTTCAACCAGTACAAAGTACAACACCAGCCTGCTCCCTCACATATCCCTGTTGATCCAGAGGAAGGCGAAAAAACCCTTACAAGGCATGGTCCAATTAGCCCCTAAAGGGAAAAATTCCTTCCCGACTCCAGATGGCAATCAGATAAAATCCCTGGATCAACATCATTAGGCATTACCTAGTAATTGTAGCCATGGATGTCTTTCAACGCAAGGAAAGCATCTAAGCCCCCTTTAAATGCAGGTATAGAGTTTGCCATAACGACTTCCTGTGGCAATGCATTCCACATCTTAATCACTCTTACTGTAAAGAACCCTTTCCTAAATAAATGGCTAAAACGTTTTTCCTCCATGCGCAGATCATGTCCTCTAGTCCTTTGAGAAGGCCTAGGGACAAAAAGCTCATCCGCCAAGGTATTATATTGCCCTCTGATGTATTTATACATGTTAATTAGATCCCCTCTAAGGCGTCTTTTCTCTAGACTAAATAAACCCAGTTTATCTAACCTTTCTTGATAAGTGAGACCTTCCATCCCACGCATCAATTTTGTTGCTCGTCTCTGCACCTGCTCTAAAACTGCAATATCTTTTTTGTAATGTGGTGCCCAGAACTGAATTCCATATTCCAGATGTGGCCTTACTAGAGAGTTAAACAGGGGCAATATTATGCTAGCATCTCGAGTTTTTATTTCCCTTTTAATGCATCCCAAAATTTTGTTAGCTTTAGCTGCAGCTGCTTGGCATTGAGTACGATTATTTAACTTGTTGTCAATGAGTACTCCTAAGTCCTTCTCCAAGTTTGATGTCCCCAACTGTATCCCATTTATTTTGTATGGTGCTAGACCATTCGTACGTCCAAAATGCATGACCTTACATTTGTCAACATTGAATTTCATCTGCCATGTATGTGCCCATATAGCCATCCTATCCAGATCCTGTTGCAATATGACACTATCTTCCTGAGAGTTAATGATTCTGCACAATTTTGTATCATCTGCAAAAATAGCAACATTGCTCACTACTGCATCTACTAGGTCATTAATAAATAAATTGAAGAGCACTGGACCCAGAACAGACCCCTGTGGGACCCCACTGCTAACAGTCTCCCATTTTGAGTATGATCCATTGACCACAACTCTTTGTTTTCTGTCCATTAGCCAGTTCCCTATCCATGAACACAGACTCTTCCCCAGTCCTTGCATTCTCAACTTTTGCACCAGACTTTTGTGGGGAACAGTGTCGAAGGCCTTTGCAAAGTCCAAGTATATCACATCTACAGCATTCCCAATATCCATATTAGCATTCACTACCTCATAAAAGCTGAGCATGTTAGTCAAACAGGACCTGTCTTTAGTAAACCCATGTTGATGCTGAGAAATAAGATTATTTTCTACTATGAAGTCATGTATAGTATCTCTTAGTAACCCCTCAAATAGTTTGCATACAACTGATGTTAAACTTACAGGTCTATAATTTCCTGGATCAGATTTTTTGCCCTTCTTAAATAATGGGAAAACGTGGGCTGTACGCCAATCCACTGGGACTCTGCCAGTTGCAAGAGAGTCACAAAAGATAAGATAAAGGGGTTTATCTATAACTGAACTTAATTCCCTTAGGACCCGAGGATGCATGCCATCCGGGCCAGGTGCCTTGTCTATTTTTAATTTATTTAGTCTTGCCTTCACTTCTTCCTGCGTTAAGTATTTAATATTACAGTTAGAAGATTGAGACTCTTCCGCCTCTGTAGTTTGCAACAGTGCTGTTTCTTTTGTGAAGACAGAAGCAAAGAAAGCATTTAATAACTCTGCCTTACCTTGGTCATCCACCATTGAGTTCCCATCCTCATCCTTTAGGAGTCCTATACAGTCAACCTTTCTTTTTTTAGAGTTAATGTACTTGTAAAACTTTTTTGGGTTAGATTTGATATCCTTAGCGATTTGTTTTTCAGCTTCAATCTTTGCCTGCCTAATTTCTTTTTTACAATTTTTATTGCACTCCTTATAATTGCTTAGTGCAGCCTCGGTCCCCTCCTGTTTTAAGACCTTATAGGCATTCTTTTTCCTCTTCATTTTATCTTTAACCTTTCTATTCATCCATAGAGGCCTTTTTTTATTCCTAGACATTTTGTTTCCATATGGGATATACATACTACAGTATTGATTGAGTATAAGTTTAAAAGCTTGCCATTTCCCTTCAGTGTCTTCCCCTTGTAGTACATTATCCCAGTTCACCAAACTTAGTGCCTGCCTAATTTGAGTGAACTTTGCTTTTCTAAAGTTCATAGTTTTAGTGGTCCCGCTGCCCCTTGGCCTATCAGTCACCAGCTCAAACGTTATCATGTTGTGATCACTATTTCCCAAATGTTCTTGAACCTGCACATTTGATACATTATCTGGTCTATTAGAAATGATCAGATCCAGTAACGCATTCCCCCTAGTTGGTTCAGTTACCATTTGAGTCAAGTAATTGTCCTGTAGTGCTGCCAGAAATCTGCTGCTTTTACCAGAATGGGTAGCCTCAATACTCCAGTCAATGTCTGGAAAGTTGAAGTCGCCCATAATTATGACCTCATTTTTACCTGCAGCTTTTTCAATCTGCTGTAGTAATCGCAGTTCTGCAGCTTCATTAATAAGAGGTGGCCTGTAGCATACCCCAATAAGCAATTGGCAACTTTTATTTCCACCATGAATATTTACCCAAACGGTCTCCACATCTTCGCAATCTTCCTCCATCTCATCGTTGAGGACAGCTGTAAGAGAATTCTTAACAAAGAGACAAACCCCTCCACCTTTTTTCCCTGTTCTATCCCTCCTAAACACATTGTATCCTTTTAAATTAGCTATCCAGTCATGGCTTTCATCCATCCATGTCTCGGTTATTCCCACAATGTCATAGCCTTTGTCATTCAGAATGAACTCTAGTTCGTCTATTTTATTTGCAAGGCTCCGAGCATTGGTTACCATGCACTTTATATTTTTACCACCACATTTACCAATTTTGTTTACATGAAATGGGCTACTTGAATTTTTACCAACCTCCTTAATCTTTACAC
The DNA here is from genome assembly GCF_040937935.1 of Hyperolius riggenbachi. NCBI lineage: Eukaryota > Metazoa > Chordata > Amphibia > Anura > Hyperoliidae > Hyperolius > Hyperolius riggenbachi. Next base: position 158,579,864 of record NC_090650.1, on the reverse strand, counting down.
TGTCCCCACCCCCCTCTCCACCCTCCATAATGATAGGTTCCCACTGTCTTTTTACCTCATCTTGTCTATGTATTGAGACTTTATCCTCCCGCCTCCCCCCAGATCCTAGTTTAAAATCTCCTCCAACCGTTTAGCCATCTGTGTTGTTGAGAGTGTTGAATAAGGCTCCTAGGTAAACAAGGCTTCTTACTGGTTCCATTTTGCTCGGTTTCCTGTTTATAATCCAACCCACCTCTGTCAGGAACAAGACAACTCTTTCTTAATCTCTGAGAAGATCCTATCTGGATTTTGCTAGCACTAGGATCTCATTGAGATAATGATGGATCTTGATACCTTCCATCCTCAGAGATGCTATTGTTGAAACCAACACATTTGTGATAGTGCGAGGTGAAGTGTAAAGGCCAAATGGCAAAGAACAGAACTGTAGATGAAAACTGTAGATGGCGAATCTTAGATACTTCTGAAACTTGAGATGTACTGGAATGTGGAAGTAAGCGTCTTGTAAGTCGATTGACATCATCCAGTTGTTGGAAGACATCGCCATCATTATGGGTTATAGGGATTCCATCTTGAACTTCAGAACCCTTATTGAACTGTTGAGATACTTCAGGTCTATTACTGGTCTGAACTCTCCCGACTTTTTTGAAACCAGGAAGAGTGGAGAATAGACTCATTTGAACATCTGTGACCTTGGAACGAACACAACAGTCCTTTGACATATTGATGCCTTGACATACTGCTCCATTGCCATATTTTTCAAAGGTTTTGAAGGTACACTGGTGGTACAAAACCTGTCCTCCGGAACTTTGCGAAACTCTCATCTGTGACCTTTGCTGAGAACTGTGCACACCCATGTATCCTGAACCTTTTTGACCCAGACGAAGTCTCTCAATCTTGATCCCACAGCTAATGTCTGGGTGGGGCATGTTTAAAAAGACTGTTTGTCCTGAGATGACCCCTGGGTAGCCGTCTTCAATGATTTAGCCAAAGTTTCTTGCGTACTCTTCCAATTTCTTCTAAAACATTTTTCTGGCTTATAATTTCTGGCCTCTCTAAACTTGTGGTAAGGTTTCTTCTTTAAGATGGGAAAAGTCTTTTTAGAATCAGAATCAGAATCAAGTTTATTCACTAAGTACGACAGTTGTCATACCCGGAATTGGTTGTGGTGCACATGACATTTGGCATTTTTACATGACAGACAGAACAAAAACAAACAGGAATTTACAATGAGACAGGTATAGCAGCATGCATTGCAGATACTAGGGAACTTTCATGGAGAGCCAGAGTGGAGAGCCACTATCAGCCAGAGTGTGGGCCAGTACTACCCAGAGTGGAGAGAGTTCAGAGATCGGGGCGCTGGCTCGGGGCCGGGGGCCGTGGACAGTCAAGGAGGGGGAAGATGGAGTTCAGATGGAGAACAGCTTGAGGGAAGAATGTGTTCCTGCGCCTCGTGGTTCTGGAGTAGATGGTCCTGTAACGTCAGCCTGTTGGCATAAGCTCGAAGTGGCGGTTCCTCAGGTGGGAGCGGCACCAGAAATCTTGGAAGCCCTTGACCCCAATCTCGCTGTGTGGAGGAGGTCTAGTGGTGGCAGGGGTGATCCTATGATTTTCTCCACAGTGTTAGCTACCCTTTGAAGTTTGTGCTTGTCCTTGGCGGATGCTCCTGTATACCATACTATGACAGAGGAGCAGAGTATGGATTCTGTGGTAGCGGTATAGAAGCTGGTCAGCGATTCGCTCGGCATACCGAATGTCTTCAGTTGACACAAGAAGAAAAGGGTCTGCTGGGTCTTCTTCTGTATCCTGGAAGTGTTTTGCTCCCACCTAGCTGGACGATCTTGAGGTAGTAATCCGAACTTGCATCCCTTGACCCTAGAGATGGCAGTGTCCATTTCTTTTCCAAAAAGTGACTTCCCATCAAACGGTATTTTCACCCAATTTTGCTTTGAACTTAGATCAGCCATCCAGGGCTTGAGCCATAAAGCCCTTTTTGCAGTAACTGAGCTTAACATAATTCTAGCTGATGCTCTCAGCGTAGCCATAGCTGCTTCACTGACAAAATTCACAGTCAGCTTCAAAACATTCAAGGGCCGAAATGATGTTAGTCTTTTTTCTAGAAATTACTTCTTCAGTATTCTCAATCCAGATTCTTAAAGAGAATCTGTACTCTAAAATTCTTACAATAAAGAGCATACCATTCTATTCATTATGTTCTCCCGGGCCCCTCTGTGCTGTTTCTGCCACTCCCTGCTGAAATCCTGGCTTGTAATTGCCAGTTTTAGGCAGTGTTTACAAACAAAAAACATGTCTGCTAACCAGCATGTGATAGGCTGAGAGAAGCTCAGTCTGTGACTCATACAGAGCCTGCAGGGGGCATGGAGAGGGTGTGTATAGCTTCTACCTTTCACAAGCAGATAATCACATTCCTGCCTGAGTGCCTGAGCCCGACAAAGCCGTCAAAGGAAAGAAGATTAGAGATAATACAACCACTGTGCAACTAGGATAGGCTGCAGTAAGACAGACCACATTAGAACAGGTATAGGAACTTATAAGATAGAAGAAATAAGGCTGAAAATTTTGTTACAGAATCTCTTTAAGGCTCTTCCAACAGAAGTTAAAGCAACGGCTGGCCTACAAACCTGACCGACAGTTAAGTAAACCTTCTTTAGATCGTTGACTACTCTCCTTTCTAGTACATCCTTGAACGTTACAGAGTTTTCCATTGGAAGAGTAACTTGCTTCATAAGTCTTGAAAGAGAAGCATCTACTGATGGGAGGAGCATTCAGAAAAGGTACTTCATCTTCCCTTAGTGGATAAAACTTTGAAAACTTATTGTGCACTGAAGTTTTATTTTCCACTTTTTCCCATTCTTCCAAGACAATATTCTTAATGTCCCTCTTGAGTGGAAAAGAACAGGATTTTTTTGCCAGATGAGCGTAATATTCTTTATTATGACTCTGCTCTTTTATAGGGTCGTTCCACTCCAAAGCCTCCATAATTGCTGCCACAAAAGGGGCTGTCAAAGCAAAGTCGAAGAGACCTGCGGATTCTTCCTCTTTAGCGGCCTCAACCTCCAGTTAATTTTCTGATGTTGAAGGGACAGCTTGTTGCATAACATAAAGGTCCGTACACATGCCTGATCAAAGGCAACGACGGGTCCGTCGTCACCTCATGCTGGGCGTGTTTTCAACAGACAGTACAGCGTGTGTACAGTCTGTCGGTGGACTGATAAGGCTGTTTCTGAGCGATCCGCCCGGCAGACAGTGCAGTATCTTTTTCTCTCACCATTGTTCTTATCACATCAACCAGATCATCTGATTTTGTGTCGTTTTACTGGACCTTTTGCCAAATGTCCAAAACAGGATGAACATAAAGTCTTTACCTGCATAACTTGGTTAGGACATGCCCAGCACTGATCTTTAGCAGGCATTCTAGGCCTCGGAGGAGATCTAGACCTAGATCTTGAGTATTGAGAAGAAGAACGATCATGATGATGATGATGAGAACTTGTAGAATATCTGTGACGTGAAGAGGAAGAATCCTGTCTTGAGCTTGAACTGTGATGATGTTTGCCAGAGGATTTATTTTTAGTTCTTGATCGAGAATTAAGTCTATTAGATCCTCCACTCGGTTGATTGAATTCACATGAGCTGAAAAATATAATGTATATATATATATGCTTAGTGAATAGTAAATGTGTAATTCTCTCTCTCTTTTTTTTTTATTGAATAAAAACCTTTACCCAGAGGGACCATCCTGATCACCTGCCTCAGCCAATATGTCCACTGCAAAAAGTGCATTGTGGGTAACCACAAATGTTCACTTATAACTGAATTATTGCAAATTTCCTTCTGTTTTAAGAAGGCAAATTACACCAAGCTTTGCTTTTTTAGTAGGAGGGCTTTTTGGTTCCTTTTATCCCCCTATACATTCCTAGTAGTTTGGGTCACCCTGAGCTGCTTGGTTACTCTGTTGTACTGGTCCAAGCCCTATTTCATACAGCCTTATCAATCCCTGCCATGTACTGATGAGAACCAAAAGTCCGAAACAGGCTGTCTACATGTGGGTTTGATATGGCTGTGTAAAACTTAAAGCTATAGGCTTGCTATACACCAGCGGTTCTGGATGCTTGCTTGGCTTAACAAGGGGCGAAAAGGGATAATTTGCATATTCAGAGGTAGTGCATTGTGGGTAACCACAAATGTTCACTTACAACTGAATTATTGCAAATTTTCTTCTGTTTTAAGAAGGCAAATTACACCAAGCTGTGCTTTTTTTTAGTAGGAGGGCTCTTTGGTTCCTTTTATCCCCCTATATATTCCTAGTAGTTTGTGTCACCCTGAGCTGCTTGGTTACTCTGTTCCACTGCAAAAATAAACATAAGTTCAGTTATTAACCAGAAAACTTGAAGCTAAACAAAGGAAAGGTCTAGGAAGCCACAGGCAGACAGCTTACCAGATTCTGGAGAATCCAGCAGCAGGGCAGCACTTTCCTCTGAAATTTTCGCCCAGCATGTCAGCCATCTAGCAAAGTCAGCGCTACACTGACAGAGAGAGCAGCCTTGTTTAAATAGGCCGCCTCCTCTGACGTGCATGACGGAATGCTGAATGGGCACTATTTGCCCACACCAAAGATAGCAACGGCTTCCTTCCCCAGCGTCCCAGAAGCCTACTTAGGAGAGCCGTGCATGCGCATTGCGGACTTCCGCCCACCAAGCTGCATCATGCCGCACCAGCCGCCATAGCCACGTGGACTCCCAAAACAACCAGAAACTAACAAAGAGGACACATCAGGATGCAAGGCAACAGCGATCCCTCTCAGCGTATTACCCGATTTACAGGTATGACAGCTGGAAACTTTCTGGTACATTTAGTAGCCAAACAGACAGAAGGGAATATAAGAGAACATGTCTGGCAAAACAATAAGGAATTGTAAAAAAAAAAAAAAAAAAAAAAAAAAAAAAAACTCACAAGAAAGCTTAAATTGAACAGACAGACAGAACACAGATCTTGGATCAGATAGAAGACAAGAAATACAGAATAGGTCCTATAGTGTCGAAATAACCATACACAGGTCATACTTACCTCCTATGTAGTCTACTCCTCAACCTCTTTCTCCTCTCCTGCGTCCCATTTGTCCACTGTGATCAATGGAATTCTCCGTCCTCCATTTTAAAAATGGCCATTACCCCATAACAGCTTCCTGGTCAGCACACTGTTAAACTGTAATATCACCACCCACTTGAGCCATAGGGAAACATGGACATTACCTTGCACATTCAGTTGTAACTGACAACTGCTGATATATAACTGACAGGAACTGGTATATTTCAGCTCTGACAAAATATTGTCAGAACTGGAAGGGATCACAGTAAGAAGAAAATGGTGAGATTCTGAGAGGAACTGACGGTGACGTTAGTATGTAATATTCATTTGCAGGTACATCATGTGTTTATTTTAAAAAATTTTACTCGCTTCAGGTTCCTTTTAAGACATAGTGGGCCTTATTGGTGCCTTAGCAGAGTTAAGGGGCCTTATTGGTGCCTTAGCAGAGTTAAGGGGCCTTATCAGAGGTAAGGGGCCTTATCATAGTTAAGGGGCCTTATCAGAGTTAACGGGCCTTATCAGAGTTAAGGGGCCTTATCAGAGTAGCATAGCGAGCGCTACAAACATATGCCTTCTAATTGGCAATGACAAGAGCTCCACTCATCCTACCCTGAGCCCCTGCGGGTCCAATCACTTTAACCACTTGAGGACCTAGGGCTTTCTACCCCTTAAGGACCGGCCACTTTTTTTCCATTCAGACCACTGCAGCTTTCACGGTTTATTGCTCGCTCATACAACCTACCACCTAAATGAATTTTGGCTCCTTTTCTTGTCACTAATAAAGCTTTCTTTTGATGCTATTTGATTGCTCCTGCGATTTTTACTTTTTATTATATTCATCAAAAAAGACATGAATTTTGGCAAAAAAATGATTTTTTTAACTTTCTGTGCTGACAGTTTTCAAATAAAGTAAAATTTCTGTATACATGCAGCGCGAAAAATGTGGACAAACATGTTTTTGATTAAAAAAAACCCATTCAGTGTATATTTATTGGTTTGGGTAAAAGTTATAGCGTTTACAAACTATGGTGCCAAAAGTGAATTTTCCCATTTTCAAGCATCTCTGACTTTTCTGACCCCCTGTCATGTTTCATGAGGGGCTAGAATTCCAGGATAGTATAAATACCCCCCAAATGACCCCATTTTGGAAAGAAGACATCCCAAAGTATTCACTGAGAGGCATAGTGAGTTCATAGAAGATATTATTTTTTGTCACAAGTAAGCGGAAAATGACACTTTGTGAGAAAAAAAAAAAAAAAAAAAGTTTCCATTTCTTCTAACTTGCGACAAAAAAAAATGAAATCTGCCACGGACTCACCATGCCCCTCTCTGAATACCTTGAAGGGTCTACTTTCCAAAATGGGATCATTTGTGGGGTGTGTTTACTGTCCTGACATTTTGGGGGGTGCTAAATTGTAAGCACCCCTGTAAAGCCTAAAGGTGCTCATTGGACTTTGGACCCCTTAGCGCAGTTAGGCTGCAAAAAAGTGCCACACATGTGGTATTGCCGTAGTATAATGTGTTTTGGGGTGTATTTTTACACATACCCATGCTGGGTGGGAGAAATATCTCTGTAAATGACAATTTGTTAATTTTTTTAAACACAATTGTCCATTTACAGAGATATTTCTCCCACTCAGCATGGGTATGTGTAAAAATACACCACAAAACACATTATACTACTTCTCCTGAGTACGGCGATACCACATGTGTGGCACTTTTTTGCACCCTAACTGCGCTAAAGGGCCCAAAGTCCAATGAGTACCTTTAGGATTTCACAGGTCATTTTGAGAAATTTCGTTTCAAGACTACTCCTCACGGTTTAGGGCCCCTAAAATGCCAGGGCAGTATAGGAACCCCACAAATGACCCCATTTTAGAAAGAAGACACCCCAAGGTATTCCGTTAGTAGTATGGCGAGTTCATAGAAGATTTTATTTTTTGTCACAAGTTAGCGGAAAATGACACTTTGTGAAAAAACACAATTAAAATCAATTTCCGCTAACTTTTGACAAAAAATAAAATCTTCTATGAACTCACCATACTCCTAACGGAATACCTGGGGGTGTCTTCTTTCTAAAATGGGGTCATTTGTGGGGTTCCTATACTGCCCTGGCATTTTAGGGGCCCTAAACCGTGAGGAGTAGTCTTGAAACGAAATTTCTCAAAATGACCTGTGAAATCCTAAAGGTACTCATTGGACTTTGGGCCCTTTAGCGCAGTTAGGGTGCAAAAAAGTGCCACACATGTGGTATCGCCATACTCGGGAGAAGTAGTACAATGTGTTTTGGGGTGTATTTTTACACATACCCATGCTGGGTGGGAGAAATACCTCTGTAAATGGACAATTGTGTGTAAAAAAATCAAAAGATTGTCATTTACAGAGGTATTTCTCCCACCCAGCATGGGTATGTGTAAAAATACACCCCAAAACACATTGTACTACTTCTCCCGAGTACGGCGATACCACATGTGTGGCACTTTTTTGCACCCTAACTGCACTAAGGGGCCCAAAGTCCAATGAGTACCTTTAGGATTTCACAGGTCATTTTTGTTTCAAGACTACTCCTCACGGTTTAGGGCCCCTAAAATGCCAGGGCAGTATAGGAACCCCACTAATGACCCCATTTTAGAAAGAAGACACCCCAAGGTATTCCGTTAGGAGTATGGTGAGTTCATAGAAGTTTTTATTTTTTTGTCACAAGTTAGCGGAAATTGATTTTAATAGTTTTTTTTCACAAAGTGTCATTTTCCGCTAACTTGTGACAAAAAATAAAATCTTCTATGAACTCACCATACTCCGTACGGAATACCTTTGGGTGTCTTCTTTCTAGAATGGGGTCATTTGTGGGGTTCCTATACTGCCCTGGCATTTTAGGGGCCCTAAACCGTGAGGAGTAGTCTTGAAACCAAATGTCGCAAAATGACCTGTGAAATCCTAAAGGTACTCATTGGACTTTGGGCCCCTTAGCGTACTTAGGGTGTAAAAAAGTGCCACACATGTGGTACCGCTGTACTCAGGAGAAGTAGTATAATGCGTTTTGGGGTGTATTTTTACACATACCCATGCTAAGTGGGAGAAATATCTCTGTAAATGACAATTGTTTGATTTTTTTACACACAATTGTCCATTTACATAGAAATTTCTCCCACCCAGCATGGGTATGTGTAAAAATACACCCCAAAACACATTATACTACTTTTCCTGAGTACGGCGGTACCACATGTGTGACACTTTTTTGCAGCCTAGGTGCGCTAAGGGGCCCAACGTCCTATTCACAGGTCATTTTGAAACATTTGTTTTCTAGACTACTCCTCGCGGTTTAGGGCCCCTAAAATGCCAGGGCAGTATAGGAACCCCACAAGTGACCCCATTTTAGAAAGAAGACACCCCAAGGTATTCCGTTAGGTGTATGGCGAGTTCATAGAAGATTTTATTTTTTGTCACAAGTTAGTGAAAAATGACACTTTGTGAAAAAAAAAACAATAAAAATTAATTTCCGCTAACTTTTGACAAAAAATTAAATCTTCTATGAACTCGTCATACACCTAACATAATACCTTGGGGTGTCTTTTTTTCTAAAATGGGGTCACTTGTGGGGTTCCTATACCGCCCTGGCATTTTACAGGCCCAAAACCGTGAGTAGTCTGGAAACCAAATGTCTCAAAATGACTGTTCAGGGGTATAAGCATCTGCAAATTTTGATGACAGGTGGTCTATGAGGGGGCGAATTTTGTGGAACCGGTCATAAGCAGGGTGGCCTTTTAGATGACAGGTTGTATTGGGCCTGATCTGATGGATAGGAGTGCTAGGGGGTGACAGGAGGTGATTGATGGGTGTCTCAGGGGGTGGTTAGAGGGGAAAATAGATGCAATCCATGCACTGGGGAGGTGATCGGAAGGGGGTCTGAGGGTTTGGCCGAGTGATCAGGAGCCCACACGGGGCAAATTGGGGCCTGATCTGATGGGTAGGTGTGCTAGGGGGTGACAGGAGGTGATTGATGGGTGTCTCAAGGTGTGATTAGAGGGGGGAATGGATGCAAGCAATGCACTGGCGAGGTGATCAGTGCTGGGGTCTGAGGGCATTCTGAGGGTGTGGGCGGGTGATTGAGTGCCCTAGGGGCAGATAGGGGTCTAATCTGATAGGTAGCAGTGACAGGGGGTGATTGATGGGTAATTAGTGGGTGTTTAGGGTAGAGAATAGATGGAAACACTGCGCTTGGGTGGTGATCTGATGTCGGATCTGCGGGCGATCTATTGGTGTGGGTGGGTGATCAGTTTGCCCGCAAGGGGCAGGTTAGGGGCTGATTGATGGGTGGCAGTGACAGCGGGTGATTGATGGGTGGCAGTGACAGGGGGTGATTGATGGGTGGCAGTGACAGGGGGTGATTGATGGGTGATTGATAGGTGATTGACAGGTAATCAGTGGGTTATTACAGGGGAGAACAGATGTAAATATTGCACTGGCGAATTGATAAGGGGGGGTCTGAGGGCAATCTGAGCGTGTAGGCGGTCGATTGGGTGCCCGCAAGGGGCAGATTAGGGTCTGATCTGATAGGTAACAGTGACAGGTGGTGATAGGGAGTGATTGATGGGTGATTGATGGGTAATTAGTGGGTGTTTAGAGGAGAGAATAGATGGAAACACTGCGCTTGGGTGGTGATCTGATGTCGGATCTGCGGGCGATCTATTGGTGTGGGTGGGTGATCAGATTGCCCGCAAGGGGCAGGTTAGGGGCTGATTGTTGGGTGGCAGTGACAGGGGGTGATTGATGGGTGATAGGTGATTGGCAGGTGATTGACAGGTGATCAGTGGGTTATTACAGGGAAGGACAGATGTAATTAATGCACTGGCGAATTGATAAGGGGGGGGGGGGGGGGGGGTCTGAGGGCAATCTGAGCGTGTGGGCGGGTGATTGGGTGCCCGCAAGGGGCAGATTAGGGTCTGATCTGATAGGTAACAGTGACAGGTGGTGATAGGGGGTGATTGATGGGTAATTAGTGGGTGTTTAGAGAAGATAAAAGATGTAAACGATACATTTGGGAGGTAATCTGACGGCGGGTTTGCGGGCGATCTAATGGTGTGGGTGGGTGATCAGATTGCCCGCAAGGGGCAGGTTAGGGGCTGATTGATGGGTGGCAGTGACAGGGGGTGACAGGGGGTGATTGATGGGTGATAGGTGATTGGCAGGTGATTGACAGGTGATCAGTGGGTTATTACAGGGAAGAACAGATGTAATTAATGCACTGGTGAATTGATAAGGGGGGGTCAGAGGGCAATCTGAGCGTGTGGGCGGGTGATTGGGTGCCCGCAAGGGGCAGATTAGGGTCTGATCTGATAGGTAAAAGTGACAAGTGGTGATAGGGGGTGATTGATGGGTGATTGATGGGTAATTAGTGGGTGTTTAGAGGAGAGAATAGATGTAAACAATGGATTTGGGAGGTGATCTGATGTCGGATCTGTGGGCGATCTATTGGTGTGGGGGGGTGATCAGATTGCCCGCAAGGGGCAGGTTAGGGGCTGATTGATGGGTGGCAGTGACAGGGGGTGATTGACGGGTGATTGATGGGTGATTGACGGGTGATTGACAGGTGATTGACAGGTGATCAGGGGGATAGATGCATACAGTAAACAGGGGGGGGGGGGTCTGGGGAGAATCTGAGGGGTGGGGGGTGATCAGGAGGGGGCAGGGAGCAGGGGGGGGGATAAAAAAAAAAATAGCGTTGACAGATAGTGACAGGGAGTGATTGATGGGTGATTAGGGGGGTGATTGGGTGCAAACAGGGGTCTGGGGGGTGGGCAGGGGGGGGTCTGATGGGTGCTGTGGGCGATCTGGGGCAGGGGGGGGAGAAATCAGTGTGCTTGGGTGCAGACTAGGGTGGCTGCAGCCTGCCCTGGTGGTCCCTCGGACACTGGGACCACCAGGGCAGGAGGCAGCCTGTATAATACACTTTGTAAACATTACAAAGTGTATTATACACTTTGTATGCGGCGATCGCGGGGTTAACATCCCGCCGGCGCTTCCGTATAGCCGGCGGGATGTTGCGGCGAGCGAGCGGTGACAGGCGCCGGCGGAGGATCGCGTCACGGATGACGCGATCGCTCCGCCCATGCCCTTAAATGGACCGCCGCCTCTGTGGGTGAGGCCGTCCTGCAGGGCTCCACTTCCCCGCCGCCCCTGTGTAGTGGGCGGTCGGGAAGTGGTTAAAGGACAATGGCTATCATTCATGAAAGTGCTGTCGGTAAAATAAATACATGCGGGAAAACACAGCTGTCGGTATTTTAGACTTCTGGCTGCTCATTCATAAAAATGTTGCCAATTGCGATAGCACTGCGGAGATTCCCCGAACTAGGCTGGCGGTAGGCAGGCGGTAGGCTTGCGGAAGCACAGGAAGCTGCCGAGTTGATACATTTCCCCGTGTTCCGCTCTACTGCAGCTGCCTGGGAGGTCTGTGTCTCCATTCACTTAACATTGTTATCGCCAGATGCAAGGGAGCGGTACTTTCCGACCTCACACCGCTTGCGGTAATCTTTATGAATAAACATTTTGTTAAATTTTTTACGATAATCACCGCACAAGGCGGTGATTTATCGCTCTGCTCGATAATGTAAGCTTTTCATGCGGAAAGAGCCTTTATAAATGCAGAATTTGCTATGTGGTCGGTAAAGTCAGCTGTTTTAAGCATTGCTGCATGCGGAAATTCTTTATGAATGATAGCCATTATCCCCGCACTTTGATTGGCCCAGTAGGCTGCCTGTCACTTGACATGCACAAACAACCTCAAGAATCAGAATTTCTCACTGACTCTCACTACTCTGCGTCTCTCATCACTTCACTTTGGTTCCTGCTCCTATTCACTGCAGAAGTGGTATTTCCTCTATAATACTTCTTATTGATATGTTCTGTTGTATTATATTCTTGGGGGGTACGCTGTATAGGTTCGCACTGGCATTTTTTGTCTATATTGGCCATCTTTTTGCACTAGCACTTTCATTGGTATGCTTCACTCTAAATACTTTTTCACATTTTTGGCATTTTTTATGGTGTTATCCCCCTTACACCAGCACCATGTGATATCTATGAATATTTACAATATTGTACAGATCTATGCATATTTTTTCTGCATTTTTATTGTATGCTTCACTGAAAATATTTCTATCTTTTTTTCTGTTTTTGCAATCTGTTCTTGAGAGATTGCACATTATATATATATATATATATATATATATATATATATATATATATATATATATATATATATATATATATATATATATATATATACTGTTTATGCCATTAGTATTACTAGACATTTGGCATAGTTTATTATTATGTTGTATATTAATCTGCATAATAGGAACTATAGAGACTTGCCTATTTATTATTAGTCTGTATACAGACTTATGGATGTAATGCGACCATGCCTTATTTTTAACATTGTTTTTAATCATGCACATTTGATACAATAAAGAGTTTCTGAACAGTGAAGCAGTGATTAACTTTGATTTCGTCAATTAGGATTTCAGAGTAGGAATTCTGATTCTTGAGGTTGTTTGTGCATGTCAAGTGACAGGCAGTCTATTTGGCAAATCAAAGTGTGGGGATAATGTCTTTTAATGTGACTGGACCCGCGGGGGCTCAGGGTAGGACAAGTGGAGCTCTTGTCATTGCCAATTAGCAGGCATAAGTTTGTAGAGCTCGCTATGCTACTCTGATAAGGCCCCTTAACTCTGATAAGGCCTTTTAACGCTGATAAGGCACCAATAAGGCCCATTAACCCTGATACGGCACCAATAAGGCCCCTTAACTCTGATAAGACACCAATAAGGCCCCTTAACTCCGAGAAGGCACCAATAAGGCCCCTTAAAGGAATACTATTAAAGTATCTCAATTTCTGGCAACAGCATTAATCAATATGGCAATAACAGTCAGAACGAACACAGCATATGTTTTTGCTGTGCAGTGTGTCTTTTTTTTAATGTACCTTGCAGACAGCGTCCCCTGAACAAACTGACGGCGACAGGATATTGGGGCAGGTCATTATGCTAGAGGTGATGCCTCTTGCTGAGTGCAGCTGTGGAGTATACTATTTTTATGCGCCCCCACATCAGTGCAAGTTATGCACCGCACGACCCACCTCAATAAGTTACTATGAGGAGCCAGAGACAACCGCTCTTGCTCTCTCTAGCTCCAAGTCTGCCCGGCCAATAACGTGCTTACTTGTCCCCTGCTGTTTGCCATGAGCTTGTTTCCGTGTGAAGGAAACTTCTGTGTGAGCGGCTCAGCACTCAAAAGTTTCCCTTCACACCAGTGATGTCCGGTTCATGAGTAATGGTTCATTTGAGCCGGTTCTTTCCTGTGACTTGAGTGATCCGACTCATCACACTGAACCGAATCAGTTCAGTGGATGAGACAGCAATCCTGTACATTTTTATTGAGTTTTACAGATGAAAAATACAAACAATCAATGAAAGATAATTCCAGTTAACAGTGAAGGGTAATTCCACTTAACAATGGGTTAGCAAAGAGATACACAGAAATGGTCAATTACAGTAAGATCTAGACATGTAAATGTGAAGCAGACTATCTAATCATTTGGATAGCAAAACAATGTTAAGTACAATCGTGTACCTACGTGTACCTATGTGTGCCCCTGCTAAAACGCCGCTATCCCGCGGCTAAACGGGGGTCCCTTCACCCCCAAACCCACCCCGCAAAACTTGGTCGTAAACTTGGTCGTAAATGTTCTCTTCCTGGAGGCAGGGCTAACGGCTGCAGCCCTGCCTCTTGTCGTGTCTATCAGACGTGCATCGCCGCCTCTCCCCCGCCCCTCTCAGTGAAGGAAGGCTGAGAGGGGCGGGGGAGAGGCAGAGGTACGTGTCTGATAGACGCGCATGAGGCAGGGCTGCGGCGGTTAGCCCTGCCCCAATGCAGAAGCGCTCCCCGGCTGCACGGAAGGGATTTGGGGGTGAAGGGACCCCCGTTAAGCCGCGGGATAGCGGCGTTTTAGCAGGGGCACACATGCCCCTGCTATCTATGAGGTCTGAAGCGAGATATATACTCGCTTCAGACTCTATTTAAGGAAACATAGAATACTGAGAAGCTATCCAATGTATCAATACACATAGGAAAAGAGTCAGATCCTTGATCTTTTAACAGCTTGGGTTTTTTGCCGCTTAGGTAATACCAGGTTGTTTAATGGGTGAACTGAATGGGTCACTTGTTTTATAAGGGGATATACTGTAACTAAGGCCATCAACTTATTATTTATTGTATTGCAGGAAACTAGGTGTGAGAACTATTACATTAGGACTAATTTGGCTCTGGTTCTGAGACTAGTTTCAGTTACAATCTTTATCCCATACAGTAATTTTGAGTTGTGTGGAGAAAATTTAGCTTAAGGTGGCCATACATGGTACAATTTTTCAATTAGATAATTTAGTTCGATTATTCTGTTAGATCGAATATAAAGATTTTTCCAGCATGTCCGATCATTTTTCCTGAAAAAACGGGATAATCGTTCGAATTTCTTGATCGAAAAAAAAATATTTTCAACTTTCATTCAATTCGATCATTTAGATCGAATAAACGGGAAAATCGACCGTTTTTATTGTATCGTGTATGGGCACCATCAGATTGAATTTTTTCTAGAATAAGATTTTTTTTGAGTGAGGTATTTGAGGTGAGTGAATGAAGGCGTATTTTCAGATCTCCAGTGTGACAGAATAAATAAGATGTCTGGCTGCACATACAATTTAGGAAATGGTTGAGTTGAAATGGGTATGTTGGATTAGTAGGGATACTAGTGCCCAAAATTTCTGGATAAATGGGCATAGCCAAAGCACATGAAATAGGGATCTATTATGGGAACAGTTTCTCCAACATAGGGAAGCGGCTTCCTGATACAAAAAAGGCCAATCTGAGCAGGGTAATGTATCGCTCCATAAAATCTTTTGCCAAGTCTCCTGGTGTGTGATACAGTGTGAGAATTTTGAGATGGATTTAATTGCTTTGATCAATATTTATAGGGGAGTTGAATGTTTATTCAGATTGCTGGAGTGATAGTCAACTATTTGATCAGGGGCGCCTCTGCCCATTTTGTCACTCCAGGCAAGGAACCTGTGGCTCCCCTCTTCCCCACCCCACCTCTCCATGAAAATACTCGCAATGCGGCAGCATTTCACCAGAAAATAATCATAGTACAATAGTGGTTCAGTGCAATACTACGAGCCGCCTATCTACCGCCACTATACCACTGTGTAAAAATGTACTGTTTGATTGTACTTTACATTTTTGCCATGGATTGATTGAAATTCTGATCGATGTGGGTGGTTGATAATCGCCAGATTCGATCATTTTGAAAGAATCTGTCTGTAAAAATGAATGCATGTATTGACAGCTATAGGCTAGGGTTACTAATAACAAAATTGGGTGATTCATCTGTAAGGGTAAGATTGGGGGGGGGCAAAGTAGAGAGTAACAAGGAACATTTATAATTACTTTTCTCCTTGCAGACTCAAAGTGCTGACTTGTTCAGTAGGCTGTAGCAGTGTTAGGGAGTCTTGCCAAAGGTCTCCTACTAAATAGGTGCTGGCTTACTGAGTAGGAAGAAGCAGAGATTTGAACCCAGGTTGACTGTGCCAGAGGCAGAGCCCTTAGCCATTACACTATACAGAGAGCTTTCCTTTAAGACAAGAAGACAGCCAACACTAGGGGAAGGGGGAAAACAAAGGTGAATGAGAGAGAGAGAGGAGGAGTGGAGAGATACTGAAAATAACCTGAGATGGAGCTTATCTATATTGCAGTCCCATATCACACAGAGGCTACTTGCCTGTAATAGGGCTCCTGTCCCTGTCAGTCTCTCACACAAGTCAGAAAGCAGCCCTCCTGGAGTGTAGGGACTGTCTAAATCTTTTCAACCTGTGAAATACCTTATCTAGCTGACCACATGCAGTCTTTACAATGGTAAGAGAGCAGACAGAGTTGTTTTTTTTTACTAAGGACACTGTAGGAGGCAAGCCCCTCTTCTGCATCATGTTGTGTACATTTACCAGCTTGCCGTCAAATTGTACTTTTGTTTCCCTCAACCAGCCTAGTGCTTTACATTGCCTTATATACTGTACCAGCAGCCTGGGGGAAAATCTCCCTCCTTCCTCTCCTGGTCAGTCCGTTCTAGAATGCACACAAAGACACCATCCTCACGGGACAGGGGTCACACAGACACACTCCAGATCCCTAGATAACACTTATATTAGGGAATATCATACAAAGTGTTGTAGATAAAAGGTTTGTAGATTCCTTATTTGAGGCTGAGCAGCAGAGGCTTTCATTAGAACATTTTCTCTCCGTTCCCTTAATTTTCAGTCTCTAAGGACAGGAAAAATAAACTTTTTTCCTCCTCAAAGCGCCCCTAGATAAATCTGCCGCTCTAGGCAATTAGCTTATCAGCTGGTCTCTAGAGGCGCCTCTGTATTTGATTAATGAGGTGGTTTCTTTAATACTTAGAGGGTTGTTTATGAACTTAATAAAATCTTTTGGAAGGGTGGGCTTCAGTAGCTTTGATCTTCACTCTCCAAAACAAGCACCTGACCTCAACACAGGTATTTCTGCAGCTCTCTACTTACTGGACAAATTACAACTGGCCAACTTAAAGAATACCTTAGCTCTTAATAAATTCAGTAAGTGATGACATGTGTGTGGATGGAGGTGCACATAGGCTTACCGCTCCACCCATGACCCGGCGTCTGTCTCTGTTCATCCCAAAAAGGTCCCGTTTCAAAGTAGTGGTCGGTGGGGCCGTCGCCGGTGCAGTATGTCTGAGTACGCGCACACTCCCTCAGGAAGACGGTGTGCGCGCAATGGACTAAAGTTCGGCAAGGAGCATGGTCACCAGGTGCCCAAACGGACATACTGTGCATGGGTCAGAGGACACTGGCACCGTCGTGTGTATGTACTCTCACGGACATACTGCGCCTGTGCTGACCCAGCCGACCACTACTTTGGAATGGGAACTTTTCCGGATGAATGGAGACAGACGCCAGGCCACGGGAGGTGCAGTAAGCCTATGCGCACCTCCCCACACAGGACATCAATTACTGAATTCATTAAGGGCTAAGGTATCCCTTAACACTCTTCACATAACTTGTAAAACAGGTGGCTCTGCATTGTATGATTTTCTCAATAGATCTCTGTGGCAATTGAGACGTCATCCTCCAATTTCTGTTCCCTTTGCCCCAGTTTACCATACAGCCTCAGACCCTGAAGGAATCCTGAAGGTATTCAGCACTGCAGACAAAGTAACATTTTGGATTGGTTGATGAGTACACAAGCAGTACAATTTTGATTGTATGTACCATCAATACAGTCTGCTATCTCATATAAAGATCGGGTTGCTGCCACCAATTTGCACTAATCGTGCGAATATGCAAATCTAACTCTAGCTAAATCCTGTGGGAAAAAGGGTTAATTCAACAACCTTTCTAGAGATAGCAAGACATAACAATATTAACCTCTTGAGGACCACAGGCTTTGAGGCTTACACCCCCCTAGTGACCAGGTCATTTTTTACAATTCAGCACTCTGCAGCTTTAACAGTTCGCTGCACGGCCATACAACTTGCACACAAAAGAATCTTGCCTCCTTTTCTTGCCACCAACAGAGCTTTCTGTTTTAAATTTTTAAAAAATTCCTCCCACTTCCCTCCCTCCCCCCAAAATCCAATCAGTATGATTGCCTCTTATAGGCATCAGCTATCCCTATGAGAGGGATCTATTTTTGTGCCACTCCAGGGGACAGCCAAGTGACAGGGCTATCCCTAGTACAGCGCTGCACTAGATCGGAGCACTGTACAAAGTAAATAACAGCTTTTTGTTTTCTTAACAGCCTGCCAGCCATGATCGTGTCCCTGCCAGCCGTGATCGTGTCTCGGCAGGGAACGATTTCATGTGCACGCACATTCCCTGCTAATTTCCACCCCAAGGACTTGACGCTAATCGGCGTTAGGCGGTCCTGGGGGAGCCACTCCATGGCCGCCAATTGGCGTTAGGTGGGCGCAGAGTGGTTAATAAAAAACGGTTATGATAAAAAAAAATGGCTAGATAACGCTGAACTCTTTGCAGAGCTTTTCAGAACAAATACTTAGACAAATGATTTTTAATCATTTATTTTATAATAAAATAATGCATAAATGAAATACAGCAATTGAACAGATTGATACTGTAAAAATAATAAAGGATTAAACGTGAGAATAATAACTAGTTATAGTACGACCAGTATGTCAAGTTACGGTATCCTTAGGAATTGTATGCACAAAACAAACGAATGAACTCTTTGCCAGCCTGTGTCCAGCAATTTTTAATTCTTTTTCTGCTGGAGGGTGGAGATAGTAATGGGAAGTTCTCCTACATGCCCCAGCTCCACCCTCTGTCATGTCAGGCAGAAAAGAATACCTGAAATGGTCATATCTCGGCGTCAATTGATCAAAACCCACAGAGAAGTATACATGCATCTTCCTAGCATTTTCTGTTTTATTCGAAGTCTAAACACATATATATTATGATTTTGCATTTCAGAGGAAACTAGATCTCGGTAATGGAATATGCTAGACAAATGCTTTGTGGTTCAGACACCTCCCAGATCAGATCTAATGCATATCCGATAGTTTTGATATGCCTGACATCTATGTAAAACTGATTAATTTAGTAAAATGACTATTCTTTTGTTCCAAGGTGAATTACAAGTCATTTCCCCTATCAGGATATGTGGGAAAATCTGGTCAACTAAGGAATTTGTGAGGGTATCTGGACTTCTCTGTCTTTCTTTGAAGTAGAACTTTATGACTTTATGGCCCGTCTTTCCAGAGAAGGCTAAATAAACAACCCTTTCCTGCGGAGCAGAGAGTGACTGATTCGGGACTGACTGAATATTTCTTGTTTTAAGTGAAGCTGGGGGCCTAAAGGGGTACTCTACATCACACCTTTATGCGCATTTTTATATGCTGGGCACATGTGACGCAGGTGAATCCGTCACAATCTCCACTTGATGATGAAGTATTAATTTATAATGCACAGCCAGGTTCGGCTGTTAGCATGAACATTGCTCAGCTTGGAATCATTTGTGTGGTTTACTAAACAGGTACAAAATTGTATGTGGGTGACTATGTCATATTCCCTCTTCAAAATCCTTATTCATGAAACCTCCAATTTCATAATCTACAATGCTTCTCCTTTTACCTTTTAACAATTCCCTTCTTCTATCACCTCCCATTGTTTTTATTTTTTTCAATACATCTTCTTCTAACACTTGTAAAGCATTTAAATATTTAATACAATACAATAACATTTCTATAGCGCTTTTCTCCCTTAGGACTCAAAGCGCTTAGGCTCTCTCAGATTCAGTAATTAGTAGGATGAAGTATTCACACAACAAAAGTTATATTTCTGCAAATGCCAGACTGAACAGGTGGGTTTTCAGTCTGGATTTAAACACGTCCAGGGATGGGGCTGTCCTGATCTGTTGAGGTAAGGAGTTCCAAAACGTAGGGGCAGCATGACAGAAGGCTCTGGGACCAAAAGTTTCTAAGTGGACTCTGGGTATGACTAGATTATTAGAACCTGTGGATCTGAGAATGCGGGGATTGCTTCGCAGCTGTAACATATCTTTCATGTATCCAGGGCCTAGATTATTCAGGGATTTAAATGTCAGTAGGCCGATCTTGAATAGGACCCTCCATTCTATAGGTAGCCAGTGAAGGGAATGCAGGACTGGCGTTATGTGGCAGTGACAGGGTTGGTTGGTTAGCAGTCTGGCAGCAGTATTCTGTAACAGCTGTAGCCGGTACAAGGCCTTTTTTGGAAGGCCAGTGTAGAGAGCATTGCAGTAGTCCAGTCGGGATGTGATGAAGGCGTGGACTAAGGTTGGCAGATCTTCTGGGGGTATGAGGTGCTTGATTTTTGCAATGTTCTTCAGGTGAAAATAGGATGATTTCACCACAAGAGAGATTTGAGTTCTGAAGTTTAAATCCCCATCAATTAGAACTCCCAGGCTACGCACATGATCAGAGCTGCGTAGATCCGTGCCTCCTATTCCCAGTGGTGAAGATTGCAAGTTAAGTTGTTTTGTTATCATGCTCTGCCCTCCAATCAGAAGGACTTCAGTTTTGTCTGAATTTAGTTTCAGCCAGTTGTCATTCATCCATTGCTGTAGTTCACGTAAGCAGGCGTTTATAGTTAGAGTTGGGTCTGTCACACCAGGCTTGAAGGAAAGATATAGTTGGGTGTCGTCTGCATAGCAGTGGTATGTCAGGCCATGTTTTTGGATTAGTTTTCCCAACGGTAGCATGTAAATCGTGAAAAGCAGGGGAGAGAGGATTGAGCCCTGGGGCACCCCATACTTAAGTGTTACAGGGGTGGACAGGAAGGGCCCCATAGACACTTTGTGGGTTCTGCCACTCAAGAAGGATTGGAACCACTGAAGTACTATGCCATCAATGCCGCAGTATTCCTGTAGCCTGTTTATCAAGATGTCATGGTCAACTGTGTCAAAGGCTGCAGAAAGGTCTAGCAGTATGAGGATCGAGCACTCTCCTCTGTCTCTTGCCATGAGCAGGTGGTTGCATATTTGGATGAGGGCAGTTTCAGTGCTGTGGTGTTTCCTGAAGCCAGACTGGAATGGGTCATAACTGTTATTTTGTAGGATTCTGGCTTCTAGCTGGAGGTATACAGCTTTTTCAATTAGCTTTCCCAGAAAGGGGAGGTTAGAGACTGGTCTGTAGCTGGTCATTGCATCTGGGTCCAGGGAGGGTTTTTTGAGGAGAGGCCTGATGATTGCTTCCTTCAGTAAAGCAGGAAATATCCCTGATTGTAAGGAACAGTTAACAATTTTGAGGAATACCGGTACGAACAGGTCGGGGCAGTTCAACATGAACTGTGTTGGGCCAGGATCCAGGTCACAGGTAGTTAGGCGGACGTGAAGGAGGATGCTTGATGTGACTTCTTCATCAATTTCTTTGAAGTTTGACCAAGGTGTTACGTTGTCTCTGCTAATGGTCTTTGGCGCTATATTAGGCTCAGATGCTGTAAGTTGGATGGCAGACCTTATAGCGGAGACTTTGTCTGTGAAGAAATGGGCAAATTGGTCACAGAGGTCCTTTGAAGACTCGATATTAAGTTTTTGACATGCTGGGTTGCAGAGTTTTTCCACTGTGCGGAACAGTTGGGCTGGTTTGTTAACTGCATTTGCAATCGCTTGTGATAGAAAGGATGATTTTTTTCCCGTGATTACCTTTTGGTAGCTCTTCAAGTGGAAGATTAAGGCATGTTTGTCTTCTGGGGACTGAGATTTGCGCCACAGCCTCTCAAGTTTTCGGCCTTGTCTTTTCAGCTCTTTTATAACGTTATCAAACCACTGTGCATGATGGTGTGGAGTAAGATATTTGGTGCGCAGAGGAGCAATGGTCTCAAAGGAGGAGGACACACATTTGTTGTATTTAAACACCAGAGTATCAGGGTCCAAGCTGGAGTCAGTCAATTCATCAAAGCTAAGGTTATCTCGGATATGTTGAGGTGTTAGCCCTTTTAAGCGGCAATATTTTATTTGATTCTTGCCCCGGTGTTTGACGGCTGGTATTGAGAGGGAGAAGTGGATAGTGTGATGGTCTGACCAGGCAACAGGATTGATTTCCACATTGGCTATTGACAGCCCAGTATGGAATATAAGGTCCAGAGCGTGACCTTTCCTGTGAGTAGCAGAGCTGATTGATTGGAGGAAGCCCAGTTCATGTAAGGCACGAGGTAGCTCTTTTCCAAATTGTGAGGAGGAGTCGTCCACCCATGTATTGAAATCTCCAAGAACAATCCATCTGGGGTGTTCCAGTGTTAGGTTGCATAGGAGGTCTACAAGTTCCTCAAGGAAGTCTGAGTATTTTTCTGGTGGGCGGTAGATCAGCAATATGTTAATGTTTTCCTCAGCTGAAAGTTGCACCCCCAAGCACTCAACAGAGGCGTAGCTAGGGCTTTCAGCGCCCGGGGACAAATACTATTAATGCGCCCCCTAAGGTGAAGGCCGCTGCGCACACAGCGCCAAAAAAGGGGCGTGGCCACATTAAAATGTGGGTGTGGTTATGGGTGGAGCCAAATGTACAGGAAGCTAGCAGGTTCACGCTCACCCACCCTCCCTCAGTGAGTACCTTCCAGCATGTTCCAAGACAAATTCAGCAATCATGAGCCCCCCCCCCCCCCCAACAAGACAAATTCAGCAATAGCCCCCAACATGACCAACTCAGCAATCATGAGGCCCCCAACAAGACAAATTTAGCAATCATGAGGCCCCCAACAAGACAAATTTAGCAATCATGAGGCCCCCAACAAGACAAATTCAGCGATCTTGAGGCCCCCAACAAATCATGAGACCCCCAACAAGACAAATTCAGTAACCATGAGGCTCCCAACAAGACAAATTCAGCAGTCATGGGGTACATAAATAGACAGCATTTCACATAAATAGGCAGAATGCCCCCTTAATATGGTAGACACCTCTCACCTGGCAGCAGTTCCCCAAAATACACTCAATCCGACAGCAGTGGTTCCCCAAAAATGGGTAGCCCCAGGTCTATAGGTGTCCCCAGAATAGGTGGCCAGCAGTATAGATGTCCCCAGAATAGGTGGCCAGCGGTATAGATGTCCCCAGAGCAGGTGGCCAGGGGTAGAGATGTCCACAGAACAGGTAGCCAGGGGTATATGTGCCTAGTATATGTAGCCAGGTGTATATATGCCCAGTATATGTAGCCAGGGGTATATGTGCCCAGTATGTGTAGTCAGGGTTATATGTGCCCAGTATATGTAGCCAGGGGTATAATATGTGCCCAGTATATATAGCCAGGGGTATATGTGCCCAGTATATATAGCCAAGGGTATATATGCCCAGTATATGTAGCCAGGGGTATATGTGCCCAGTATATGTAGCCAGGTGTATATGTGCCCAGTATATGTAGGCAGAGGTATATGTCCCAGTATATGTAGGCAGGGGTATATGTCCCAGTATATGTAGGCATGTGTATATGTCCCAGTATATGTAGGCAGGGGTATATGTCCCAGATTAGGTAGCCAGGTGTCCACCCAGCAGGAGGGGAGAAGCGCAGTGGAGAGAGAGCTATGGGGACAGTGGGGAAGGGCGGACATCTCCCCCCCTTCCCTCACCTTAGGGGGCTCTCCCTCCCTCGCTGTCCCCTCCACAACTAATGTCTGGGTGGCTGGCAGCGGCGGGCGGAACTTATCTGCGTCTCGTCGCAGCGCGGGATGGATTTGCCGCTACTCTGGTCTGGTCCAGACCAGAGCAGCGGCTGCAGGACCCGAACTTCTGGCGCTGGAGCGAGACGGAGGTAAGTCCCGCCCGCTGCACCAGCCACCCGGACATTAGTTGTGGAGAGGAGAGTGAGGGAGGGAGAGCACTAAGGTGAGGGAAGGGGGGAGAGATGGCCCCCCTTTTCCACCGCTGCTCACAGCTCTCCCTCTTCTCTGCGCTGCTCCCCTCCCAAAAAAAAAAACCCCTGCAGCTCAGCTGGGCGCCCTTGGGGACCTAGCGCCCGGGGGCACGTGTCCTACCCCGACCCCCCCTAGCTACGCCCCTGGCACTCAAACGAGTTGGTAGGACCTACAGTAAGTAGTCTGATTTTCAAAGCTGCTCTAAAGCAAAGTGCAACCCCTCCTCCCCTGCGTTCTTTCCTGTTGCAGTATATCACGGAATAGTTTGTTGGCACAGCTGCCTCCAGGGTGGGGCCAACAGGTTCAGAAAGCCAGGTTTCAGTCAGGCAGGCCAGATCAGAAGACTCTATTAGATCATGTATGATTGCTGATTTGTTGTTTATTGATCTGACGTTGCAGAGGACAGCCTTGATGGGGCTACCCTGGGAGCTGAGGTCTGAGATTGAGGACTCCAGGAGGGAACAGTCTCCAGATGTGTGGCTGTCATCTCTGCAACACAGTCCCCCTCCCCCCTGCAACTATGTATTGATCTGAGACATCTCTATGCGCTTTGAGTCCTATGGGAGAAAAACTTTTTACAAATTATATTGTGCTAACATCTTACAAAATGTTCTGCAACAGTTTGTTCTAAATTACCATTCCTAATACCTGACTTATTTAAGGCTATCCTTTCTTTCAATGTAACACCACATGTGCATATGAAATAAACTACAAAGCTTGCGCCAAAGTTTTATCTACCTTTGATCTAATATATTTTACCTTTTCCAGGATGTGCGCCAAACTCCCCTTCATTATTGCTGCAACATAAATGGCAACTAGGGCATGGGAATGTACTAACTTCTCCAAATGGTCTTTACTCTTAGCAGAAGTATGAAATTTTGGCACCGGAGGTGCTGCAGAAGTTTGGGCACTGCCACAGGGTTAAGCATTGGAGCTGAAAGGGTTCTGTGTAAGAGTAGGGTTTGGTTTAGCTGTAGTAAAATATTGGTAACATTTACTGTTATTTTATCGGAATTACCACTGTAAAACAGTAGAATATTGGTAAATGTTAACAATAATGCTACCGATATTCTACTATTAGCTATTTCCCAGTGTTTCAAAATTTCCTCCTTTAATGCTATTACTAATGTTTTCACAAAAAGTTTTGTATGTAGAAACGAATGTTACTTTGCCCTCACCCCTATGACTTTTATATGTTTTGCAATTCATTTTTTTGTCATTTGACCCAGCTTAAACATCTTTGCTCTGGATCTTGAACTACCCTCTAGATTTTTGCGTTTGAGTGAAGGGAAAAAAAAGATCAGACACGAAACTCTATTGGGGAAAGCTTTGTTTCTGTCATAACTAAAGTGATGCCTCTGTCTCACACACATGCACGGGAGGTCCGCGCAGGTACAGAAGACCCCGACTCACATGACTGAGCCAGTTACTGGGGCTAATTGCGGCTGATTGGAGGACTGCGGGGGATGGTGAGGGACTCAGACGTGTTTATGGGGCTGGAGGTAGCCCTGGGTAATTGTCAAATATTCAGCCATCTCTGGTACACTTTAAGAATTAATTTATGAACAATTAGGTTTTTTTGAGCTGGACCTTTTTTTTCCAATCTAACGTTATTAAAGAGAATCTGTATTGTTAAAATCGCACAAAAGTAAACATACCAGTGTGTTAGGGGACATCTCCTATTACCCTCTGTCACAATTTCGCCGCTCCCCACCGCATTAAAAGTAGTCAAAAACAGTTTTAAAAAGTTTGTTTATAAACAAACAAAATGGCCACCAAAACAGGAAGTAGATTGATGTACAATATGTCCACACATAGAAAATACATCCATACACAAGCAGGCTGTATACAGCTTTCCTTTTGAATCTCAAAAGATCATTTGTGTGTTTACCTTCTGTCCCCTTCTTCTCTCTGAGGCAGGGGTCACACTTACCGGCTTTCGTACGCGTTTTCTGCACAGAAAAACTGTTTTCAACTAAGAACTCATGTTAATCAATGAGCTAGGTCACACTTGAATGCAGATTTCGCACGCAGAAAAAAAACTGACATCTTGCGCAATTTTTTAGTTTTCTCTATAAATTACATTAGCTGTTGTAAGGTAGAGGTCACACTTGTCTCTCAGTTTTCTGAAAAGTGTAGAAACTGAAAGACAAATGTGACCCCTGCCTGAACATTACAGGCTTCCTGCAGACAGCTCTGCCTGTGCCTGTGTTTGTAATCCCTCAGTATGTGTCAGCCAGCTACTTTCACAGCCTAACAGAGGAGGATTTTTATCCAGCACTCTTCTATCACTGATAAGATAGCAGAGAAGCTGCTGGCTTATGTAAATAAAACACACACTGGAGTGTGCATAGAGGAACAGACCAGCACGGAAGAGTTGGCAGCCTTCCAGACACAGGCCGACAAGTCTGACAGGGGAAAGATACATTGATTTATTACAGAGACCGTGATAGTACAAAGTGCTGCAGTGAGCCAGAACAGATTAGAATAGGTTTAGGAACTTGTAGGATGGTAGAAAAAACGTAATTTTTGTTACAGAGTCACTTTAAGTTTACATGAACACTATGAAAGCTTTACTTTTTTTCCTGAACACCTTTAATAGGCAGAAGGGACTAAGTAATGACACATAGTGGTAGTAAAAGGAAAAATAAAATCTGTCACCTTATCAAACCTTACATATGAAATCTGCCCAAGCAACAAGACACTCTCCTGTCAGTATAGTGTGCATTGTTTATCCAAGCAGGATAGTGTACAGGGAGAGCGCTTCCTACACATTCCTGTTGCCAGGCACAGCCCGTCACTCATACTTTGTGTTATGGCTCATACTCACGGGCTACAATTGTCGCCGCAACACGCGGCGCGTGCGTGTTACGGCGACAGGTCGCCCGTGAGTATGGGCCGTCGCACGGGCGCGCACCCCGAACTGTCGCCCATTGCTGATGTCGCCAGGCGATTGAAAGTTTCAATCGCCTGGCGACAGTCGCCGCCGCACCTCCGCCGCAACTGTCCCTAGTCCGCGTGAGTACGCGGACTAGCGACAGCAACCTCCATTGAGGTATGTGGAGCTTCCGGCGGGGGGAGGAGGAACGTCGGCAACAGCTTCCGTCGCGCCGCTGGTCTCTCTTCCGCGTGTGTACGCGGAGGGACCTGGCGAGGAGCTGTCGCCGGCCTGTCGCCCACACGCTCACGTGTGCTGGCGACAGGCCACTTTTGCTGCCCGTGAGTATGGGCCATTAGAGGCAAGTTAAGCCAACTGTTTTCATTCTGTTTCACTGTCAAATTTAATTTCTTTGGATCTCAACTGTTTCCACTGTTTCCACTCAGCTTGACATTATTTTTTTTTACCGCATTTCAGTTTGGCACGGACGTATGAAATAGATAAACCGCTGATTGTCTTTTATGGATTGATTGGTAATGATGTCTGCAATGGGTAAGTCATGTACTGTACAAAGAGAATGACAATACCCATTTGTCATATTGTAAACAATTAGGATATGAACAAAATTATGTACATTTCCTGTAATCTTAACTGTTATAAATTGTGATGTTCAATCAAGAGTTTAAAGAAAAAAATCAATATCATAACCGCAAACCAACAAGAAAAGTAGCTATAGTGTACAATGCTAGCAAAAACAATGTATTAAAGGCCACATCCTCAGTAGAAAATTATTCAGGTAACCTGTACGCTTACCCAAATATTTCCTGAATACATCAAGTAGGCTGAAAACAACAGTCTCTCAATTGTTATTACCTACAACTAGGGATGTTCAATGAGATGCAGGATTATGCAAAATTTGTATGCAAAGTTATGCAGCTTGAAAAATGAACCAATTTAAACTCACCTTGGCGAGATTTGATTGGTACATTTTAAAGCTGCATACATTTGCATACAAAGTTTTCTCATAGAAGCTTATTTTTTCTATTTCAAATAACTTTTCTCACATGTGGGGTGCAAGAGGCCATTTACAGTATTGCATAAAAGATTTAGGCAGGTGTTAAATTCTAGAACATAAGAGTGCTTCTTTTTGTTTATTCATATTAATTTACAAAATCCAAAGTGTGCTAAGCGGAAAAATCTAAAATGAATAATTTTTGGTGTGACTACCCTTTGCCTTCAAAACAGCATCAAACACGTGCATAAAGTCAGGGATTTTGTGAAAGGATTTATAGTCAGGTGTATGACTGTCATTTTGGTAGGTTGGTTGAAACACAATTATTAACTGAAACAAACAAATTGCTACTGTATGTGAATTTTTTGGAGAAACACGGTCATAAACTTTCATTGACATCAATGTCAACAACTTCCGTGATTAATGGCAAATCAAATTAGGGAGAATAGTGGTAACAAGTGATGTTCTTATGAGCTGTTAGCTCTTCTGAAATCTCTCTCTCACCCCAGCAAAAAACTCCCAAACATTTAAATCCCATTCCCATTTACTCACTCTATCCCTCCTCCTTTTACTTGCAGCTAGTGATATGTCACCTAACCCTGGGCCACAGCCTGCTGCCAGACAAGCTCACTTGCTTTGCACACCTCACAGCCCTCTGGCCACTAAGAGACTCAACATCCATCTTCGCCCCAAACTCATTTACATCCATCCCACGCACAAAAACATGTTCCCCCTAC
The DNA here is from genome assembly GCF_040937935.1 of Hyperolius riggenbachi. Classification (NCBI taxonomy): domain Eukaryota; kingdom Metazoa; phylum Chordata; class Amphibia; order Anura; family Hyperoliidae; genus Hyperolius; species Hyperolius riggenbachi. Next base: position 158,551,652 of record NC_090650.1, on the reverse strand, counting down.
CCTGCGGTCTCTAGAATGCCAGATCTGTCTGCAATAAACTAACAGCTGTTCACAACCTCTTCCTCTCCAAAACCCTCACCATCCTCGCACTCACTGAGACATGACTCAACCCCTTTGACTCTGCCGCACAGGCTGTCCTCTCCTATGGGGGGCTTCACCTCCGTCACACCCCCAGACCAGACAATAGGACCGGGGTAGGGGTGGGTCTGCTCCTTTCCACATTCTGCACCTTCTGTATCCTCACCCCACCTCCCTCCCTACAATTTACATCATTCGAGGCCCACACCATCCGCCTCTACCATCCTCCCCAGCCATTGTTGAGGTCTTATATCACCTTCCATCAAGCTGCATTCCACACTTTCTCGACAACCTTGCCCCTGGCTCCCACACATCCTTTCATCTGACCACCCGACCATCATCCTTGGGGATTTCAACATTCCCATCGATGAACCCAACAACTTCATTGTGACCCGGCTACTCACCATGGCCAACTCCCTTGGCCTAGTACAACATACCAACACCCCCACCCACACTGCAGGTCACACTCTCGACCTTATACTCACTAAATCCACCACCATTACAGACCTTGACATCGCAACCTTCCCACCCTCAGACCATCACCTTCTCACATTCTCACATGCAAAGCAGGAATACTTCACCAAGCTCATCGGAGCTCAAGATTCCAAACTCACGGCGTCTCTTTGCTACTTTCAACTCCCTGCTTAAACCCACTCCCCCACCCTCCATTTCCTCCCTCTCTGCCATGGATTTTGCCACCCACTTCACCAACAAAATTGTCTCCATTTGTCAGGAAATATCCAGCCTTCAATCCTCACCTCCCTCCCATCCAGCTCCTCCTCCATCCTATCCTCCCCTCACCTCCTTTAGTCATACTATCATTAAGGAAGTCAACCACCTACTGCAGACTTCGCATACCACTACCTCCCCCCTTGACCCCGTCCCTTCTGACTTACTCTGCCCTCACTTCCCGGATTTGGCCCCAGTCCTCACCAGAGGCGTAGCTAGGATTTTCAGTGCCCGGGGACAAAGACTATTAATGCGCCCCCCCCCAAAGTCAAGGTTGCGGCGCGCGCAGCGCGCCGCGCCAACAGGGGGCGTGGTCACATAATAATTGTGGGCGTGGTTATGGGTGGAGCCAAATGTATATGGAGGTTAGCAGGCTCACGCTCACCCACCCTCCCTCAGTATGTACCTTTCAGCATGTTCCAAGACAAATTCAGCAATCATGAGCCCCCCCCATCAAGACAAATTCAGCAATCATGAGGCCCCCAACATAACCAACTCAGCAATCATGAGGCCCCCAACAAGACAAATTTAGCAATCATGAGGCCCCCAACAAGACAAATTCAGCGATCTTGAGGCCCCCAACAAATCATGAGGCCCCCAACAAGACAAATTCAGTAACCATGAGGCCCCCAAAAAGACAAATTCAGCAGTCATGAGTCACATAAATAGACAGCATTTCACATAAATAGGTAGAATGCCCCCTTAATATGGTAGACGCCTCTCGCCTGGCAGCAGTTCTCCAAAATACACTCAATCTGACGTGGTTCCCCAAAAATAGGTAGCCCCAGGTCTATAGTTGTCCCCAGAATAGGTGGCCAGCAGTATAGATGTCCCCAGAATAGGTGGCCAGCGGTATAGATGTCCCCAGAACAGGTAGCAAGGGGTAGAGATGTCCACAGAACAGTTAGCCAGGGGTATATGTGCCCAGTATATGTAGGCAGGGGTATGTGTGCCCAGTATATGTAGCCAGAGGTATATGTGCCCAGTATATGTAGCCATTGGTATATATGCCCAGTATATGTAGCCAGGAGAATAATATGTGCCCAGTATATATAGTCAGGCGTATATGTGCCCAGTATATGTAGCCAGGGGTATATATGCCCAGTATATGTAGCCAGGGGTATATATGCCCAGTATATGTAGCCAGGGGGTATATATGCCCAGTCCACGTAGCCAGGGGGTATATATGCCCAGTATATGTAGCCAGGGGTATATATGCCCAATATATGTAGGCAGGGGGTATATATGCCCAGTATATATAGGCAGGGGTATATATGCCCAGTATATGTAGCCAGGGGTATATATGTCAAGTATATGTAGCCAGGGGGTATATATGCCCAGTATATGTAGCCAGGGGTATATATGCCCAGTATATGTAGCCAGGGGTATATATGCCCAGTATATGTAGCCAGGGGGTATATATGCCCAGTCCACGTAGCCAGGGGGTATATATGCCCAGTATATGTAGCCAGGAGTATATATGCCCAGTATATGTAGCCAGGGGTATATATGCCCAGTATAAGTAGCCAGGGGGTATATATGCCCAGTATATGTAGCCAGGGGTATATATGCCCAGTATATGTAGCCAGGGGGTATATATGCCCAGTCCACGTAGCCAGGGGGTATATATGCCCAGTATATGTAGCCAGGGGTATATATGCCCAGTATATGTAGCCAGGGGTATATATGCCCAGTATAAGTAGCCAGGGGGTATATATGCCCAGTCCACGTAGCCAGGTTGTATATATGCCCAGTATATGTAGCCAGGGGTATATATGCCCAGTATATGTAGCCAGGGGGTATATATGCCCAGTCCACGTAGCCAGGGGGTATATATGCCCAGTATATGTAGCCAGGGGTATATATGCCCAGTATATGTAGCCAGGGGTATATATGCCCAGTATATGTAGGCAGGGGTATATGTGCCCAGAGTAGGTAGCCAGGGGTATATGTGCCCAGAGTAGGTAGCCAGGGGTATATGTGCCCAGAGTAGGTAGCCAGAGGTATATGTGCCCAGAGTAGGTAGCCAGGGGTATATGTGCCCAGAGTAGGTAGCCAGGGGTATAGGTGCCCAGAGTAGGTAGCCAGGGGTATAGGTGCCCAGAGTAGGTAGCCAGGGGTATAGGTGCCCAGGGTAGGTAGCCAGGGGTATATGCCCAGTATATGTAATTAGGGGTATATGTGCCCAATATATGTAGGCAGGGGTATATGTGCCCAGAGTAGGTAGCCAGGGGTATATGTGCCCAGAGTAGGTCGCCAGGGGTATATGTGCCCAGAGTAGGTAGCCAGGGTTATATGTGGCCAGAGTAGGTAGCCAGGGGTATATGCCCAGTATATGTAGTTAGGGGTATATGTGCCCAATATATGTAGGCAGGGGTATATGTGCCTAGAGTAGGTAGCCAGGGGTATATGTGCCCAGAGTAGGTCGCCAGGGGTATATGTGCCCAGAGTAGGTAGCCAGTAGCCAGGGGTATATGTGCCCAGAGTAGGTAGCCAGAGATATAGGTGCCCAGAGTAGGTAGCCAGTAGCCAGGGGTATAGGTGCCCAGAGTAGGTAGCCAGAGGTATAGGTGCCCAGAGTAGGTAGCCAGTAGCCAGGGGTATATGTGCCCAGAGTAGGTAGCCAGAGGTATAGGTGCCCACAGTAGGTAGCCAGGTGTCCCCCTCCCCAGCAGGAGGGGAGCAGCGCAGAGAAGAGGAAGAGCTGCTCTCTCTCCCTCGCTGTCCCCTCCAATGTCTGTCCGGTGGCTGGCAGCGGCGGGCGGAACTTACCTCCGTCTCGTCGCAGCGCCGGATGGATCTGCCGCTACTCTGGTCTGGTCCAGACCAGAGCAGCGGCTGCGCACCCGAACTTCCGGCCGGTGTTCCGACGCGGCGCTGGAGCGTGACGGAGGTGAGTTCCGCCCGCCGCTGCCAGCCACCGGACAGACATTGGAGGGGACAGCGAGGGAGAGAGAGAGCACCTAAGGTGAGGGAAGGAGGGGGGAGATGGCCCCCCTTCCCCACCGTCCGCACAGCTCTCTCTCTTCTCTGCGCTGCTCCCCTCAGCCAAAAAAAAAAAACCCCGAAACTCAGCTGGGCGCCCTTGGGGACCCGGCGCCCCGGGGCACTTGTCCTACCCCGACCCCCCCTAGCTCCGCGCCTGGTCCTCACTGCCCTGTTTAACTCTCCCTATCCACAGGCAACTTTCCCTCGGACTTCAAGCAGACCCCCTGCTCAAGAAACCCTCCCTCGACCCCTCACTACCCTCCAACTACTGCCCTATCTCCCTCCTCCCCTTTGCCTCAAAACTCCTTGAGCATCTGGTTCACAAATGCCTGACCCAGTACCTCAATGCCAACTCCCTGCTAGACCCACTGCAATCTGGATTTCGGCCTGCCCACTCAACCAAAACAGCTCTCACCAAAGTGGCCAATGACCTCACCTTAGCTAACGCTGAAGGCAAATACTCCATTCTCCTCCTCCTTGACCTTTCAGCAGCTTTTGACACAGTGGACCATCCCTACTTCTCCAGTCTATGGGCATTCATGACCTCGCCCTGGCCTGGCTCTTATCCTACCTCTCCAACCATACCTTCACAACTTCCTTCTATGAGTCCTCATGTACCCCCAACCACCTCTCGGTAGGAGTCCCCCAAGACTCAGTCCTTGGCCCCCTACTGTTCTCCCTATACACGTCCTCCATTGCCAAGGTTATCTCCTCCATGGGTTTTAACTATCATCTGTATGCAGATGACACCCAGATCTACCTCAACACCCCTGACCTATCCACCACTACCATGGAGACTTACCTCCTAGCTATCAGCCATCTTCTCCTGGATGGCCGCTAGGTTCCTGAAACGAAACCTGGACAAAACAGAATTTATGATCTTCCCACCCCGGCCATCCCTGACCCTCCCAGATGTGAATGTCACTGTTCACCCTACCTCTCAAGCCTGCTGTCTCCGCACTCACCTTCACCCACCACATCCAAAACCTCACAAAGTCCTGCAACTTCCACCTCCATAACATCTGCAAGATCCGCCCTTTCCTGACCTCTGTCACCACCAAACTCCTGATCCATGCCCTCATAATTTCCCGCCGACTATTGCACGCACTTCTGTCTGGTTTCCCTATGATCGGAATTGCCCCGCTGCAGTTCGTCATTAATGCAGCAGCCAGAATTATCCAGTCTTCCCATCGCTCTACCACTGCGGCTCCCCTCTGTGAATCCCTCCACTGGCTTCCTATCCAGTCCAGAATCAGATTCTGGCCTACAAATCTGTCCACAAAACCTATCCAACCAACATTTCCAAGCTTACCCAGAGGCACACACCTAGCCACTCATTCCGCTCCTCCAATGAACTTCACCTGACTGCCCCCCCCCCGCATCACCCAATCCGATGCATGCCTCCAGGACTTCTCAAGAGCTGCTCCAACACTATGGAACTCCCTACCTACCCACATTAGGGTTTCCCCCTCATTCAACATCTTAAAGAAGGCCCTCAAAACTACCCCCGCTCTAAACCCGCAGCTGAACTCTGGTCCCCTAACTTTTGTGTCCCTACCTTTCCCTCTAGATTGTAAGCCTTTGGGCAGGGTCCTCCTCTTTATGTCTCCTACCTGTTCACACACCTCCATTACCGTACACCCATCCTATGGATCTGAGTGAACTCTTGAGTGAACGTGATTTGCCTAATCTTCATGCTCTCATTCAGTGACTGACTAAGCATTACCTTGTATTTATACTGTGCTGTGTGATCTGTTTTTCATGTATTCCTGTATTGTCTTATACAGGAATGACACCCCTAAATATTGTATGTGACCTTAACTAATGTCCAGTGCTGTGTAATATGTTGGTGCTTTATAAATACAGTAAATAAATAATAAATAAATATAGAGGGAATGTATCCCTACCTATTGGTACTGTAGCTGTATATATATGCCCAGCAAAACCAGTAAATTTGCTTTGGGGATTTTTTGGTGGTCATTACAATGTAGCAACAGGAAACCCCCAGTGCAAATTTTAAAGCTTTTCCAGGGATTGCTGTACAACCTCAATAGGATTGTATATAGATCCCTGGCAACTATATATTTTAGTTAGAATAATAAAAATAAATTATTATAATAATAAACATTTTAAAAACTGTAGCTACTCCCTCCCCCAGCCTTATTAACTTGTTACCCATACAGGCTGGTATTGCCAGAATTCGGAGCCTGGACTGCATGGGCCTCTGTGCCTTGAGCTATACCAGCCTGCATGGTCCATAATATGGTAGACTCTGGAAGAGAGGGCAGCAAAGACTGCACCCCTCATTCTTACCTCTATGCATTGGTGGTGGGGGTAATTCGGACATGTGGGACATGTGGGAAATTCGGAATAGGTCCTGGGAGCTTATGGTGGAATTTGGAAGCTAACTTTAATGTTAAGGGGAACCCCAGATGTCTGACCTCTTAGCAGGAAAATAGGTTAAGGGGGTAATTTTTGCCCCTTACCTATTTAGAATAGTTAAAATATTAACTTTATTAAAGAAAAATAAAACATTACTTTTTTTCATCTATGTTTCACTTTATGCATACTTTTTATATTTTCTTTTATATTCTTTCTTATTATTGCACCTTTTTTCTTCTGTCTCCTGTCTTCTTTTATCTTGATTGCAAAGTTGCTCCCCGCTGGACTGCCCCACCACTCTTCGCAAAAACACCCTATACTACTGTACAGCGAGTCTCGCCAAAAGCATCTTTAAATCTCTTGCGGGCGAACACTGCAAATGCAGCGCTGGAGATTTGGGCACAGCTGGCGCCACCATAGACCGTAATAGGAATTACGGCTATATCGGTGCACTGACAGTAACTTCAGCGCCATCAGAGGACGGAGCTGAAGTTACTTTTAAAACACTGTAATTCACCCGATTTACATAATTCCCCACTATCCACATGGACCTAGAGGGGGAATAGTATTTAATGCCACTGGGAACTTGTGCAGCAGCAGGATAAGCCATACCGGCTGTATCCTGCGCCCAAGTCTCCCAGTGGCGAATTCTCTGGGATGCCTTGCGGGAGCTCTGGATTGGTCCACTTATTGGACCAATAAGGATCATCCCTGAGACGGAATTTAAGGGACTCTGAATAGACCAATGGGAAGTCCCAGCATCACATTAAAAAATGATTAATGCTGGGACTTTCTATTCAATAGTATAGCAAGATCCCTGCAGCCTGGCTGTTGCCGACAACAACCACCTGATGATGATAGCATGTATGGGGCTTTCCTGTTATCAGCAGAAGTTTGTGCCATTGACTTAGATGTAAAATTTGAAATTTTGTATGAAATCAGCCAGCAATTTTGTGAAAAATTGTGGTAAGCAAAACCAGCCCAATCTTTTTTGATTGAACGTTTACATTTTGCTCACATATCCCTAAGAATGATTATGCTGCATGAAGTGTGTGCAATTAGTCCTCTGAATGGGAATAATTACGGTAGGTGATGCAGTATTTTTCAAAGGATTTATTGTCAACATTATAAGATGTCCTTCTTTTATAGTCATAGAGATACAATGCAACATATGACTACACCTGAGGAAATGAAAGCTAATGTTATGGCAGACCTCAGTTACCTTGATGCACATCTACCAAACGGAAGCCATGTGATATTGATGTCGCTGGCTGATGGCCGTTTCCTTTGGGACAGCTTACACAACAGATATCATCCTATTGGTAATTAACATCTTGCTTTTACAGCAATGCTGTCTCTTTTTGTAAGTGGTTTTATGTGTTGGATTTTTGCATTTCTGTGCAAACCTCACAACTAAACTTTATAAATTCTATCCAAACTGTGAAATTATTTTCTAAAACTCTTTTTCTTACAGGACAATTAAACATGGATGTCACATATGCACAGTTCTACAATTTCTTGAGCTGTCTTTCGGTAAATCAGCTTTATATATAAAAAAATAAACTGCTTCCTAAAAAATACTTTTATGTAAGTTCCCTTAAAATAACTTAAAATGAGCCCCTAGAATAAATAATTTAATAATGAATACTGTTAGATTACTGATTTATCTGTGTTTGCAAGTAGAGATGGCCCAAACAGTTCACCGGCGAACAGTTTTCTGCGAACTTACGCTATTCGCATTTGCGGCGAACAGCGAACATTTGGCGTGTTTGATCTGCACCCTATACATCATCATTGAGCTAAACTTTGACCCCTTACCTCACAGTCAGCAGACACATGGCACCCCCTTCTGGACCTCCCACACCCCTATCAAAATACAGTTGCGGTGGTCATATTGGGTTTATTCTCTGCTGGCTGCTGACTGTTAGTGAGAGCCAGTGGCGTAGCTAAGGAGCTGTGGGCCCCGATGCAAGTTTTACAATGGGGCCCCCCATGCACTCTATACATAGCAATTGAAACGGCGCACTAAAAGCTGCCAATGGCAACTACAATGTCAGAGGTGCAAGAAGGGGATGGGGAATAGTTTGTTAATGATTACCACTATTCAAAGTATATATATAAATGATTATTATGAGCACAGGACCAATATAGAGCTAATACTGTAGTTGAGGGAGGGCCATTCGGGGCCCCTCTGGCCCAAGGGCCCCGATGCGGTCACTACCGCTGCACCCCCTATTGCTACGCCCCTGGTGAGAGCAGATTCAGACTTGCTGCATGATAGGTAGGGAAAGCATTAGCTAGGCTTGTGTTCTTGTTCCTCACTTGCTGTGAAAACACCCAAAACAGCCCTTTTGAGGGCTAGCACATCGGTCACCTGTGTTTTTTTGTGTGTGTGACACCCAGAGCTGTGTGCACACTACTGCTGTTGCTACATTAAGTTACACGCACAGTACCACTCCTTTGCATTATTATTTCACTGTATTCTGATAGAACTATTGCATTCAGGGATGGTCGTAGTCAGACAACTTCGCTACGCTGAAACTACGCATATTTTTACGCAAATACGCTTCGCAATCTACGGCTATGTAATTAGAAACTTCACTACGTTTGCATTCCGTAGACTACGTGTTAAAATGCGCAAGCTTCGTGTAGTGCGAAGCGTAGTTGATGCGACCGCTTATGCCCTTATGCGGAAAAATTTCCGCAATAATCTTCAACCTATTTGGAAATATAAACTAATATAAGCGTACATTCCACCTTCCCATGCGGAATTGTATGCGTATAAAAGGGCAATAATATTTCTGCGCATGCGCAATGATCCATATAGATGCAGTTACCGCACGCGTAGTTGACTTCGCAATACATACGTCAACTACGCGTAGCGGGCGAAGCTTCACATAGTGGGACTACGACTACGTGGAAATGCGTACGTGTAGTTCTTAAACTTCGCCTACGAACTACGATGCGTAGTTGCGTACTACGACGCGTAGATTCGCGCTGGCGTAGTTTACGAGCAACCCTGATTGCATTACTCTGTGTGTGAAACTCCACAGCCCAATGACACCCAGAGCTGTGCATAATGTGATTTCTGCCCTTAAGTGATTAAAACCCAACTTTGCGTCAACTCCGTAATTTCTGGTGGGACTTTTGGCATGGATCCCCCTCTGGCATGCCACAGTCCAGGTGTTAGACCCCTTGAAACAACTTTTCCATCACTTTTGTGGCCAAAAACAGTCTTTCTGGGTTTTAAAAATCACCTGCCCATTGAAGTATATGGCAGTTTGCCAGATTTGCCTGTTTGCAAACATTTGCAGAAGTTCGCAAATGAAAAATTTGCTGTTCACGACATCTCTAGTTACAAGAACACACAAATTGCCACTAATGTTTCAATTAGAGTCCTCCCCAGTCTGTACTCTTGTATCCATTGCCCACTGATGTCAACTGTTCTGCAAGAGGGGTCATATAAATGAGTGTAAGAGAGTCAATTAACAGTTGTTTCAAATAATATTTTTGTCAAATAGATCAGTACACACTGCAGCTGGTTTCCTAAAAGTATAAGCACACAATATAAAGTGCATGATAACCAATGCTCGGAGCCTTGCAAATAAAATAGATGAACTAGAGTTCATTCTGAATGACAAAGGCTATGACATTGTGGGAATAACCGAGACATGGATGGATGAAAGTCATGACTGGATAGCCAATTTAAAAGGATACAATGTGTTCAGGAGGGATAGAACAGGGAAAAAAGGTGGAGGGGTTTGTCTCTTTGTTAAGAATTCTTTTACAGCTGTCCTCAACGATGAGATGGAGGAAGATTGCGAAGATGTGGAGTCCGTTTGGGTAAATATTCATGGTGGAAATAAAAGTTGCCAATTGCTTATTGGGGTATGCTACAGACCACCTCATATTAATGAAGCTGCAGAACTGCAATTACTACAGCAAATTGAAAAAGCGGCAAGTAAAAATGAGGTCATAGTTATGGGCGACTTCAACTTTCCAGACATTGACTGGGGTATTGAGGCTACCCATTCTGGTAAAAGCAGCAGATTTCTGGCAGCACTACAGGACAATTACTTGACTCAAATGGTAACGGAACCAACTAGGGGGAATGCGTTACTGGATCTGATCATTTCGAATAGACCAGATAATGTATCAAATGTGCAGGTTCAAGAACATTTGGGAAATAGTGATCACAACATGATAACGTTTGATCTGGTGACTGATAGGCCACGGGGCAGCGGGACCACTAAAACTATGAATTTTAGAAAAGCAAAGTTCAATCAAATCAGGCAGGCACTAAGTTTGGTGAACTGGGATAATATACTACAAGGGAAGGGAAATGGCAAGCTTTTAAACGTATTCTCAATCAATATTGTAGTATGTATATCCCATATGGAAACAAAATGTCTAGGAATAAAAAAAGGCCTCTATGGATGAATAGAAAGGTTAAAGATAAAATGAAGAGGAAAAAGAATGCCTATAAGGTCCTAAAACAGGAGGGGACCGAGGCTGCACTAAGCAATTATAAGGAGTGCAATAAAAATTGTAAAAAAGAAATTAGGCTGGCAAAGATCGAAGCTGAAAATCAAATCGCTAGGGATATCAAATCTAACCCAAAAAAGTTTTACAAGTACATCAACTCTAAAAAAAGAAAGGTTGACTGTATAGGACTCCTAAAGGATGAGGGTGGGAACTCAATGGTGGATGACCAAGGTAAGGCAGAGTTATTAAATGCTTTCTTTGCTTCTGTCTTTACAAAGGAAACAGCACTGTTGCAAATTACAGAGGCGGAAGAGTCTCAATCTTCTAACTGTAATATTAAATACTTAACGCAGGAAGAAGTAAAGGCAAGACTAAATAAATTAAAAATAGACAAGGCACCTGGCCCGGATGGCATGCATCCTCGGGTCCTAAGGGAATTAAGTTCAGTTATAGATAAACCCCTTTATCTAATCTTTTGTGACTCTCTTGCAACTGGCAGAGTCCCAGTGGATTGGCGTACAGCCCACGTTTTCCCATTATTTAAGAAGGGCAAAAAATCAGATCCAGGAAATTATAGACCTGTAAGCTTAACATCAGTTGTATGCAAACTATTTGAGGGGTTACTAAGAGATACTATACATGACTTCATAGTAGACAATAATCTTATTTCTCAGCATCAACATGGGTTTACTAAAGACAGGTCCTGTTTGACTAACATGCTCAGCTTTTATGAGGTAGTGAATGCTAATATGGATATTGGGAATGCTGTAGATGTGATATACTTAGACTTTGCTAAGGCATTCGACACTGTTCCCCACAAAAGTCTGGTGCAAAAGATGAGGATGCAAGGACTGGGGAAGAGTCTGTGTGCTTGGATAGGGAACTGGCTAATGGACAGAAAACAAAGAGTTGTGGTCAATGGATCATACTCAAAATGGGAGACTGTTAGCAGTGGGGTCCCACAGGGGTCTGTACTGGGTCCAGTGCTCTTCAATTTATTTATTAATGACCTAGTGGATACAGTAGTGAGCAATGTTGCTATTTTTGCAGATGATACAAAATTGTGCAGAATCATCAACTCTAAGGAAGATAGTGTTATATTGCAACAGGATCTGGATAGGATGGCTATATGGGCACATACATGGCAGATGAAATTCAATGTTGACAAATGTAAAGTCATGCATTTTGGTCGTACCAATGGTCTAACACCATACAAAATAAATGGGATACAGTTGGGGACATCAAACTTGGAGAAGGACTTAGGAGTACTCATCGACAACAAGTTAAATAATCGTACTCAATGCCAAGCCGCTGCAGCTAAAGCTAACAAAATTTTGGGATGCATTAAAAGGGAAATAAAAACTCGAGATGCTAGCATAATATTGCCCCTGTTTAACTCTCTAGTAAGGCCACATCTGGAATATGGAATTCAGTTCTGGGCACCACATTACAAAAAAGATATTGCAGTTTTAGAGCAGGTGCAGAGACGAGCAACAAAATTGATACGTGGGATGGAAGGTCTCACTTACCAAGAAAGGTTAGATAAACTGGGTTTATTTAGTCTAGAGAAAAGACGCCTTAGAGGAGATCTAATTAACATGTATAAATACATCAGAGGGCAATATAATAGCTTGGCGGATGAGCTTTTTGTCCCTAGGCCTTCTCAAAGGACTAGAGGACATGATCTGCGCATGGAGGAAAAACGTTTTAGCCATTTATTTAGGAAAGGGTTCTTTACAGTAAGAGTGATTAAGATGTGGAATGCATTGCCACAGGAAGTCGTTATGGCAAACTCTATACCTGCATTTAAAGGGGGCTTAGATGCTTTCCTTGCGTTGAATGACATCCATGGCTACAATTACTAGGTAATGCCAATGATGTTAATCCAGGGATTTTATGATCAACAGGGATATGTGAGGGAGCAGGCTGGAGTTGTACTCTGTACTGGTTGAACTCGATGGACGTATGTCTTTTTTCAACCAAAGTAACTATGTAACTATGTAACTATGTAAGTGTAATAACTGCTGTATACTCAGGGCAGTTTCTAGGCTAAATTGCACCCAGGGCGAGAAAGTAAAAATTGCGCCCCCCCTCGAGCCAGGTATAGGTGCCCACAGTATAGGTTAGCCAGGTCTAGTTGCCCCCAGTATAGTTAACCAGCTATAGGTCCCCCCCCAGTATAGGTTAGCTAGGTAGGTGCCTCCAGTATAGGGTAGCCCGTATAGTTGCCACCAGTATAGGTTAGAAAGGTAGGTGCCGGGGGGCGGAGCCAGCCATGCAGCCGTGAGGACACGTTTCCTTGGAGCTCCCGATCCAGCCGCCCAATACTAGCTAAAACAACCGAATTTATTACAAGTAGAAGTCCTGCAGTATGCCAGGGAATTTCAAGAATAAAACAGGAGTGAAACCCACCCCGCGGAAGACACAAGAGGCTCAACAACAGGTCGTAAAATCTCTCAGGAGAAACGAAGCGACGCAGACACCAGTCAAAATGGCCGACGCCTCCCCATCCGCCAGCAAAGCAGCGAAGATGGCAGATACTGAGGCTGCCACGGTGAAGTCTCTAAACGGAATCCGTGACTTCCTCCACACCTTACCTACTAAGGACGACCTCTCCGACCTGGCAGACCGTATCACAGCAGCATCCCGGGCAGAACTACAGGTGGTACAAGATGAGGTCGAACTACATGACTCCAGAATAGCACGTCTGGAGAGTGATCTGGACGATCTAAAAGCTGACGGGAAAAAATTAAAAAAGGAGAAAGAACAGCAATCCACGACCAATGCCATGCTGCGTTCGGGCCTGGAAGACCTGCAGAACCGCAGTCGTCGCTGTAACATAAGGGTGAGAGGGATGCCGGAGACCTATGATGCAGCACAAATAGAACCCGCACTAATGGTGATTTTCAACGGAGTTCTAAACCGCCCGGCTGAAGAGGTCATTAAATTCGACCAGGCACACAGAGCTCTGAGGCCTAAGCCGGCGGAGAGGGATCCACCACGTGACATAATCTGCAAACTGCATCACTACAGCCTGAAAGACGCCATCATGCAAGCTGCCAGGCAGAGAGATAGCATTGAATACGAAGGCCACAAAGTGCAGCTCTTCCAAGATCTGGCTCCGGGAACCTTAGCCCAGAGAAGAACCCTGCAACCGCTGCTGAAGCTGATAGTGGATAAAGGTTGGAAATACCGGTGGGGCTTTCCGTTCCACCTGGTAATCATGGAGGATGACAAGGCCCATATTCTCCGAAGTCCTTCAGATCTCCCAGAGCTGTTCGAGGCCCTGCAGTTACAACCGGTGGAGCTCCTGGAATGGAATCCCGACCAAATGGTCCTAGGTCTACCGCAAAGGAATAGGCGCAAGAGGTCGAATCCGTGTAATGGTGGTAACGATGACTCACCTTAAGCTATCTTATCTCTAATAACCATCCATTGCAACGGACCAGGTACTGTAGCTCTATTTTTCTTATCTCTACTATGTAGACTGTTCAGACCATCTTCCTCCTATGGAGTTGGCTTAGCTCATATAGCCGCCATATGAAACCCCCACATGAATAACTACACGGTGGCCATACTTCTGAAAGCGAACAATGGGGAATAGACTCGCCAGTTATGTGAATGAGCCCCCTGTTGATGTCTATTTTCATTATGGTGACCTCCCTACCGGAACAATTTTGTTACCTGGCACCTAGAAGACGGCGCACGGAAATAGCACATGGTTTGGGGCCCCCGTATGCTACCTTGCTCGCTCGATATATATGTTACTTATGACCCCGGGCTATGTGAGCTTGGCAACCTGTTTACTGGACACTTGTACGCTCTTGATAACTGGGATCAATGTTCATAACTGTAATTGTTGCATTTTACATGTACCTGTGGGAATAGGCCAACTCGTAAGCACTGTATGATGAGGGGGGTGGCGGAGGGGGCTGGTGATGGCGGACCGGACTGGGCTGCTGTCCCTAGGGCAGCGGTCCACCTCGGCTCATCAGGGATAGCGCAATTCAAAAATAATCACTATGGAAGTAATTCTGTGGCTATAGCAAAGAAACAGGGGCTTGACCAAACTGAGGATGTACGTATTTTTAGTCCTTTCCCCCACCTGACAAGGCCAGTATTGCCACGTCTATGTATGAAGGAAATGGGATAGGGGACGTCACCAGATGCAAAAGTGGGGAAGTCGGGAAGGATGTGTGAGTAATGATACAGTGGGCTGCAGGCACCTGGTCAGATAGGTGTACCCTGGAATGGTTATACTAGTTGTTATAATCGGTTGTTTATTATTTAGATAAAATATACTGGGCAAAGAGGATTGGGGGAGTCCCATTCTTCACGCTGACAATGGTTGTTCGGACCCCACATAGGGAGACTCGCGTAGTCTTAACCCAAAAGTGGGCAATAGCTGTTATTAGTTTTTCCTTCATGTTGAAGGACATATGTTTGGTTATATACTTACAACCCAGATTTTTTGATTGTACTTACACGACACACACTGAAGCTGTAGACGACAGGCCATATATATGGCAGGAGTAAAATGTATTTCCATCAACGCCAGAGGCCTCAATACCCCAGAAAAAAGGAGAATTCTCCTAAAAGATATGATGAAACAAAATGCACAAATTGTGTTTATCCAAGAAACACATTTCAAGACAGGTAACCACCCCGCCTTTCGGGACAAAAACTATCCAATCTCCTTCCTGGGAGTCTCTCCGATTACAAAGACAAAAGGTGTCACTATACTAATCCATAAAAACTTACCATTTACTATGCTTGATGTGAAGTCTGACGTTGATGGAAGATTTGTCCTAGTAAAGTGTCTCATAAAAGAACTCAAGTATACCTTGTGCTCCGTTTATGCACCTAATATGGATCAGGTTTCTTTCCTCGCTAAATTTTTAGAAGTCCTGGATTCTTTTACAGAGGGTAGCATCATCCTGGGGGGAGATCTTAATACAACATTAAATCCTAAAATTGATAACTCCCAGGGCAAGGCCTCTCTGTCCTTTGCAAAAATAAATAAGATTAAACGCATGCTACATGAACGACAATTAGTTGATGTGTGGAGGCTGTCTCACCCAGACACAAAAGATTTTACTTATTACTCCAATGTCCACCAAACCTACAGCAGAATAGACTATATCCTAATATCTCACAACCTGCTGACAGAACATATTTTGGCGGACATTGGAGTGATCTCCTACTCTGACCATGCTCCTGTTTGTGTCACTCTTAATTGCAGGCATAAAAGGGAGCTCCCGTTTACGTGGAGACTAAATGCATCCATTCTCCACGATGAAACAGCACGTATGAATGTCCTAAAAGAACTAGAGGCGTACTTTGCAATTAACGACAGTGGAGATATATCCCCTACTTCACTATGGGATGCGCACAAATGTGTATTGAGGGGGTATTTTATTCAACTAGGGGCAAAGCGTAAGAAAGAAAGAAACCAGGCCATCCAGACACTAATGGAGGAGATTCATGATCTAGAACAAAAACATAAGTGGAGCCCAAGGCAGACAGACTTGACACTCTTGCAAGAAAAAAGAAGGAAGTTAAATACCTTTCTACAGGAGTACGCCAAACAGGCGGCCTACAGATGTCAGAATATGTACTACACTCTGGGTAATAAACCAGGGAAGTTGTTGGCAAGGGCCCTTAAACAACAACAACAGAGGACATATATACCCCAGATAATTGATGAGAGGGGAGTAAGACATGTTAGGAACGGCTCCATTGCCAACAGCTTCCAAAAATTCTACACCAACTTATACAATTTATCACTCAGAGATGGCTCTCGGGACATACCAGGGAGACAGGCGGCCATTGAAAACTATCTCACAGCAGCTAGACTCCCCCACTTAGACGCGGATACAATTGAGGAATTAGAGGCACCATTCACTGAAACGGAAATTAATGATGTAATTGCAAGTATAAGAACTGGGAAAGCCCCGGGGCCAGACGGCTTCTCGGTTGACTATTACAAAAAATTTAAAGGAACCCTGACCCCCTACCTGTGCAGATTATTTAACTCTGTTGCAGATGATAAGACCAACACGAATTTTTCGACACAAATGCTGGAATCACATATAACGGTGATCCCAAAACCCGACAAAGATCCGTCTAGTTGTAGCAGTTATAGGCCAATATCTTTGCTAAACATAGATATAAAAATATTTGCTAAAGCATTGGCAAACAGATTGGCCCAACACATGAATCTTTTAGTACATTGGGACCAAGTGGGATTCATACCCCATAGGGAGGCAAGAGACAATACCATCAGGGCCCAGGTTCTGTTACAGCTTGCCCGGTCTAGAAATACTTCCTGTATGCTACTTTCCACTGACGCCGAAAAGGCCTTTGACCGGGTGAGCTGGGACTGGATTATGGCAACACTTAAAAACACTGGGATAGGCCCCCGTATGACGTCTGCAATTAGCGTCTTGTACTCGAATCCTACAGCAAGAATTAAAGCTAATGGAGAACTTTCAAAATCGTTATCCATTAGAAATGGCACGCGCCAAGGGTGCCCTCTATCACCGTTGATATTTGCATTGGCATTGGAGCCGTTCCTTAACCATGTTAGGGCCTGTCGGGAAATTAAAGGGATTGAGGTGGGAAAGCTTAGCAATAAAGTGGCCGCATACGCAGACGATTTGCTGTTCTTTCTTACAGAGCCAGACACATCCCTTGCTAGACTGCTAGAAGAATTTAACATCTTTGGAAAACTGTCAGCATTTAAGATAAACCTCGACAAATGTGAGGCATATAATGTAGGAATCCCTGAACCGGTCAGACAGGGGCTAGAGCAGAAGTTCCCCTTTAGATGGAATACGCAATATATACGCTATTTGGGTACCAACATCTCACACTCTCCCTGCGAAACTTTTGCACTAAACTTTCCGCACATGTTAAAAACCATAGCTGGTGACCTTGAGAGATGGAACTTTCCACATCTATCCTGGCTAGGGCGTATTGCTGTTTTAAAAATAATGTCATGCCACGTCTTCTGTACTTATTTCAGACCCTACCAATACCGATACCTTCGAGCTTCCTGACACGTTTTCAATCTCTTTTCAACAGATATGTCTGGAAAGGCAAACCACCTAGAATTAAGAGAGAGATTTTGTACAGCACCAAGCAAACAGGAGGCCTGGCAGTACCCAATGTCAGGCTGTACCACTATGCGGCCGTTCTAACTAGAGTGGTGGACTGGGCTAGACACAGAGGCACTAAACAATGGACTGTACTAGAAACGGGACTAACGAAATATTCCCCACTAGACCTTCTGTGGACGAAGGGACATGACACAAGGGAGCTGCAATTTTCTCCCCTGAGTCTCTATACTTTTAAATGCCTTAGTAGAGTCAGACATTTACCAGAAATGTCACCTCTACCCTCGCCCTTACTCCTGCTCTCACACAACCCAGAACTGCACCTGGCCTTTAATCAAGATAACAGACCTCCTAGATCACAAGATAGGCTGACTTTAGGAAAATTTTGTGCCCAGAACAACTGGTTGGCGCTAGAAGACCTACAACTTCAATATCCAGCCTTGCACTTTAATTGGTGGACCTTATTTCAAATTAGATACTACCTACGTAGCCAGTTATTTTGCCATCAGAGGTCAGAAAACCCTCCATCTTTGAAGAGCTGTGCTCTGAGGGCGAACCTGTTCAGAAAACTCTCTCAACTATTTACTCGCTACTAATTGATCAGACCACCCCAGCAATGTCATTCTTTGATAAATGGGAAGCGGAGGTGGGAATACGTTTTAGTCCAGCCCAAAGGACTAGGATTTGTACCTTCACCCACAAAACCTCCAGAGCTGCACGTATCCAGGAAGTTAACTACAAAATCCTGACTAGATGGTATTTAACACCCTGTAAACTCCATAGGATCTTCCCCTCGATCAGCCCAGACTGCTGGAGATGCTCCACAGAAAGAGGGACGTTATCACATATTTTGTGGTCATGTTCCAAATTGAACACCTTCTGGAAAAAAGTAGAAAGCCTGGTGAAACTGGTTATTGACGGAGACATCCCCTTCAACATAGGTTTCTATATCTTACATGTAAACTCCTGGTCCTATAAAAAATACAAAAAATCAGTAGTAAGACATATCCTAAATGCAGCAAAGTGTGTGATAGTCAGGCGTTGGCGAAACCCTGCCCCTCCTGGTATTAAAGATGTGGTTGCAGAACTGGACCAGACATATCTGATGGAAAATATGGCACATATTTCTAATAATGACCTTGAGAAGTTCTGGAAGACTTGGAGGTATTGGTCTGGTATACGTGACTCTGAGGAATTGGGTACAATATTGAGGGACGGGTAGCAGAACAAGGCAGCCTTTAATGAGGGAAGGCAGAGGCCTGGTGGTTGATGGTACTTACACTGAACTGTGTGGCATTATGTCTGCAGCTAGGAAGTAGTGGGTTGTCGTGTATTTTTATTTTTATTTGATGACTATGGGGCAGTGTGTTTCTTGCCTATTTAGGGGAAACATATGCTGCCCTAGGTAAGAAAATCGGGTTGTTTCAGTTAAATATATGTTTATCAGTTTATTGATAAAACTGTAAAAAAGATCATAGGTGGTCAGAGAGGGGGGCAGGGGAGATTGTTTGCTCATAATACCCATGTGCCTGGGATTTACTTCACAGGCTGCTGTGGACCTTGGCCTACGACTGCCTTCCCTGTTCACCTAACATAATAAGCTATATTTGAGTTTATGAGTTGTGCATGTGGTTGATGCTTATACAAATACCCTGTAGATCACATTCATGTATGCTATTGATTTAAAAAGTCCAAGAGTGTACAGGACTATTGTTTTATACCTGTTAACCTGCCTTTTGATCTAAATAAAGAATTAAAAAAAAAAAGAAAGGTAGGTGCCCCGTATATGGTAGATAGGTAGGTGCCCCAGTATAGGTTAGATAGGTAGGTGCCCCGAGTATAGGTTAGATAGGTAGGTGCCCCCAGTATAGGTTAGATAGGTAGGTGCCCCGAGTATAGGTTAGATAGGTAGGTGCCCCCAGTATAGGTTAAACTGGTAGGTGTCCCCAGTATAGGTTAGCTAGGTAGGTGCCTCCAGTATAGGGTGGCCCGTATAGTTGCCACCAGTATAGGTTAGATAGGTAGGTGCCCCAGGATAGGGTAGATAGGTAGGTGCCCCCAGTATAGGGCAGATAGGTAGGTGCCCCGAGTATAGGTTAGATAGGTTGGTTCCCCCAGTATAGGTTAGATAGGTAGGTTCCCCAGTATAGATTAGATAGGTAGGTTCCCTCAGTATAGGATAGGTCTCCCGTGTATAGGTTAGATAGGTAGGTGCCCCGAGTATAGGTTAGTTAGCTAGGTTCCCCCAGTATAGATTAGATAGGTAGGATCCCCCAGTATATGATAGGTGTCCCGAGTATATAGCTAAGTTCCCCTAGTATAGGATAGGTCTCCCGAATATAGGTTAGATAGGTAGGTGCCCAGAGTATAAGTTAGATAGGTAGGTTCCCCCAGTATAGGTTAGATAGGTAGGTTCCCCCAGTATAGGATAAGTGGTGCTCATTTGGATTCCGGATATATGAACTACCCATATAATCCAAACTTTTTGCACCATCCAAACTTTGAATTGCAATTCGGATATTTTTTAAAATCCAAATTGACTATCCAAGCAAACTTGGATTTCCCATCTGAAATCCGGGTGGATAGTTAGTTCAGATACCCGAGCAAAAGGAGAGAGAGAGAGAGAGAGAGAGAGAGAGAGAGAGAGAGAGAGAGAGAGAGAGAGAGAGAGAGAGAGAGAGGGGGGGGGGGAGAGAGGGGGGGAGAGAGAGAGAGAGAGAGAGAGAGACATCCCCCCAACAGAGTCCCCTTACTACAAACCTGACATCTATGAGGTCCTACAAAGAGAAGCCAGCCACTTCCAGTCTCAGGGCAGAGTACTTATCTATGGAGCCAGAACAGGCACAGAGCAGGACTATCTGACCTCTGAGGGAAACACATACATACTTGGAGGGGAGAGCTATTACCAGGAAACAATACAGACAGCAAGAAATAGTTATGATAAGACAGTAAACAAAAGTGGGAAAGCCCTATTGTACCTTTGCCGGAGCCTCGGCCTACACATAATGAATGGGCGAACTAAGGGTGACTCTCTTGGGAGATTTACTATGAACTCCCACGTAGGCAGCAGTGTGGTAGATTATGCTGTCACAGACACATCTGTCATACCTATTGTATATTTGTGTGTATTGCGTCTGCCTGCCTTGACTCTGCTATTTCCTGACTATTCTGTCCTGTCCTTGTGAGGCACGCCATCGCTGTGGTCGCATTGGCTGCCTCATTCCAGTCTGTCTTGTTATGAATGCTTGCTGTCACTAAAGCAGTGACTAGTTAAGCAAGCGTTCATTCTGTCTACCTGTCCTGATCTTCTGAGTTCTGGTTTATGCGCTCAGCGCTACCTTGCGCTGAGCCACTAAAGTGAAAGTATTGTTTGTGGCTGTTCGGATCTACGCCTGCTCTGTGCGCCACATCTCCTATTGGAGTTAGTCCTCTCCTCCACTAAACTGGGGATATCCTGGTTCCTCGTGCTTGTGTGTGTGTGTCCTTCACGTCAGGACCGCATTGTGTGCTGACCGTGGAGAATATACCACCGAGCGTAACAGACAGTGAGTGCAAGGCTCTACGTAATTCTCTAAGGGCAGCCTCTAACCAAAAGCACAGAGACCCCAACAACCGGGACCTAAGGGAAGCCCATGACCACCTACAGAGGCAATACAAAGACACCCTCAGGCGGAAAAAACAAAACCATATCTCCCACAAACTCCAACAGCTGGAGGACTCCCTCCAAGACAACTCATTCTGGGAGACTTGGAACCATATTGGGACAAAGCCCAAGAAAAGCCCTCTTCACATCCAAAATGGCCACGTCTGGCTCCACTACTTCAGGGACATCTACAAAGACATCCCAGAAAATGCCCAAACCCTGGAACAGAAACAAATAGCCGCAAAACTGGAGGACATGGAGGAGACAATCAAGGACTTTCAAAAACCCCTGGATACACCAATCACGGTGCAGGAAATAAGAGAAAGAACAAAGCTGATAAAATGTAAGAAGGCTAGCGGTACCGATGGCATCCTGCCAGAGATGATCAAATACAGCCCCCCCCCCGGACATACATGAGACACTCGCAAGACTATTCAACCTTATCCTGAATGCGGGCTCCTTTCCTCAGGCCTTGAATGAAGGCCTCATAACACCTATCTACAAGAATGGGGACAGATATGATCTAGCAAACCACAGAGGAATCTGTGTCAGCAGTACACTGGGGAAACTGTTTAACAGCATCATAAATAAAAGGATCCTCTCCTTCCTCACACAGCAGGACGTACTCAGCAAAAGCCAAGCTGGGTTCATGCCAAACCACCGCACAACCGACCACATCTACACACTGCACAGTCTTATCAAGACCCATGTCCACAGCTCACGCGGCAAAATACACGCATGCTTTGTGGATTTTAAGAAGGCGTTTGACTCGGTGTGGCACCCAGGCCTTTTCCTTAAACTCCTAGAGAGCGGAATAGGAGGTAGAACCTATGATGTCATCAAGAGTTCATATACTGGGAACCAATGCAGTGTGAAAGTGGACGGGAAGAGAAGTGCGTTCTTCAAGCAGGGTCGAGGAGTCAGGCAGGGCTGCAGTCTGAGCCCAACGCTCTTTAACATATTCATTAACCAACTGGCTGTAGCCCTGGAATCCTCCCCAGCAGCAGGCCTCCTCCTGTATGACCATGAGGTGAAGTTCCTGCTGTATGCAGATGATCTCCTGCTGCTCTCCCCAACAGAAAGGGGCCTACAGGACAGCCTGGCAGTACTGAAGAGTTTCTGCACCACATGGGCACTGCCCATCAACCCAAAGAAGACAAAAGTGATGGTGTTCCAGAGGAAAAATCTAAAAACTTCCACCTCCTCATTTATATTAAATGGCTGCCCACTGGAGACCACAAACAGTTACACCTACCTGGGGTTGGAAATTAACCAAACAGGGAGCTTTAAACCAGCAGTAGAGGCCCTGAAGGAAAAAGCCTGCAGAACGTTTTATGCCATCAGAAGGCAACTTTACCACCTAAAAACACAGGTGAGAGTCTGGGTAAATATATTAACAGCATCATCACCCCAATCCTGCTCTATAGCAGTGAGGTATGGGGCCCGGTCACCTACCCTGACAAATCAAAATGGGACTCCAGCCCAACAGAAATTTTACATCTAGAGTTCTGCAATTATCTTCTCCAAGTCCATCGCAGCACTTCGAACTCAGCTTGCCGGGCAGAGCTAGGCAGATTCCCACTATGGCTGACTATCCAGCAGAGGGCGCTCTCATACTGGGCGCATATACAGAGCAGCAGCCCCAGCACTTACCACCATAAAGCCTCACTGAGCCAGGGTGGCGAGGCCATACAACGTGCTTTGAAACAAACCGTCAACAGCCAGCCCAGCCAAGACCACCAACACAGGATGGAAAAAGCCCAAATAAAAGGAATGATAGAAAACTGCAAGGACCAATACCTAGAGGAATGGAGAAAGGACATAAAGAACTCCCAGAAACTCGCTGTCTATCAATCACTACAGAGGGAGTACACAATGGCTCCATATCTGGAGAGGCTACACCACCACAAAGACAGACAAGCCTTGAGCCTGTACCGTCTGAGCGCCCACAACCTGGAGATAGAGACAGGGCGACACAGACAGACATAGAAGCCCCGGGAGGAGAGACTGTGCAGGCAATGTGACCAGGGGGTCCTGGAGGATGAGGCCCACTTCCAGCTACACTGCAGAAAATATGCACCGCTGAGAACCACCCACTTCTAGAGACTCTCTGCCCACATCCCAGATTTCACCTCCACAGATAAGGAGAAGGAACTCCCATACTCCCCTCCCCTATGGACTGTATTCCCATACCCCCTCCCCTATGGACTATATATTTCATCCCCCGACCTCCGATCGGGTTTTTTACCATTTTCAGGTGACTTCTGGTGTTTGATCCGGATATATGAATCTGGCCAGATACTGAGGTCGGATATCCGATTCGGATTGGAAATGTTTAAACTCGGATATCCAAACCGGATCGGATAGAGGGGTATCCGATAAAAGATCCAGATAGTGAAAAGTGGTATCCGAGCAGCACGATAGGTAGGTTGCCCAAGTAAAGGTTAGATAGGTAGGTGCCCCCAGTATATGTTAGATAGGTAGGTACCCCAAGTATGGGTTAGATAGGTAGATGCCCCTAGTATAGGTTAGATAGGTCCTGGAGAGACTGATCCTCTCTCAGCAAATGCGCTCCACCGACTCCCTCCTGGAGTGGGGTGAAAACACCTCCAAGGTTCAGAGGAAGGTTCAGCAGAGGCTGTTCTTCCTGAAACAACTAAAGAAGTTTGGGATGCAGCACGAACTGATGGCCAGCTACTATACTGCCACTATCGAGTCTATTCTCTGCTCCTCCATTGTCGTCTGGTATGTGGGTGCCACCGCAAGCGAGAATCTCAAACTTCAGAGAGTTATCAATTCCATGGAAAGGATCATCGGGTCTCCTCTACCACCGCTCGACCTCCTAT
This sequence comes from Hyperolius riggenbachi, assembly GCF_040937935.1. Taxonomy (NCBI): domain Eukaryota; kingdom Metazoa; phylum Chordata; class Amphibia; order Anura; family Hyperoliidae; genus Hyperolius; species Hyperolius riggenbachi. The sequence goes on along the minus strand of NC_090650.1, from coordinate 158,527,383 downwards.
ACTCCACCAGACTGTGGTCCAGGGCCACCAGGATACTGAGAGACCCCTCCCACCCTGGCAGTCGCTACTTCATGTGCCTCCCATTGGGCCGCCGCTATACATTTATCCTCACAAAAAAGTCTGAATACATGAACACTTTCTTCCCCCAAGCTGTCCTCCTACTGAACTCAGGCTACGGTCCTGAAAAATCATCTAGACCTGCTCTGCTGCTTTAGTTATGGACGTTTGTTTCCTTTATTGAGTGCTCTAGATTTGTTGTACCCTTTTCTATAGACCCTGTCTGTCTAAATGCCTGTAAACTCATGTCTAATGCCTATACATCTGTACTATAATGCTTCATGCCGTGTGCACCACAAAAAATTCTGGGTGCAATATCCATCGTACTTGGCGAATAAATCTGATTCTGGTAGGTAGGTAGATTCCCCCAGTATAGGCACAGCGGCGGGGGGAGCCGCTGTATACTCAGGGTAGCTTGCACCCAGGGCGAGAAAGTAAAAATCGCGCCCTCCCCCCAGGTATAGATGCCCCTAGTATAGGTTAGCCAGGTCTATTTGCCCCCAGTATAGTTAACCAGCTATAGGACCCCCCAGTATAGGTAGCTAGGCATAGTTGCCCCCAGTATAGGTTAGCTAGGTAGGTGCCTCCAGTATAGGGTAGCCCGTCTAATTGCCACCAGTATAGGTTAGATAGGTAGGTGCCCACAGTATAGGTTAGATAGGTAGATCCCCGAGTATAGGTTAGATAGGTAGGTTCCCCCAGTATAGATTAGATAGGTAGGTTCCCACAGTATAGGATAGATAGGTGCCCCGAGTATAGGTTAGATAGGTAGGTTCCTCCAGTATAGGTTAGATAGGTAGGTGCCCCGAGTATAGGTTAGATCAGTAGGTTTCCCCCAGTATAGGTTAGATAGGTGCCCTGAGTATAGGTTAGATAGGTAGGTTCCCCCAGCATAGGCACAGCGGCGGGGGGAGTGGGTATAGCGTAGTTACAATTTACCTTCCATGATCCCCGCACGCAGCCTCTATCTCCTTCCTGTCCCAGGCGTCCATCACATTGGTAACAGCACCCCCTGTGATGACAGGGGTAGCTGTTACCAACGCAATGGACGCCTGGGACAAGGAAGAAGGTAGAGACTGCGTGTATGCAGGGATCATGGAAGGTGAGTTGTAACTACTATGCCCGTTCCACTCGTTGGTGCGCCCCCCACTCCCTGCTGCTCAATCCAGCGCCCAGGGCGATTGCACTATTCGCACGCCCATAGAAACGGCAGTGTGTATACTGTACGTTTCTGGGATGACATTATTATATCTTTAAAAGAGGGTAAAATAAAGATTGCAAATGTATTGCATTATTGATTGGAACCCCTTTATACGACCTTAAAGTAAAAGTACACTCTCAATTTAGTTACTGGGTGTATGTTATGGCAACCTCAAATTTCTGGAAATTCTATTACAGGTCTCCAGACAATATTTCCTTTGAATCAAGTAGAGAAGTGCTAGAACATGTTAAGTTTTTTTGTTGGTGTTAGAATTATGATTGATGAGATTTTCTTTCACTTCGGGACCAGGAACAACATCAACAAAAACAGGAAGATAAAATATTTATATTGAGAACACACAACACTTTAGTAGCTTGAGAAAGACAACCTTCATTAAATCAGAGCTGTTTAACTCGAGTCCTCGAGAGTCAAGGTCCTCACTAGTGATGTCGCGAACCTCAGATTTTCGGTTCGCGAACCTTCGCGGAAGGTTCGGTTCGCGGAAAAGTTTGCGAACCGCAATAGACTTCAATGGGGATGCGAACTTTGAAAAATAGAAAAAATTATGCTGGCCACAAAAGTGATGGAAAAGATATTTCAAGGGGTCTAACACCTGGAGGGGGGCATGGCGGAGTGGGATACATGCCCAAAGTCCCGGGGAAAAATCTGGATGTGAAGCAAAGCAGCGTTTTAAGGGCAGAAATCACATTGAATGCTAAATTGCAGGCCTAAAGTGCTTTCAAACATCTTGCATGTGTATACATCAATCAGGGAATGTAATTAGAGTTCTGCTTCACACTGACACACCAAACTCATTGTGTAACGCACCGCAAACAGCTGTTTGCGTAGTGACGGCCGTGCTGGACTGGTGCACACCGTGGCGAGAGTGTAGGCCGTGGCGGTTTTCAAGCCCATATGGTCGCCAGGCTGTGGTAGCTCAATGATAGAACAACAGTGACTGTCCAGCTGATCAAATTTGGTCTGACCACAATGAAGCAACGACCTTATTATCTTTTGTGTCCCACCCCCACCCGAGACACTGAAATAGCCGGCGGTCATTGCTTCATTGTGATACGCAAGCCCCTTCACCGCGGCAAGGTAATGATCACGAAGGGGGATGGGCACATGTACATGCCTTTTGTTTTTTTGTTGCAGCCGCCCGCAGTGCAGCCAGAAAAATTAGGCAGGCATGTACACACATCAGAAAAATTAGTGTAGCGGCCGTTGCTAGCAGCGGCCTTAAAAATTCAGGAATCCGCAAAGAGTCTTGGACCCTGTTGGTGGTGGCGGAGAAGGCAAGTGGCCTGCAGGCAGAGATGCTGTGTGTGGGGACTGACTTAGTCTTTGGTCGTGCAGTAGCCCTCCGTGATCCATTCCTCATTCATTTTGATAAAGGTCAGGTACTGACGTAAGCGACTTCTCTTCTCAGTGACAATGCCTCCAGCTGCACTGAAGGTCCTTTCTGACAGGACGCTTGCGGCAGGGCAAGAGAGAAGTTGGATGGCAAATTAGGACAGCTCTGGCCACAGGTCAAGCCTGCACAACCAGTAGTCCAAGGGTTCATTGTCGCTGCTTGCAGTGTCTACATCCACACTCAAGGCCAGGTAGTCGGCTACCTGCCGGTCCAGGCGTTGGTGGAGGGTGAATCCGGAAGGACTATGGTGAGGAGTTGGACTAAAGAATGTCCGCATGTCCGACATCAACCTGAGATCGCTGGAGCGTCCTGTCCTTGCCTGCGTGGACTTGGGAGGAGGAGGGTTACTGCCAGTGATACCTTGATTGCGTTGTGCAGCCACATCACCCTTAAATGCATTGTAAAGCATCATCAACAGCTTGTTCTGCAAGTGCTGCATCCTTTCCGCCTTGTGTTGAGTTGGTAACAGGTCCGCCACTTTGTGCCTGTACCAAGGGTCTAGTAGCGTGGCCACCCAGTACAGGTCATTTGCCTTGAGTTGTTTGATACGGGGTCCCTCAACAGGCTGGACAACATGAAAGAGGCCATCTGCACAAAGCTGGATGCAGATGTATTCTCCATCTCCTCTTGCTCTTCCTCAGTGACGGGACGCAACTCCTCTTCCTCCCCCCAGCCACGAACAATACCACGGGAACGTGGAGCAGCAGAAGCCCCCTGTGACGGCTGCCGCGGTTCTTCTTCTTCCTCCACAGAAACACCTTCCTCATCATCATCATCAGAGTCTGACTCCTCTCCTTCCCCACACGACTTCTCTTCTTCCTCCTCCTCCTCCCCCCTCTGTGCTGCCGCAGGTGTCGTGGAAACATCGGGTTCGGATGTAATTCGCTCCCACGACTCCTGCTGCCGTAACTGTTCTCGTTCACGCTCCTCCACAGCTGTATCCACCACTCTATGCACGGCACGCTCCAGGAAGTAGGCGTAGGGGATCAAGTCGCTGATGGTGCCCTCAGCGCGACTCACCAGTTTGGTCACCTCCTCAAAGGGCTCCATGACCCTGCATGCATTTCGCATCAATGTCCAGTTGTTGGGCCACAACATCCCCATCTTCCCAGATTGTGTCCTTGTACTGTAATGATACAGGTACTGGGTGACGGCTTTCTCCTGGTCTAGCAGGCGAGAGAACATCAGCAGGGTTGAATTCCAGCGAGTCGGGCTATCGCAAATCAGGCGTCTCACCGGCAAGTTGTTTCTACGCTGAATGTCCGCAGAGCGTGCCATGGCCGTGTAAGAGCGCCTGAAATGCCCACACAACTTCCTGGCCTGCTTCAGGACATCCTCTAAGCCTGGGTACTTGGACACAAATCTTTGCACGACCAGATTCAGCACGTGCCATGCAGGGTACATGTGTCAGCTATCCCAAATTCAACGCGGAAATGAGATTGCTGCCATTGTCACACACCACGTTGCTGATCTCAAGCTTGTGCGGGGTCAGCCATTGCTCCACCTGTTTGTTAAGAGCAGCCAGGAGAGCTGCTCCAGTGTGATTCTCCGCTTTCAGGCAAGACATGTCTAACACTGCGTGACACCGTCGTACCCGGCATGCAGCATAGGCCCTGGGGTGCGGGGGCTGTGTAGCTGGAGAGGAGATCACGGCACCAGCCAAGGAGGAGGAGGAGGATGACGACAGCGAAGAGTTCGTAGCAGGTGAAGAGGAGGTGGCTGGAGGCCTGCCTGCAAGCCGTGGAGGTGTGACAAGTCGGTCCGCTGCGCAGCCACATACTCCCTGCTTGCTGCCATCGGTCACCAGGTTGACCCAATGGGCTCTGTACGTAATGTAGCGGCCCTGCCCGTGCTTGGCAGACCAGGCATCCGTAGTCAGGTGGACCCTTGACCCAACGCTCTTCCCAATAGATGACACCACTTGCCTCTCAACTGCACGGTACAGTTTGGGTATGGCCGTTTGTGAAAAATAATTGCGGCCTGGTATCTTCCCCTGCGGTGTACCAATGGCCACAAACTTACAGAAAGCCTCCGACTCCACCAGCTTGTATGGTAATAGCTGGTGAGCTAATAGTTCCGCCACGCCAGCTGTCAGACGCCGGGCAAGAGGGTGACTGGCAGACATTTGCTTCTTACGCTCAAATACTTCCTTCACGGACAGCTGGGTACTGCTGTGGGCAGAGGAGAAGGAACCGCTCAAGGGAAGAGGCGGTGTGCAGGAGGGTGGCTGTGAAGGTGCAAGGGAGAAAGCGGATGAAGACGATGCACCTGAAGGAGTAAGAGGAGAAGTAGGGTGGCTTGTCTTTTGGGTGCTGCTTTTCCTTATGTGTTTTTGTCATAGCTGTTTGTGCTTTTTCTCCAGGTGCCTTCGTAAGGCACTTGTCCCTACGTGAGGGTTGGCCTTTCCACGGCTCAATTTTTGCTGGCAGAGAGAACAGATGGCTTTGCTCCGATCTGAGACACACATGTTAAAAAATTTCCAAACCGCTGAGCCCCCCTGGGGTGATGGCGCTACGGTGGCATCAGCAGCTGACGTTGAAGGGCATGTTGGCTGGCTGTCCATAGCTGGTGATACATGGTGCCGGACACTGCCCCCAGCTGTTTCTGAGGATGAGCTCCCTCTGCTTCTATCATGGAGTAGTCTCCTCCTACTCCTCTCTGACTCCCCCTCTGAACTGTCCCCCTGGTCATCTCCTCTACTGGGAACATACGTGGCATCCGTATAATCGTCATCATAATCCTCCTGCCCAGCTTCGCTTTCCTCAGACACCTCCTCAACTGACCCAACTTCAGGTGGTTCATCATTCCCCTCCTCACACGTTACATCCATACTATCGCCACCTAACTCAGACGTATGAGGTGGTGTACCTGCGCCTTCTTCTTGTTGTTTCAGTAGTGGCTGGGAATCAGTGATTTCACCACCACCACCAAATAACTTCTGTGAAGTGTCAAATGCAGCGGATGTGGTGCTTGTACTAGCGCTGGTGGCACTGGCTGTGGGAGATGAGGTGTTCTGTGTTAAATACTCAACCACGTCCTCACAATTTTGGGATGGCACGTGCCTTCTTCTGAGCACTGCATTTTGGGCCAGGTCCGCACAAAATCACAGCAACACCACCTCGTACAGACCTGCCGGTGCCTGGTGGCCTTCCTCTGGGTCTGCCTCTACCTCTTCCTCTACCTGGTTTGTCCATTTTGTCCATCTCGGGGGGATGCTAGGTATATGCAGTGAGCTGGGTTCACTCAACACAACAGGTAGTTATATGCAGAGAGGTGGGTTCACTGAACAATAAAGGTAGTTATATGCAGTGAGGTGGGTTCACTCAACACAACAGGTAGTTATATGCAGTGAACTGGGTTCACTCAACACAACAGGTAGTTAGATGCAGTGAGCTGGGTTCACTCAACACAACAGGTAGTTAGATGCAGTGAGCTGGGTTCACGGAACAGTAAAGGTAGTTAGATGCAGTGAGCTAGGTTCACTGAACACAACAGGTAGTTAAATGCAGTGAGGTGGGTTCACTGAACAATAAAGGTAGTTAGATGCAGTGAGGTGGGTTCACTCAACACAACAGGTAGTTAGATGCAGTGAGCTGGGTTCACTCAACACAACAGGTAATTAGATGCAGTGAGCTGGGTTCACTCAACACAACAGGTAGTTAGATGCAGTGAGCTGGGTTCACTTAACACAACAGGTAGTTAGATGCAGTGAGCTGGGTTCACTCAACACAACAGGTAGTTAGATGCAGTGAGCTGGGTTCACTCAACACAAAGCTAGGTATGTGCAGTGATGAGGTGGGTTAAGTAAACACAACAGGTACTGGGTATATGCAGTACTGGGTGGGTAGTACAATGTGCAGCTCCCTGTCACACACACAGGTAGTCACTGAATGTGCTGGGCTGCTGGCAGTGGCACACACACTATGAATTAGCAAGGCTGTGCATGCAACAAAAGTGTCAGTTTGACACACAGAAAAAAAAGTACAGGATTAGCTCTGAAAAGAGCTGTTGAGGGGTGCTATAAAAGCAATACTAATAAGCCAGGAGCAAGCTAAGCAGCCAAGAACCTAACTAATCTGTCCCTAGGAGAACAATCTGCAGCAGCTCGCCCTAGGCTGTCTAATAGCAGGCAGACGAGTGACTGTAATGGCCGCCGGAGGCTGCCTTATATAAGGGGGGGGGGGGCTCCAGGGCTTAGTGTAGCCTTAATGGCTACAATGTGCCTGCTGACTGTGATGCAGAGGGTCAAAGTTGACCCTCATAGTGCATTATGGGGCGAATCGAACTTCCACAAAAGTTCGCCTGGTGCAGGCGAACACGAACCACCGAAGTTCGCCGGGAACTGTTCGCTGGCGAACTGTTCGCTACATCTCTAGTCCTCACACCTTTTTGGAGCAACTCAAATTAATTGATGGGACTGAATAAGGAAAGGTGTGGTTCATCAAGTAGAATACATTTCTCTATTTCTCAGTCCATTCTGAACACCCTTTCTGATTTCTCTGTTATAATGTGAACCCTTAGGCCTTACATCTGGCACTGGTGATGCTTGCATAGCCTAAAAACACATGTGATAATATATCTGTGCACTCATGAGTAAAATGGACACATTACATGTAGTGTTGCATATACTGTGGTAGGGAAAATTATATTGACATGTGATAGTAAATACCTTTATTATAAACTGTATCCTTTAAAATGACACTTACTTTGTTCAAAATATTGATCAAATATTATTTGCTTACATGTTAGATCAATCCTTGTGAAGGCTGGATGAACAGAAATGAAACCCTTCGCAATTTAACCACAGAGGTAATACTATTATTTGCCCTCCCATGGGTTAATGCACTAAGTTCAGTAAGAGTATAGTAAGCTGTGCATAAATTCTTATGGTTACTGAAATTACTCAACCTTTCATTCACTACTGAAATTTGTGCTTTATCTCTCATTCTCTCATGCAATAACACTCATGCTCTTTTTTTTGTTATCTGATGTTACAGCACAGTTAATACCAAGCAGGGTCTTTGAAACTTGCTGAACATGTTCCCCCTGCTCAACAGTGGAGTAAGGTGCACTGTTTTGCTTAAGCGCAGTTTCCCACCAGACGATAGTGGCCCCTTTCTAACAAGCTAAATGAGAAGGTGTGGACGTATGTGTGATTGGAAGGAATACTAACTTACCATATAAAAGGGACAAAATGCAAACAAACTGGGAAAATACATTTTGTTGTAGCTGCTTTGAGAAGGGAGGACACCTCAAATGAAACAGATACCAGATATATGGCAGCTGGCATATATATTCACTTGTATGTCACCCTCCATATCCACTTGTCTTTTAAGCTCTTCTCATCATGTACTGCTGATCTTCACTTTGTTGTGTATTTCTGCTCTTTTTGAGAAGATCAATAAAATTGGATTTTTTTGACTGTGCTGGATCAAAACAAGTATGTCCTAGAATCATCGCCACAGAATATGATGGCGGTTTATAAATCAATAATAATAATAATAGTTTGGTGTAACAAGGGACTGCAAATAAGTACTGTATATTCTGGCATATAAGACTACTTTTTAACCCTTGAAAATCATCTGAAAAGTCAGGGGTCGTCTTATACGCCAGATGTCATTGATGCCAGGTGATACACCCTATCCTGTTACCGCCTCTTAGATCTCGCTGCTGAGGACTGTAGGCAGAGATCTGAGAGGCAGAGGAGGTAAATAAGATACAAGGGCGGGCCAGACGGGTGAAAGAGGCGTGTTTTATGGTCACCGCGCAATCTATTCTTCCATACCGCTCTGATAGACAAGGAGAGCTGACCAGTCCACTTAGGGAGAGTTGACCAATCCAACCAGTCAATCGCCTATATACTGTTATATACTGGGTTCCACATACAGAACAGCCCCAGTATCTGTTCATACATAGCACCAGTATATGATTTTTTTTTAATTTTTATTTGGTGTGCATTGGAAGAGGGGTAGTCTTATACCGCGAGTATATCCCAAGTTCTATATTTTAACTGGAAAAGTTGGGGGGTCGTCTTATACGCCCAGTCGACTTATACGCCGGAATATACGGTACATTAATCATATTTTTGTGTGAGGTCTAGCTGGATATTGGATTACCCCAAATAATAACAGACAGTGCCCCCTTCCCCCCCCCCCCCCCCATAACAATATGTTATGCAGAATGCACCTCCAAATAACAGGGAGAAAAATAAAGTTAGGCACAGTTACCCTCATATAACAGAGCAGAGCTCCTCCACTGTTTTCAGTGGAGCCTACAAAAAAACACCATACTTGCCAACAGCAGCAGGTCTACTGCACACCAGCATAGCCAATCCACTGGTTCATAACTTACATTTTGGAGTTCCCTGGCTCAGTCAAGTTCTCCGCGCCACATCTAATATATAGTAAAAATGAAACTTTGAGGTCCTAAAAAGTCTGGAGCCCAATGTTTGAGGATCCCAGGTGTAAAGTCTTTTGTTTCTGACATGGAAACCAAGCACAAACCAGCAGTTTGTTTAAATCTGACAGATCTGTTACATTTAAATATAAATTTGTCATGAATGCTAAAGTGGATTGCAGCCGCATCTACAGTAACATCCTAAAGCATATTTAGGCCTGGTTCACATTAGCGTTAAACAGTGGACCGAAAGCGGAACAGATACTGTACAAACGGAACAGATGCAAATTCATACAATGTTAACCAATGGAACTGTTCACTAGGGATGATCGGAAAGGGCGATTTCCGATTCCGCGGAAATTCAGAATTCCGTCAGAACGAAATTCCGTAACCGTTACATTCCAGTGGTTCCATGGCGGTCATCACAATTTTTGTTTGGGAGCAGCAGGCATTGTCGTTTTCCATGGGACCTAGAAGTGGTTCCATGGCGGTCATCACAATTTTTGTTTGGGAGCAGCAGGAGTTGTCGTAGGCCATGGGACCTAGAGGTGGTTCCACGGCGGTCATCACAATTTTTGTTTGGGAGCAGCAGGAGTTGTCGTAGGCCATGGGACCTAGAGGTGGTTCCACAGCCATCATCACAGTTTTTATTTGTAAGAAGCAAGAGTTGTCGTAGGCCATGGGACCTAGAGGTAGCTCCACGGCTGTCATCACAATTTTTGCTTGGGTGCAGCAGAAGTTGTCGTAGGCCATGGGACCTAGAGGTGGTTCCATGGCGGTCATCACAATTTTTATTTGGGAGCAGCAGGAGAAGTTGTAGGCCATGGGACCTAGAGGTGGTTTCATGGCAGTCTTTATAATTATTTTTTTTAAAGCAGCAGGAGTAGTCGTTGGCCAAAAGCATAGGGTTAGTGATATTATGTCGGATTGCTGCAAAACCAGAATTTTTTTTATCTTAAAATGCAAAAATATGTGATCGTAGTGATAGGCAGAAAAGTTTGAGAGGGAGAGCCTTTGAGGCTTGAAAAACAGCACATTGTAATTTAGTCAGTGAGAGGGGCCTTGTAATTATCACTGATCCATGAGGCGTTCATTTTTATGAACGTTAGTATGTCCACATTGTCTGTGGACAGACGGGTCCGTTGGTCGGTGACCACCCCACCTGCAGCACTAAATACTTGCTCAGAAAGAACACTGGCAGTGGGGCATGCCAGAACATCCAGTGCATACTGAGTGAGTTCAGGCGAGGTATCCAGTTGTTTTGTCCAATAGTCCATGGGGTCATCATTACTCTCCATACTGTCTGGAGCACTGGCCGACCCCGAGTAATCATTCACCATATGGGCCAGCCACTGGCGGTGACCACTTTGTCCGCTGGTGGTGCTGCTGTTAGAAGAAGTATCTGGCATTGATTGATAAAATTCCTTCAACATACTCAGCAGGTTCACAGATTGGCTATTGGTGCTTCTGCTGGGAGTGGGACCACGAGACCTTTGCTGAGTATGATGAGGCTTGGTAGCTTGGGCCCGGGATACAGGTGCAGGAAATGCATCCTCTACCCAACGAAGAAGGGCATCCCGGATCTGGCTCATCCTGGCGTCTGCTTGGGAGGGGGGTATGAACTGCCGCATTTTCCCCTTGCATCGGGGATCTAAGATGGTGGCCACCCATATGTCGAGCCTTGATTTTAGAGTTTTAATCCGAGGGTCCTTACGGAGGCACTGGAGCAAATGCGCAGCCATAGGGAAGAGATGTCTGCCATTAATCACCTCTTCCTGGCTATCAGAACTGTCATCATGCTCCAGCTCCACATCATCAGAATCTTCTTCCCACCCCCAGACAATGGGCTCTTCCACTTCCACAAGCTCTGCCTCCTCATCCAGGACTTGAGCATGCTCACTCACTCCCCCACTTGACTCATCACCACTGTTCAGTAGGGCTTCCTCCCCCTGTTTGAGCAGTTTGTCAAGAGCCTTGTCCAGCATGAAGGCAAGAGGGAGCACTTCTGATATGCTGCAGTGCTCCTCACCTGACCACTTTTGTTGCCTGCTCAAACAGCTCTAACATTTTGCACACCTGTCCAATCAGCTGCCACTGGTCCCAAGTAATGTAGTCTATTGGCCGTGTTCTCGAGCTATGGCGGCGCTGCAGCAGTTTCAAGGCCGCAGTGGCGGTTGCGGAGCGACGGATGTGGTCTGACACTTTTCGTGCTGAGGCCACAGCGTCCTTCAACCCATCAAAAGTGCGTAAACATTTCTGCACTACAAGGTTGAAGACGTGGGCCAAGCAAGGTAAGTGAGTGTAGACATCTTGCAAAATGTCTCCAGTTTTCAGGGGGTCAGCCACTGCCGAATCTGATCCTATAAGGCTGCAAGGATTACAGATCTGGTTTGCCTGTTTTCGTCCATGGATTCCAGTTTCAGCACTGCTTGGCATCGATGGTGCTGCTGTAGGAGCGGGACCACTTGATGGGAGGCTCAGCAATGGCAGATTGGCCTTGGACAGAACAGGTAGCAGAGGGAAGTAGAACAGGCCTCCCCTTTAACCCACGTGGCGGCACCACAAGCTAAGATGCCCCAGATCTTGCACCCTAGGGCAGCAGCTGTTGGCCCAAACAGCCTTGCCAGGAGCGCATTATTTTTCACAACAAACAGATCACTTGCAGGGAGCATCCGCCTTTTTCTGCAACATTTCTGACACAGAGGCCTGACACTGGAACACTGGTGATATTTCAGAGGAAACCAACAAGGGTGATGACGAGGTGCTTGCCGAGGTCTGACTCTGGAGCCCTCTTCCAGCCTGGCATGCAGAGGGATTTGAACTATAATGGGACTGAGCAGGTTGGATAGGGACAGGAGGCTGACTAGAAAAAGAAGAGGAGGGGCCTGTGGCTTTTCCTCCACCCATCTTATTGTAATTTTTTACATATTCGAACTCCCGTCTGTGGTGGTTGCGCACATGGCTTATCAGCCCTGAAGTGCTGAAGCTTCTGCTCACCGATTTACGGCCCTGGATTCATCCTCTTCCGGAACAGTAAAATTATTCCATGCAGGGGACGTGCGTGCACGTCCAGCAGTGGTGCGACCTGTTCTAGCACGACCATGCTCAGCACTGGACTGGTGGGTACTGACAGACGGGAAAGCACTTGCAGGCTGCTGGCCAACCGTCTGCTCTGTTTCTCCAAGCTGCTCACGCCTGCTAGTGCCTAACCAGTGGCGTACCTAGGGTATTTGACACCCGGTGCTGATTATCCATAGACACCCCCCCCCAAAAAAAAGTGTGACCGCTGTCTATTATGTCTATAGTAGGGATTAGATTGTGAGCTCCTCAGAGGGAAGTGACTATGTACTCTGTATAATGCTGTGGAAGATGCCAGTGCTATATACAGTAGATACATAATAATATGGTAGGGCATTAGACTATGACTATGGTAGGGATTAGAGTGTGAGCTCCTCTGAGGACAGTCAGTGACATGACTATGTGCTCTGTACAGCGCTGCAGAAGATGTCAGTGCTATATAAATACATCATAATATGGTAGGACATTAGGCTATGACCGCATTAGATGTGAGCTCCTCTGAAGACAGTTTGTGTCTGTGACATGACTATGTACTCTGTAAAGTGCTGTAGAAGATGTCAGTGCTATATAAATGCATAATAATATTAATAATAATAATAATAATAATAATATGGTAGGACATTAGACTATGACTGTATAGAGTGTGAGCTCCTCTGAGGACAGTTAGTGACATTACTATAGACTCTCTAAAGTGCTGTAGGAGATATCAGAGCTATATAAATACTGTACATAATATGGCAGGACATTGAATATGATAGGGATTAGATTGAGAGCTTCTCTGACTGTCTACAGTCCAGATAGTGCCTTTTAACTGAGCCTCCCTTTTTCCTCTTGCCCTGCCCACTCTGCCTGCATTGTTAGGAAAATGGAATAGCAGCAGCGTGGTGGTACATGGCGGCACAGTCATGCAACCAGCAGCACGCAGATTCTATTGCTTGCCGTGAATGGCAGTGCCCACACACATGGCCAAGAGAGTGTGTGGCATTACTGCCGCCATTTCACACTGTCCCAGACGGCCAGGTCAGGCGTCCCCTCCTCCACTCACTGCCTCCCTCCGGGGCGGCTCCCAGCATGCAACACAGGAAAAGGCCGAAATTTAACAGTGTCAGGAATTGGCATGAGCAACGTAAATCATGCAGATATTGTGCTAGCTGCGGTCCTGAAACCCACTAGAATCCTTTTCTAAGCAGTAGAGATTTGAAAAAGCTCTTGCTAATACAATGCTGTGGGGGATTTTTATAAAATCGCATCCCTCCAGTGAGATCATACCCATTGCATTACATTAGCAAGAGTTTTCAAATCACAAAGGTCTTAGAAAATTGCTCCTAGTGGGTTCCAGGGCTCAAGCAGCAGCTGCATGATTAAAGGACTTCCCTCTGCTCTCTGCAGGTCCAGCCAGACAGCTATATTATGCAGGGGTGCCAATCTCATTTCTAATTTTTCACTGACAAAAAGCCCAAAAAATCTGGATAACCCAAATTTAAGATGGACAGGGGGCAGAGTGAGCAGTGCACTTTTAGGCCTGGTGCACACCAAAAACCGCTAGCAGATCTGCAAAATGCTAGCAGATTTTGAAACGCTTTTTCTTATTTTTCTGTAGCGTTTCAGCTAGCATTTTGCGGTTTTGGGAAGTGTTTTTGGTGTAGTACATTTCATATATTGTTACAGTAAAGCTGTTACTGAACAGCTTCTGTAACAAAAACGCCTGGCAAACCGCTCTGAACTGCCATTTTTCAGAGCGGTTTGCGCTTTTCCTATACTTTACATTGGAGGCAGAAACGCCTCTGCAATCCAAAATCTGCAGCAGCCCGGGAGTATGCGTTTCTGCGAAACGCCTCCCGCTCTGGTGTGCACCAGAATCAGAATCAGAATCAGTTTTATTTCGCCAAGTACAGCAAGAGCCATAATCGGAATTATTTGTGGTACACATGGCATAGACAGATACAACAACAATACAATTTGAAATGCAGTAATCAGATATACAGAGGAGGCAGCGACGGGGACCAGCTGCCGACCCGGCAATTACGAGTGCAGGCCGGACCGGGGAAAGTCAGAGTTCAGCGACCGAACGGCCTAGGGGAAGAAGGTGTTCTTCCACCTGGTGGTTTTGGATGGTATAGTCCTGAAGCGGCGGCCCAACGGGAGGAGCCTGAAGTAGTGGCTGCCAGGGTGAGAGGGGTCACGGGAGATCATCAGAATCAGAATCAGAATCAGGTTTATTTCCCCAAGTGCGGCGGAGCCGCGCTCAGAATTATTTGTGGTACACACCGGCGTAGGGCTTAGTGCAAATAAAAACAGGTTTACAACAGTGAACGTAACTGACATTGTGCAAAAGGTGCATAAAAAACACAGACAGAATAAAAACAAAAACATAACATGCGGATATAAGGGCCTAGTGGCAGTTCTGCAGGATGACCGGGGGGCCATGCTGGGTGGACATGCAGCGTAAGGGGAGCTAGTTTAGGAGGCGCACCGCTTGGGGGAAAAACGAGTTCCTGTGCCTGGAGGTTTTGGTGGGAATAGTTCTGTAGCGGCGGCCTGAGCGCATGCGGATGAAGAAGCAACTACCGGGGTGGAGGGGGTCTTGCGCAATCCTGTTTGCCCTAGATCGTAGCCTAGATGCGTGGAGGAGGTCCAGGGGTGGCAATGGTGTCCCAATGATTCTCTCCGCAGCCTTGATCACCCTTTGCAGTTTGTACTTTTCGCTTGCGGTAGCGCCTCCATACCATACGATGATAGAGAAGCAGAGGATAGACTCGACTGTAGCCGTGTAGAAGCTTGTCATCAGCTCCTGGGGCATGCCGAACTTCTTCAGTTGTCTCAGAAAGAACAGCCTTTGTGGCCCTCTTACTCAATCTAGCGGAGTGGAGGAGATCAAGAGGTGGAAGAGGAGACCCGATGATTCTCTCTGCATCAGCTATGACCCTCTGCAGTTTATGTTTATCACTGGCCGTTGCGCCCGCGTACCAAACAATGACTGAGGAGCAGAGGATGGATTCTATGGTGGCGGTATAGAAGCTGGCCAGCAGCTCCCGTGGCATGCCAAATCTCTTCAGTTGGCGCAGGAAGAACAGCCTCTGCTGGGATTTCTTTTGAATTTTAGTGGTGTTCTGCCCCATTTCAGATTATTGGTGAGAGTCGTGCCGAGGAACCGAACCGATGTCACCATAGAAACTTCTGTTCCTCCAATGAGGACAGGCGAGGGGGGGGGGGAGGGTTCCTCCTGAAGTCTACAACTAGTTCAACAGTCTTTGCTGTGTTGAGAACTAGGTTGTTCTCCCTGCACCAATTGCATATTCTCTCGACCTCGCTCCGGTATTCATGCTCTCCGTTGCTTCCAATTAGGCCAATAATGGTGATGTCATCCGCAAATTTGATGACCTTCACAGAGTCAGCGGATGAGATACAGTCGTTGGTATAAAGGGAGAACAGTAGAGGTGACAGAACACAGCCTTGTGGAGCCCCAGTATTGGTGGTTCAAATGCTGGAGTAATAGTTGCCGAGCTTCACCTGTTGTGTTCTATTTGTCAGGAAGTCCTTGATCCATGCTCGGAGAGTGGGATCAACTCCGAGCTGTGTCAGATTGGTGATCAGGATGTCAGGGCAGATCGTGTTGAACGCTGAGCTAAAGTCTAGGAACAGGATCCTGGCATAGGAGGCCGGCCTGTCTAAGTGCTCAGTGATGTGTGCCACGCTGACATTGATGGCATCCTCCACGGATCTGTTTGCCCTATATGCAAATTGGAGCGGGTCTAAAAGGGCGTCCGTGGACCTCTTCAGATGGGCAAGGACCAGCCGCTCGAGGAGCTTCATGATGTTAGAGGTTAGGGCCACTGGGCGGAAGTTATTGTGCTCGGAACTGCCTGTTTTTTTTGGGACTGGTACAATTATGGACCTCTTGAAACAGGAGGGGACTGTACCATCAGATAATGACTGCTTAACCTATTTTGGTTCCTGGACGTAGTTTCTACGTCCAGGAACCATGCGCGCTACCGCGCGCTCCCGCGGCCGATTGCGCTCGTGCACGCGCACTCCCGGCCGCGGATTCGGTAGCCAGGGAATCAATGTATCGGGCTATGGTGCCCGATCATTGATTCCTCTCCCCCGCTGAAAAAGCGACAGCTTCTCTCAGAAGCTGCGCCTTTTCTGGCCGTTCCCTTCCCGATGCGTCACTGTAAGCGTATGTTACGCTTAGAGTGACGTCATGTAAACAAACTCATGGCCGCCATCTTGTGGCCAAAAAGTAATACTACACCTGTAAAAAAAAATAAATTTAAAATTAACACACATTTACATTATAAATCTATTGTTTACCTCCCACCCTCCCAAAACTACCCAAATAAAATGTTTACAATAAAAAAAAAAAACCATTACAATAAAAAAAAAACATGTAAATATTTACCTAAGGGTCTAAACTTTTTAAATATCAATGTAAAGATGAAATATTTCTATATTTTTTTTATTTTAAACTTGTAAATAGTGATAGATGCAAAACGGAAAAAATGCACCTTTATTTCCAAATAAAATATTGTCGCCATAGATTGTGATAGGGACATAATTTTAACAGTGTTATAACCGGGACATATGGGCAAATACAATACGTGAGTTTTAATTATGGAGGCATGTATTATTTTAAAACTATAATGGCTGAAAACTGAGAAATAATGATTTTTTTCCATTTTTTCTTATTCTTCCTGTTAAAATGCATTTACAGTAAAGTGGCTCTTAGCAAAATGTACCCCCCCAAAGAAAGCCTAATTGGTGGCGGAAAAAACAAGATATAGATCAGTGCATTGTGATAAGTAGTGATAAAGTTATAGGCTAATGAATGGGAGGTGAACATTTCTCACGTGAAAACGACGGAACCTGAATGGGTTAAACAAGGAGCACAGGGGCTAGCTGATCGGCGCAGGTTCGTAGGCAGACCGACGACACTCCGTCCGGGCCGGAAGATTTCCTGGGATTCAGCTTCCGGAGGTGCTGGAGTACCTCGGATTCCCGAACAGTGCTAGGAGCCAGGGCACCGAGTACGCCAGAGGTCGATGCGGATTTGCCTACGGGCTGGTTGGAATGTTGCTCGAACCTGCAGTAGAACTCATTGAGCTCCTCCGCCAGTCGAGGGCTCGGGGTCGCCGTTTGGGATGTTGGTTTGAAGTTTGTGGCTGCTCTCAGGCCCTTCCATACTTCCCGTGTGTTGGTGGACTGGAGGCAGAGCCCCAGCTTCTCAGCGTAGGCCCTCTTTGCCGATCGCAGTTCTCTTTTCAGGGCGAGCCTAGCTTATCTGAATTCCTCTAAGGAGCCAGACCTGTGCGCCTCCTCTTTGCGTTTCTGAAGTCGGCGAAGCCTGTCGTTGAACCAGAGCTTGTTGTTGGGGTAGACCCTGAAGGACTTGGACGGGATACACGCTTCTTCGCAGAAGGTGATGTAGGAGGAGATGTTCTCGGCCCATTCATCAAGGGTAGGTGCCTCCAGAGCTGTCCAGTCGGTGGTTTCAAAGCAAGCTTGGAGCTGCAGTTTGGCGTCTGCAGTCCATTTTTTGACGGTTTTGGTGATGGGCTTTGAAGTCTCTAGGAGCCTCCTGTAGGAGGGGATCAGGTGTACTGTGTTGTGGTCAGAGTTTCCCAGGGGGGCTCCTTGGGTGGCTTTGTAGGCGTTCTTGTGAACCGTGTAGCAGTGATCCAGGGTGTTACCTCTCCTGGTAGGGCAGGTGATGTGCTGCTTGTAGAGGGGCCTCACGTGCCGAAGGTTCGCCTTATTGAAGTCGCCCAAGATGATGAACAGGGCCTCTGGGAGGGCTGTTTCCCACCGCGAGACACAGTCACTGAGTACATGCAGGGCGGACTTGGAGCATGCATCGGGTGGAATATAGACCCCAACGAGGACAAGGGAAGAGAATTCCCTCGGAGAGTACCGGGGCCTGCAGTTTATGGCAAGGAGCTCAACGTCTGGGGTGCAGGCCTTGTGGAGAGTAATGGTGTTGGAGCACCAGGAGGTGTTTATGTAAAAGCAGATTCCGCCGCCTCTCGTTTTCCCAGAGAGGGCTGCATCACGGTCTGCTCTTAGGAGGATGTAGCCTGGTACCTGTAGGGAGTTGTCGGGGATGCTTTCGCACAGCCAGGTCTCGGTAAAACAGAGAACAGGGGTGTTCTTGCTGATCTGGGGTTTGCTGTCGAGAAGGAGAAGCAGCTCGTCCAGTTTGTTGGGGAGCGAGCAGACGTTTGCTAGAAGGATGGCAGGGACAGGCGAGCGTAGGCCTTTCCTTTTCAGTCGGACCTGGGCCCCCGCCCTCCTTCCTCTGTGGCGGCGCTTGTTTGGTGCTGGCTTGGTGGAGAGGTATTCGATGTGTGCAGTGACAGCATCCCACAGGGGAGAGCCCGGTGTTGGGTTGGGGCTGTCCGGGGGTTCCCATTCAAGAAGGGCTTCTCTGGAGAGGGTGGCGGTCCGTTTCGCGCTCATGGTCCAATTTCCTCAGTAGGTGGCACAGTGTGTGGCCCCGGTAGGTGGGATAAGCAGGCAGCACAGTGAAGGGGCGACCAGAAGATGGAGGTAGGAAAGAGGCAGCGGCGCAGACTATGGCACAGATATGGTGCAAGTGGTATGGAGCAGGCAGCACAACAGTCTGTGGTATGGAGCAGGCAGCACAACAGTCTGTGGTATGGAGCAGGCAGCACAACAGTCTGTCACAGTTGGATGGTATGGGGCGGGCAGTACGTCCCGGTGTGGGGCACAAATAGGTGGAGGTGCGTGGTCCCGGTGTGTGGCACGGTAGATGGTCTGGTGCGCGTAGCCCGGTAAGTAAGTAGCCCAAGATGTCTAGAAGGTGTGGAGTGGGCAGTACGTGGTTTAGGCAGCCTAGCACAGGCACTGGCACAGTATCGATGGTGTGGGGAAGGGAGCAAAACCCAGTCCAGGGCCCACTTAG